>NC_067156.1:10486383-10790133 GCF_903995435.1 Acomys russatus
CACTTCCATTGTACCAGATGTTAAGGAGCAAAAAGAACAAGAATACAAGTGTTTATATCCTGGTAGAGGGAATTAAATACTCTGGAAACCCATCCTGCCACTTATCCCATTTTCTTTTCTTTTAAGATTTATTATTTACACAGTGTTCTGCCTACATGCATCTCTGCAGGCCAGAAGAGGGCACTAGATTTCATTATAGATGGTTGTGAGCCACTATGCGGTTGCCTGGAATTGAGCTCAGGACCTTTGGAAGAGCAGGGAGTGCTCTTAGCCTCTGAGCCATCTCTCCAGCTCCATTTTCTTTCATTTCTTTCTTTCTTTTTTTTTTTTTTCTTCCCTAAATAGGGTCATGCATTGTGGTCCAGGTTGACCTTGGACTCTCTGTTCTCTTCCTCCTCCAGCCTCTCACATTGCTGATAGGAGGGCCTCCTCCTTGCTTTATCATGCACACCGAGACTCCTCCTCAAGGTGTTCTCTAAACCCATAGATTCGTCAATTTTCTTAACTTTTTTTTAAAAAAAGATTTCATTTTCTACCCTCATAGTCACTATTAGTGTAAAATGTAATATTTCATCAAATACCATGCTCTGTTCCTCTAGTTTTTGTTTTGTTTTGTTTTTCGAGACAGGGTCTCTCTGTGTAGTCTTGGCTGTCCTGGACTCTCTATGTAGACCAGGCTGGCCTCGAACTCACAGTGATCCACCTGCCTCTGTCTCCCAAGTGCTGGTATTAAAGGCGTGTGCCGCCGCCGCCGCCACCACCACCAGCAGCTTCCAGTTTTTTTGAATCATTTTGATAGCTATTACAGTGAAATTATTTGATAATAAAACTTATGACATCTGAAAAATACCTACCGGTGTTACTAGAAAAATAATACAATTTAAAGTCTCAATTGGCTTTTATTTGCAATTTATGAAATCTGAAACGCGTGAAACCAGTGTTGTTTTGAGTAGGAGTTTGACCTTGTAGAAAAGGGTTGAGGGAGCAGAATTAGAACAAGGAAGATTATCAGTCTATTGAGATATTTTCCTTGTCTATTGAGATATTTTCTTTGTGAGAGGTAAAGTGCAGAGACTTCCCAGTACTGGGTTATATGAGAATTTGTCATTGCTCACTTTTCCTCCTGACTGTCACCAAAGACAGATAATTTCAAGTTTTGTGGCATACAATTTCTGCCTGACTTCATGTTAGCCTAGCCTAGGCCTGGTATGCAAAGTGAGCTTCTTTTAGACCAGTACCTTGTAAATGTTTCTACTTAACAATGCCAAGGACCATGAAGGCAATGAACTGCAGAAGAGATCCAACTGGGTTATCTTTTTTTGTTTGCTTGCTTTGATTTTGAGGACAAGGTTTCACTGTGTAGCTCTGGCTGTTCAGGAACTCACTGTGTATACCAGGCTGGCCTGGAACTCAGAGGTCCACCTGTCTCTGCCTTCCCGGGGGTGGGATTAAGGGTATGCACCACCACTGCCTTGGAAAAAAAAATCTTCTTTTAAAATAAAATTTCCCTATTTTATTTTTCTTTTATGTGTGTTTTGCCTGCATAGATGCCTGTGCATATATGTTCAGTGCCCATGGAGGCCAGAAGAGGAAGTCAGATCTTTAGAACTAGAGTTGCAGATGGCTGTGAATTGTCATGTGGGTCCTCTGGAAGAACAGCTAGTACTCCTAACCACGGAGCCATCTCCCTAGCCCCCTCCCCCACCAACAGTGTTGTAAATGACAGCTATTTACAATTAGTAAGAGTTTTTAACAAAAGATGACATTTTAACTTTTCTCTAAAGATAACTGAAGATACCCTCATATACTCTGGGTTTTTTTCTTTTCCATATAGTCGCTCCTATTTCACGCAGCTTTATCTAGGAATTAAGGCCCATTCAAGAATACACATTTGTTTCTGGAGTATACAAATACCAAATTAGAGATTAATTTAGATGGAATGTATAAGGAGATGCTTCTAGCTCGTTCTTCTTCAAACCCATCACTCTCACCTTCCTTAAATGGAGACGTTATTATGGTAGAAGACTGCATCTGTCAGTATGACTGGTCTGCAGTGTACACAGCTGTCATTCTGCTCAGCTGGCCTTTAAACATGGTATCTTCCCGCCTCAGTCTACCCAAGTTCCTAGGTTACAGACAGCTAATCAGATTGTGGTTACCTGTTCTACACCTCTTGATCAAATCCAAACTCGGCTGGGGCAAATAATGAAAAGTCAGATCCTTTACATTAGGAATAGTTTTGAGGAGAAGCAATTCCTAAAATTAAAAAAAACAACTGTAACCGACATGCTAAAGGCAAAAATTGTGCTGGGTGGTGGTGGTGCACCCCTTTATTCCCAGCACTAGGGTGAGAGGGAGGTAGATCTCACTGAGTGTCAGGGCAGCCAGAGCTACACATAGCAAGCCTGTCTCAAAAAAATCCAAAAATAGCTGGTTGTGGTGGTGCACGCCTGTAATGCCAGCACTCGGGAGGCAGAGGCAGGCAGATCTCTGTGAGTTCGAGGCCAGCCTCGGCTACAAAGGGAGTCCAGGACAGCCAAGGCTGTTACACTGAGAAACCCTGTCTCGAACCTCCCCCCGCACCTCATAAATAATAAATAAGACCAAAGAGAAAGAAAGAAAAAGAATTAAGGAAAGAATTGGAAGAAAAATTCCCGCCAATGCCAGGAGGGACAAAATGGAATCCATACAGCAGGTCGACTTAGGATGCTACCGGGAGAAGACCGCCGCCCACTGCTTTCGTCACAATCCGCTGCCGTGCAGCCCCCGCCTCCCCGTTGGCGCAAGGGGGTCCCGTAGGCTGCCACGCCCCCGTCGCGTCGTGGGCGGTGCGCGGGCGGGCTGTGGGCCGCGCAATGCCGCGGGACGCCGGCTCCAGGGGCGGGGGCTTCGCCGTGCTCCACGAGCCTCACTCGGGCCCAGTCCCGTGAGGCCCGCGCGCCGCCGCACTGAAGCCACGGGAAGGCGCGGGACCACCGCCCTGCCGGCCCGGGACGCTGAGCGGCTCCGGGGATCCCAGGCGAGGCCCCGGCCGGTGGGCGGAGGAGACGGAGGGGCGGACCCTGGCCTGCCTAGCGGCGTCGCCCCGCCGCTGGGGGCGGGGCCGGCGGCACGATGGCGGCCGGGAGGGGAGGGGCCTCGGCGCGCGCGCCCGCGATAGAAGCCGTGGCGTAACCAATGACCGCGTCGTCTACCTCGCCTCCCGCTAGGCCCCGCCTTCACGCCGGGGTCCCCCGCCGAGAATGGGCGGGGCCTGCTCGTGCTGCGGCCTTGTCTCTGGGTTCCGCCCCGCCCCCGAGCCCCGCCCCCTTCCTGGCGCAGGCCGCTTCCTGAGCGAGCCGCTTCCTGACACGACTCCCTCCCCCCTCAGGGCTCTCTCGGGGCGTCGGGCTCAGGGCCGCCACCTCCACCCGGGCCCGTGCCGGCGCCGCCGCCGCCTCCGCCCTCCCCGCCCACCACTCACCATGTCCGAGGAGCTTTCGGCGGCCACGTCCTACACGGAAGATGACTTCTACTGCCCTGTCTGTCAGGAGGTGCTCAAGACGCCGGTGCGGACCGCGGCCTGCCAGCACGTGTGAGTGGACGGACGCCCCTTCCCTCGCGCGGCGCACCGCCCCTGCGGCCCGGGTCCCCCCCACCCCCCCACCGCCCGGCCTCGTCCCTGTCGCCAGCTTTCCGCGCCCCGGGGCCGGTGTTCCTGTCCTCTTGGTGGCGTCCCTCGGCGTCCTCGCCGGGCCTGAGAGGAATGGCAGAGAACGTGGAGCCTTTTTTTTTTTTTGTTTCCTAGCAACCCTTTTGGAGGCCGGGGCGTTGGGTGCTCGGCCTCGGCCCCGCAGAGGTGTGCGGGCCCACTTGGCGACCTGCCGTGCTTTTCAGGCTTTTCTTCGGAATTTACATCCTGGGCCCGAGACCCTCCCCCACACCCCTTGAACCCTCCTCCACACCATCCTTGAGAGTACTTAAAAATTCACTGATTAAAAACCGGCCTAAAATGAGGTAGCTTCCTTCTCTCTCTCTCCCCGCCCCCCCCACGTTAGGTCCGAACTGGCAGGATTTCCGGGGCTCAGGATAGCTCCCTTTGTGCTATCATTTTGTTTTATTATTGCTGGGTTATAACAAGGATGGAGGCAAGATACTGTTCAGTTTGAAAGATGAGGGACTTACTCCAGGCATGAGGTAGAACACAAAGGCGCTGGACAAGGTGACAAGAGGTAGGCTTAATATGGCATAGTTAGAGGGAAGAATTTCAGTCATTTTCTAGACAGCCAATATCAGTCGGAGTTGGAAACAGACCCTGATAAGGTATATCAGAGCCCATGAGGAACTTGGTTTTTTGTTTTGGATACAGGGTCTTATGTAGCTTTGGCTGGTCTCAACTCCCAGCTATCCACCTGCTTGTGGGGTTAAAGGCGTGTGCCACCAGGCCAGGCTCCCCTGAGGAACCTTTTATAGTAAAGATAACCAGTTCCTAGGCTGCATTCCAAATTTAACAAATGCATTTCTGGCAGGTGGGGCCTGAAAACGTGCTTTCAAGCAGCTGAAAAAGATTTGAACAAGTCTCTAGATAGGTCTCTCCTTCCACTTTGTAGTTTTTCGGTTTTCAAGTCAGGTTTTTTTTCTGTAGCCATGGGTAGCCTAGAACTAGTAGTTCTGTAGACCAGGCTGGCCTCAACTCTGCCTCCAGACTGCTGGGAGTAAAGGTGTGTGCTGCCGCCCCTGCCCCCACTTTTTTGTTTTTAAGTGGCTTAGGTAGAAGCCAGGTGTGGTGGTACTTGGGCGGCTCAGACAGAAAGATACTGAGTTTGAGGCCGGCCTGGCTATCCATCTTCCAGGCAACCCTGGATTACAGTACCAAGCAACAGTACCAACAATCCAACACTCTTCCCTCCAAAAAACAAAAAAAGGATGGTGGATGGAGTTTTGGTTTCTTTTTTCTTTGTGTTTTGTTTTGTTTGTTTTTGAGACAGGGTTTCTCTGTGTAATAGCCCTGGCTGTCTTGGACTCACTTTGTAGACCAAGCTGGCTTAGAACTCAGATCCACTTGCCTTTGCCTCCCTAGTGCTAGGGTTACAGGTGTGCACCACCAGGCCTGGTGAATTTTGGTCCCCGTCCCCATCCCCCCCACCCCACAGGGTTTCTCTGGATAGCCTTGGGTGTCCTGTACTCACTTTGTAGACCAGGCTGGCCTCCAACTCACAGTGATTCACCTGTCTCTAGAGAGCTGGGCTTACAGGTGTGTGTCACTACACCGGGCTTGAATTTTGGTTTACTAATCGAAAGTCTAACTACAAATGACTTTTTTGCTTAATTTTTGTGACATTGCTAATCTTTTTTTTTTTTTTTTTTGTAGACCAGGCTGTCCTCAAACTCACAGCAATCTGCCTGCCACCCCAGTGCTGGGATTAAAGGAGTGCGCCACCATGCCCAGTTGATAATCCTTTTTAATTAAATAATTTTTCATACAATATAGATTGATTTCGGTTTCCCCTCCCACAGCTTCCTCCAGATCCTCCCCACCCGCTCACTTGCCTTTTTTTTTTTCTCCAACATAACATTTCATCGATTGTCTGGGTGTTTCACATCATGCACCCCATCACCTCACTTCCCATACCTTCCGTGTCTGCTCCCGACTCTTGTGACCCAGGTGCCCCCCCCCCCAAAAAAAGCAAAAATAAAAATGAAAAATAAGCAGAAAAATCAAGTCAAATGTGTGGTATTTGTATACATGGTCAAATTCAGTGGCTTGCCCCTTAAATAGAACTGAGTCCTTCCCAGAAGTCTTCAGTTATGGAGAGTTACACTTCAGCATCCTTATCACACTTTGCTGTTGCTGTTGTTTGTTTTTTCAGACAAAGTTTCTCTGTGTAACAGCTCTGGCTGTCTTGTAACTTGCTTTGTAGACCAGATTGGCCTCTAATTACACCTGCATCTGCCTCCCCAGTCCTTGGCTTAATCGCCTGCCCTAAGACCACCCAGCCATATCACATTTTTAAGAGTGCTCTTGGATGGATTCCTGTCTAGGCTGCCACCTGTCCTTTCTTTATCTCAGTCTATCAAACAGAAACCAAACAAACCAGAATTAAGCAATACAAAAATAAGAAACAAAGAAAACCCATAAAACTACAAAACCATGAAATATGTAAGGGACAAAAAAACCCAAACAAGAAGTCTACAGAAATACCATTGAGCTCTTTTGTGTTGGCTAGGTACTGCTGGACATAGGTTAATTCTTTACTGTTCTCAGAATTAATGGAGATTAATTCTATTCTGTGGTAGTCATGTGAATTAGCTTTTTTTTTTTTAAGTTATATATACAGTGCTCTGCCTGCATGTGCACCTGCACGCCAGAAGAGGGCATCATATCTTATAGATGGTTGTGAGCCACCATGTAGTTGCTGGGAATCACTCAGGACCTTTGGAAGAGCAGCCAGTGCTCTTAACCTTTGAGCCATTCCTTCAAACCCCCGTGCCACGCCCCCCCTCAAAATTCTGTGTACAGAATTACACTACATTTCCCTTGTATAATTAAAATGAGGGACTATAGTTTACCTTGACCTCAAGTGATGATTTTTCTTTTCAAACTTAGTGTGGACTTTCTTCAGATTAACCTATTGGACTTTGACATTAGCAGAATAACTCTTTACCTTTACTTTTTCTTACAGTTGCTTTGTAGTTCTGGCTGAATAGTGAATTTAAAAGAGAGGGAAGAAAAGGGTTATATAGATGGGAACAGGGTCTAGACTGACTGGATTGAATGAGGTGCAGAAATTGATTTTTTTTTTAAATAACTAGAATTATTTTAAAGTACTGTATTAGTTTACTACATGATTTATTTTTTTTCAAAATTGTGCCTATAAACAAGTTTATATTTTGCTGTAAAATCAGATTGTGATTTTGAGGCAGGGCCTACAGTTGAGCCCTAATATATGAACACTCCAGTGTACCAGTTTTCACCTTTTATTAATGATGGATTTTTTTTCTCCCTCACATAATAAGCCTTTTTTTGTTTTGTTTTGGTTTTTTTTTTTTGTCGAGACAGGGTTTCTCTGTGTAGCCTTGGCTGTCCTCAACTTGCTTTATAGACCAGACTGGCCTCGAACTCAAAGCAATCCACCTGCCTCTGCCTCCCGAGTTCTGGGATTAAAGGTGTGGGCCACCACCGCCCAGCCACATAATATATCTTGATTACAAGATGCTGGGTATGGTGACGCACTCAAGAGGCAGAGGCAAGTGAATCTCTTGAGTTCAATGATGGCCAGGGTATTTGGGGAAACTCTGGAAAAACAAAACAGAAAATAGACTTTTAAGGAATAGTAGTAAAATAATATATAATAAAAGAAAGCAAAAACTAATGCACTAGAATTAGACAAAACGAATATACAGAGGGAAAAGAATACCAAGTTTATGCTGGATGGTGGCTGCCCATGCCTCTAATCCCAGCACTTGGGAGGCAGGGTGAGCTCCTGAGTTCTAGGCCAGTCTAGTCTACAGAATAAGTTCCAGGGCAGTGAGGGCTACACAGAGAAACCCTGTCTTGGGGAAAAAAGTACCAAATTATTTTCTGATTCATAGGGATGAGAACCTTGAACTCATAGAGATCTGCCTGCTTCTGCATCATGAGTGCTGGGATTAAAGGCGTGTGCCACCAGTCTGGTTACTGGGGACCTTTTAGATACTGAAAATAAGTTTTTATGGCCTTTTCAATGCCAGGAAAGAAGCAAAAATCATTATTACAATGACTTTACCAAAATATAAATGTTCCTTTAATCTCCATTTACTTCTTCAAAAATGATTTGTCTACTGCTTTTTTATTTGGCACACAGAGTACTCAGTACACTTTTTTTGGTGACTGTTGATAGTCTAGTGGAGAAAACCTATAGATGAGTGTTACTATATTTACAGGATTTTAGGTAGAAAATTTTATGTTAGTACTCAGAAGCAAGTATCTAAATCAGTTTAGGAATAAGTATGGCTGGTTTTCTTGATGAAATTTCTGGTCAGAATTTGTATTTCTGGACATGGTGGGGGGGTATACCTTGTATAGGTTTACTTCATATATATTGATGAGTACAGAACATGGCTATCCTCAGAGTTAGGAGCCAAGAAATATGTGTAATGGAGCTGGAGCTTACATATATTGACAACAACTTCTGGGGTGAGCCATTTGAATGTTTGCCTAGAAACCAGACACCCATCTGTTTTGGCAGGTGAGTAGCATGGTGAGATTTTAGTTCCAGAAAGATTGTGTTAGTGTCAAGTTTCAGTTTGGCAATTGAGACCAGTAATGTTGGTGACATGCGTGTGTATATGGAAAGAAAATTATTAGAACCTTAAACTAAAGTAATAGTGGTAATGCAAAGAAAAGACCCCTTACATTTTAAGGATTTTGATTTTGTATAAGATTTGATGACTGCATATCTAGTAGTTAAATATATAAATGGAGGTATAATTGTCTATGCCAGGAAAGTATATAACTAAAAGCAAGAAGAGATTCTAGACCCAAGTGCTGGAGAATACTTAGATAATTTAAGTAGAAAGAGCTAACCCTGAGAAGGAATAGACAGGATAGGAAGAAATCAGGCAAGCCATAAACTGAAAGAATTAAAAAGCAAAACAGCAGCTGGGCCTGCTGGCTCAGGCCTTTAATCCCAGCACTTGGGGTGGGGGTGGTACCAGAAGCGGGTGGATCTCTTGAGTTCTAGGCCAGCCTGATCTAGAGAGAGAGTTCAAGGACAGCCACACAGAGAAACCCTGTCTCGAAAAGCAAAACAACAAAAAATCCAAACCACAGCAGTGTTAGGTATCTTAGAATAGTCAGATATAATGTTTTTAAAAAGTAAGGACTGAAGTGCTTGCCTAGCATGCCTGTGGTCTGGGTTCAATCCCCAGCACTAAAAAACAAAGTGGGCTTTGGTGGCATAAACTTGCAACAGCTTCTGGGAAGACCAAGAAAGGATAATTGGAATTTCAAGGCTAGACTATGCAACTGAGACCCTGTCTCAAAACACCAAAATGAACCAAGGGAGTGGGGGCATGTATAGCCCAGTGTTCACATCTAATGTGAGGTCTAATACCCCTCCTCCTAACAGTAAAGTTACCAGCCATAGTAGCACATCTATAAAAACAGCACTTGGGAGATTAGGTAGGAGGATTGCCATGAATTTGAAGGCAGCATGGACTACATAGTAATATTGTTTCTCAAAAGGCTAAATACAAAGTGTGTGTGTAGGAGGCAAAAAAACATTTCAGGAGAAAATAGAGTGAGTATTGATAAGATTATTTTTTTTTGTAATTTAAAATATCTCTTAGTTTCTTTTCATTTTAATTTTTGTTGCTTTGATAAAATACTTTGACAAAAGCAACTTAGGGAAGAAAAGTTTTATTTGATTTACAATTACAATATATTATTTTGGAGACATCACAAGAACTCAAAGCATTGCATCCACAGTCAAGAGCAGAGATGTAATAAATGAAAGAACTCAGCTAGCCTTCTCTGACATACTTCAGGACCCCAAACCAGGAATATTGCTGTCTGAAAGGGTCTGGGGCAGTAATTATCTGTATCAAAACAATCCTAGAACAAGTCTACAAATCTAGACAGTACGTCAATTAACTTTTTCTTACCAGGTGATTCTGGGTTGTGTCAAGCTGACACTTAAAATCAATCATCATAGTTTCTAGCTCTTTTTTTTTTTTTAATGTTAAGGAGTTTTTTACACTGTTAGAAGTAATCTCTAATCCAAATGAAAAATTTACATATAATAACAAATGTGGGAAGTAATAGCTTTCTTCCTATAAGACCCACTTTTATATAGCCCAGGCTAGCCTTAAACTCCTTATATAACTAAGACTGGCTTTGAACTCTTGATTTTTCCTATCTCTATTTCTCAAGTGCTGGGATGATAGGCATGTGTGCCAAGGTAACAGGTGGTGGCAGTGGCAGTGGTGATGGCTACTGCTGCTGCTTCTCCTCTGGGTTTTCTTTTTCTTTTTATAAAGATTTGTTTATTTATTGTATATGCAGTGTTCTGCCTGCGTGTACACCTGCAGGCCAGAAGAGGGCACCAGATCACGTAGATGGTTGTGAGCCACCATGTGGTTGCTGGGAATTGAACTCAGGACCTTTGGAAGAGCAGGCGGCACTCAACCACTGAGCCTCTCTCCAGCCCATCCTTTGGTTTTTCAAGACAGGGCTTCTCTGTGTAGCTATGGCTGTCCTGGACTCCCTTTGTAGACCAGGCCAGCCTCGAACTCACAGAGATCTGCCTGCCTCTGCCTCTGCCTTTCGAGTGCCTGGCTCTTCTTTTGGTTTTTGAGATTAAGTTTCACCGTGTACCTCTCTAACTTTTTGGGAACTCACTATGAATTTTTTTTTTTTTTTTTTTTTGGTTTTTCGAGATTGCCTTCTGAGTGCTGGAGTTAAAGGCGTGCGCCACCACGCCCGGCCCACTATGAATTTTTAAAAAATATTTTTTGACAGTCTCATATATACAATATATTTGTTCATTTTCATCTTCCAATTACCTTCTCTCATTTCCCTCTCAGTCCCTTAGAACCTCTTCTCAACAACTATATTTTCATGTCTAAGATTTTAAAACTATCTAAATCCTTTTGTTGTATTATTTATAAAATGGCTTAATTAAAAAACCAAAACTAAATAAAACCTATACTGTTTACCTAACAGATCAATATAAGACCTGAAGATTAATTGATTACTGAGTTTCCTCCCCACCCCCCAGATATTTTGGGGAGCTGTGTTTTGTGGCACATGCTTGTTCTCTCAGCACTAAGGAGACTGAGGCAAGAGAGTTACTGTGGGTTTCAGCCACACCAGGGGTTATCTTCTCTCAAGGGAGAACAAAGGGCCAGGTATGGTGTAAATGTCTGTGATCCTGATAATGGAGGCAAGAGGATCAGGAGTTCAAGGCCAGCCCATGTGGAAAATTTGTGCTACATGAGAGTCATGTACTTCGGGGAATGCTTTTGCTGATGTAAATTTGCTTGCCAGGTGGTTAATTTATGCTACTAGCAGGATGGTAGTTTTTTTCTTTATCTGTTGATCAGCCTTTTTTGTTGGAGAATGAAAAAAGACAAATAGGTAGCTTCTGCAAATTGCACATTGAGAGGAATTTATAGATACAGGGTCATGTACTCCTTTAATAACTGGAAATAGTTTACTAATCTTTGGTTTTGGTGTGCACCTTTTCTCTTCCTGTCAGGCTGTCTTTAAAAAAAATTTATCTAGTACAACAGGAGATAATAAGTTTAAATCTAAAGAGGCATGTTTGTGGTACAAAAAGAACAGTAAAAATAAAATATATTTATTTATTAGATGACTTTGTTTGTTTGAATCACTGTCATTTTTATGTAATTCTGGCTGTCCTGGAACATGATTTAGAGACTAGGTTAGCTTTGAGCTCACAGAAATTCTTCTGCCTCATCCTCCTGAGTGTTGGGATTAAAGGTGTGTGCTACCATACGTGTCTTTGTTTTATAGTTTTCTTTCTTTTCTTTTCCTTCCTTCCTTTCTTTTCTTTCTTTCTTTCTTTCTTCCACAAGACAGGGTTTCTCTGTGTAGCCTAGGCTGTCCTGGACTCACTTCGTAGGCCAGGCTGGCCTCCAACTCACAGAGATCCTCCTGCCTCTGCCTCATGAGTGCTGGGATTAAAGGCGTGCGCCATCATGTTTGGCTGTTTTATAGTTTTCAAACACAAATGTATCTGGATGTGGTAATTCCCAGCACTCGGGAAGTTAAAGTAGGAGGATTGCTATGTTTGAGTCTAAATTTGAGCCTCAGTGTGAGACCCTTTCTCAAAAATAAATAAATAAATAAATAAAAAATAAAAAATTTAAAGTAAGTTGTAAAATTGACTTGAGTACAATTTCATTTTGTTACCATATAAACCAGTTATTAGTCTTAACTGTCTGAGAAATACATATATAGCTTTTAAAACTGAGTGGTACATTTTGAATAGCCTTACTGCATTGTACATGCACATATCCATAACCACTTGTTTGTGGTTCATTATACAAATAAAAATAATTGGGTTTTTCCCTGTAATTAACATGTCACAAATGTTTGGCTTAGTTTCTGTAGAAAATGTTTCCTGACTGCAATGAGAGAAAGTGGAATACATTGTCCCCTATGTCGTGGAAGTGTGACCAGAAGAGAAAGAGCATGTCCGGAACGGGCCTTAGATCTTGAAAATATCATGAGGAAATTTTCTGGTAGCTGCAGATGCTGTTCAAAAAAGGTAGACTTCTATTATGTCATTGTTTTAATTTTCCTGGTGAACATGGCTTTGGAAAGGAAGACATTTCCAGGCACTGTGGTGTACATAATCTCTGCTCTCGGGAGGCTGAAGCAAGAGGGTTGCAGGTTCATAGTCAGCGTGGGCTACAGATTGAGATAGTCTCACAAACAAAACAAACAAGATGTTATTTAGGTTGAGAATTGCATCGAAAAGACCAGAAAACTTCATATATCAAAAACCTTGTTGAATATAGAGTTTTTGTTTTTGTAATAGCCCTGGTTGTCCTGAAACTCTTTGTAGACCAGGATGGCCTCGAACTCACAGCAGTCCCCTACCTGCCTCTACCTTCTCAGTGCTAGGATTAAAGGCATGCACCACCACACCCCGCCAACCTGGCACAAGGTTTTTAATCTTAAAGTTTTATTTTGACAGTAAGCTTACAGTGTATTAAGATCTATGCACAAAGATTTTGCAAAGTCTTACCAACTCTCAGATGTTAATAATTTAGTCAAATACATTTATGTGCTCAAAGAAATCTTTATAGCTGCCCACTTACATATTTAAGAAATTGTGAAATATTTCGCAGAATACTGGTTTAAGTTTTAAGCACATGGGATAATCAGGTGTTGATAAACAAATAGCATTCTCTAATTTGGATTTCATTCTACTTAAGAAGGCTGAACTGGTGAGGAGTGGTTAGGCCTTGAGTAGATCCTGTGTCTTAAGAGCACTTACCCAAGTCAGATTTGCTCTCCATTTCCTTGAGGAAGGTGTTGAACTGAAAGGGAAGTGAAATAAAGCTGAAAACACGCTTGTTAGATTCTGGTCTCATTTCTCAGTGAGCAACCAAAAAATGTTTCTAATACTAATATGGGAACATCAGTTTTTCTACCTGCTTCCAGACTCTTACCAGGTTGTAATAGTTAAATAAACGCCAAGCACGGTGAGTCAGCTCTTACCACTCTTTGTTTTGCATTTGGTTTTCTGAGATAGGCAGATACCTATCAGGTAGCCCAAGTGGGCCTTGAGGATGATCTTGAACAACTCATTGTTTTGTTGTTTCTACTTCCCAAATGCTGAGATTATCAGCGTGCACCACTGTGCCTGGCTCTTCTCGGTTAGTATTACCATTTCAAGAGTTAAACTACTTGGTAATTTTTTCCTCAACAAGTTCATAGAAACTGGACTCTGTATCTGATGAACAAAAATGCATTACCTATAATTACTTTTTGTTTTGTTTTTTTGGAGATAGAGTCTCTTTATGTAGCCTTGGCTGACCTGAAACTCACTGTGTAGACCAGATTGGCCTTGGCCTCAAACTCAGAGATCTGCTTCCCAAGAGTTGGGGTTTAAAGGTGTGTGGCACCTTGCCCAACACTTTTTCATGTAAATGAAATATTTAGCTATCTATTTTCATCTTTTTCCCCTTTTATAGACAGTATCTCAAATTCTGTGCATTTTGTTTTAAATTAAAAATTATATTTTAACTAATAATTTACAGATTAAATTCTATCGCATGAGACATCATTACAAATCTTGTAAGAAGTATCAGGATGAATATGGTGTTTCTTCTGTCATTCCAAACTTTGCAGACAAGGTTTCTCAAGATTCAGTAAGGAACAGGTAAGTACCATTTCTTCTTCTTTTTAAAAAAAAAAATTATTTTATTTTATTTTATTTTATGTGTGTGTGTGTGTGTGTGTGTGTGTGTTTCTCGAAACAGGCTTTCTCTGTGTAACAGCCCTGGCTGTCCTGGACTCATTTTGTAGACCAGGCTGTCCTGGAACTCAGAGATCTGCCTGCCTCTGCCTCTCTGAGTGCTGGGATTACCGACATGCGCCAACACGTCTGGCTGCAACATTTATTCTAAAAGCAAAATCTTAATAATTAAAATGGGAACTGCTTTGAGAATTACATAGTGTAGAAATGTTTAACAAATGACATTAAATAACCTAACAAGAATTTGCCTTCAAAAATTTATTAGATATATACAATATTCTATCTAGGAGACCAACTCCATGATATACATGAACTTATATTACTTAAAATCATTCTGAGAGTCTTTCTTGGAACAAAAAAATTATATTTGGGAGTTGAAGACTCAGCTGAATTTTTAGATGAAATAATTTGGAAATTAGGCAAAATCACTTTGAATAATGTATTTAAATATTGGAGTGTTTTTCATTGATAAGGAACAGGCTTAGTATTTGAAGTTTTAATTCTGATAATGTCATGCAAAACTTGAGAATTAGTACTACTAGATTTTTAGTTGTTTTTTTGTTTTTGTTTTTTAAACTTCAACTTTTAAAAGCTTTTTAAAATCTGGGCATAGTGG
Organism: Acomys russatus; assembly: GCF_903995435.1. Lineage (NCBI taxonomy): Eukaryota > Metazoa > Chordata > Mammalia > Rodentia > Muridae > Acomys > Acomys russatus. The sequence continues at coordinate 10,500,973 of NC_067156.1, forward strand.
TACACGCCTTTAATCCCAGCACCCAGGAGACTGAGGCAAGTGGCTCACTGTGAGTTCGAGGCCAGCCTGGTCTACACAGGTGAGTCCAGGACAGCCAATGCTACAGAGAGAAACCCTGTCTTGAAAAACAAACAAACAAACAAAAAAGCTTATTAAGAGGTCTTGTCTCAGACATGTACTGCTACTGCTGCTACTTCTAATATTTTGAGATTGGGTATAGTGTATCCAAAGGTGGCCTTGAATTTATTCTATACCCTGTGATGGTTTTGAGCTCCTGACTGTCTTGGGCACTTGGCTTACAAATGTGCAATCCCAAACCTGGCATCATATGTATGGCTTTCAGAAAAAATAATGATTTAATTTTATTGTTGCATAATTTAAAAACATTTATTACATTTGTGTGTGTGTTCTTGTTGTTGTGTACATTTAGAGCTCAGGACAACTTGAAGGAGTCTGTTCTCCTTTCATATGGGTCCTGGTGACCAAATACAGGTTATCAGGCCTTTTTTTTTTTAAATAACAAAACAGAGAGTCTGTTTCTCTTTATGTGTACACACACACACACACACACACACACACACACACACACACACACACACGTATATATATATATATATATATATATAGCCCTGGCTATGCTGGAACTTGTAGACCAGGCTGGCCTTAAAGAGCTGGCATCAGAGACTCAGAGTAACCTGCTTCTGCTGGGATTAAAGGCATGCACTATCACTCTGGTGGTCATCAGGTTAGTAGCAAGTGCTTAAACCTGTTAAGCAGTCGCTGTGGCCCTTCTGTGAGCAGCCTTAAAATGAAATAGATACTCAATTTAGCTGGGCGTTGGTGGTGCACGCCTATAATCCTAGCACTCAGGCAGAGGCAGGCAGATATCTGTGAGTTTGAGGACAGCCTGGTCTACAGAGTGAGTCCAGGACAGCTAGGACTACACAGAGAAACCCTGTCTTGAAACCGCCCCCCCCACAAAAAAAGATACCCAATTTATATCAGCAGATCAGTGAGATGGTAGCTAAAATGAAGTAGAAGTGCTTTGGTCATTCGTTTTTGTTACTCTTCACACGCTCAGTTACAATGTTGAATAGTAACAGAAGCTCAGTAAATACAGTTCAAGTACATAGTAGTGATAGGATAAACCGTTAACCCAGGTCAAGAAATAGAAAAGTTGTCCGAACAAGTTCTTGTCAGCTATGTCCCATCTGAACTCCATATCCCTGTAATTACTGTTCTTTCATCTGCATAGTTAATTTAATCTCTTGTTTTTCTTTATATTTTATCATTTCTACATGTATTTCTTTGTTTTGTTTTTTTTATTTTTTTGAGACAGGGTTTCTCTGTGTAGCCTTTGCTGTCCTGGACTCACTCTGTAGACCAGCTGGCCTGGAACTCACAGTGATCAGCCTGCCTCTGCCTCCTAAGTGCTGTGATTAAAGCCGTGCGCCACCACTGCCCAGCCCTACATGTATTTCTAAATGTTTTGTTTCATTTGGAAAATTAAGCTTGTGTACAATGAAGCATTTCTTCATTCTTACAGTATCTTGTAGAAATCAGTGTGCTAAATTCAATAAATAAAATTTTAATTTCTGCACTTCATCCATGTTGCTAATACTCTTTAGCTTTACTAAAGAGTATCCTTTAACTACGCTTAAGCACTCTAGTTACCCATATAGTTGTCCTATTGAATTTAGCTTTTTTTACTGATTACTTAGTTGAAACTTCCAGGAAATTCTTTAGGAATGTTTTCCTGCTTGGCAGAACTCACCAGGTTCTCATTTTACTGGATTTACTGTCAGTAGATGAAATTGCTTTGTTTAGTGATTTTCTTCTTTTAAGCAAATCCCTGCAGATTCTTTCATACCTGTGCTTTGCTTACTGTACTTTTCTTGTGTTACAAGACACATCTATTTTGTTTTTTGTTCAGTAAATTTTTCTCTTTTTCTTTTAAAAAATTTCTTAATATAGGATAGTGTTTTGTTAGCTTTGTTCAGTACTGTATTCCCAAGCTCTCAAAAATTCCTATAGTGTATTACATATACAGTTACTTCATATTGGGGCTGTTTTGCTTTTGTTTTGTTTTGGCTTTTTGCGATTCAGTGTCACTATGTAGCCCTGGCTGGTGTGGACCTTGATGTTAGACTATCCTTACCTCAAACTTTGTGATGCCTCTGCTGCCTGAGTACTGGAATTACAGGTATACACCACCATACCATGTACTACTTGTTAAATGACAGTCCCTTTCCCCATCCCTAGGAAACATACCCTGCCTATTTGATAATTTAGATTATTGCTCAGACACTGTTTAGTGCTAATAACATTCCTTATCTCTTTTTTTTTCTTTCCTGTTTACTTCTCTAACTCAGTCTGTCATATTTCTCTGACTTGAATTATTGTTTAGTTGATAGCTCTCGAATCTGTCTGATGCACTGTAATCTGTTCAAATGTGTGTAGATCTGTGTGTCTCTTGTGTATGTATGTACATTTGAGTGCAGGTGCTTGAGAGGCCAGGTGTCAGATCTCTCTGGAATTGGGGTTATAGGCAGTTAGCCAATTGATATATTTGCTATAAGCTAAACCCAGCTCCTCTGCAAGAACTTTTGTTTGGTTTGTTTTTAATTGATGATTAACTACTACCCCATCTTCCAGCCCTGCCAATAAATTTTCTTTAGTATTTAGGAAAAAACATGGTAAGTTTCCAAACTCTAATAACTGACTGATAGCACAAAGTCCTATTCCAGACTTCTTTCTTATTTTTTAAAAAATTAATTTATTCAGATTACATTTCAATTGCTATCCCATCCCTTGTATCCTCCTGTTCCTCCCTCCCTCCCGCTTTCACCCTATTCCCCTCCCCTATGTCTGTGACCAAGGGGGACTGCCTCTCCCACTATATGATCATAGGCTACCAAGTCTCATCTTGGTAGCCTCCTTATCTTTTCTCTGAATGCCACCAGGCCTCCCCACCAAGGGGAAGTTGTCAAATATGGGGCACCAGAGTTCATGTCAGTGTTAGTCCCCACTCTCCACACAACTGTGGAGAATGTCTTGTCCATTGGCTAGATCTGAGTAGGGATTTGATATTCACTGCATGTATTGTCCTTGGTTGGTGCAATAGTTTGAGCTGGACCTCTGGGCCCAGATCCACCTGTCCTGATGTTCTTCTTGAAGGTTTCTAGGACCCTCTGGATCCTTCTATTTCCCTATCCTCCCATCCTTCTCTAACCTAGAATCCCATTAGGATGTTTTCACATCTATCTCAATCTCTTGGTAAGTGAAGACTTTCATGGGACATGCCTCTTGGGCTAGTGTCCAATTATAAGTGAGTATGTACCATATGAGCCTTTATGCTGCTTCAGTATGATTGTTTCTAGTTCCATCCATTTGTCAACGAATTTCGGGATTTCCTTGTTTTTAATAGCTGAGTAGTATTCCATAGTGTAAATGTACCAGTTTCTTTATCCACTCTTCGACTGAGGGACATTTAGGTTGTTTCCAGGTTCTGTCTATTATGAATAAGGCAGCAGTGAACATGGTTGAGCATATGTCCTTGTTGTGGTGGAGCATCTCCTGGGTATATTCCAAGGAATGGAATAGCTAGGCCTTGAGGAAGTCGTATTCCCAGTTTTCTGAGATAGTGCCAGATAGAGTTCCAAAGTGGTTGTACAAGTTTGCATTCCCACCAGCAATGAAGGAGTGTTCCCTTTTCTCCACATCCTTGCCAGCATGTGCTATCACTTCAGTTTTTGATCTTAGCTATTCTGATAGGTGTAAGATGGAATCTCAAAGTCGTTTTGATTTGCATTTTTCTAATGACTAAAGACGTTAGCATTTCTTTTAATTGTTTCTTAGGCATTCAGTATTTCTCTGTTGAGAATTCTCTTGTTTAGTTCTGCGCCCCATTTCTTAATTGGGTTATTTGGTTTGGTGGTTAATTTCTTGAGTTCTTTATATATTTTGGATATCATTTGTCAGATGGAGGGTTGGTGAAGATCTTTTCCCAGTCTGTGGGCTGTCATTTTGTTCTGTTGACAGTGTCTCCTGCCTTATAGAAGCTTCTCAGCCTCATGAGGTCCCATTTATTGATTGTTGACATTAATGCCTGGGCTGTTGGTGTTCTGTTCAGGAAGTTGTCTCCTGTGCCAATGTGCCAGGCTCTTCCCCACTTTTTCTTTTAACAAATTTAGTGTCTCTGATTTTATGTTCAGGTCTTGAATCCGTTTGGACTTGAGTTTGTGCATGGTGATAAATATGGATCTAATTGCATTTTTCTACATGTAGACATCCAGTTAGACCAGCATCATTGTTGAAGATGCTATCCTTTTTCCATTGAATAGATTTGGCTTCTTTGGCGAAAATCAAGGGACCATATGTGTGTGAATTCATTTCTGGGTCTTTGATTCGATTCCATTGATCAACCAGCCTATTGCTGTGCCAGTACCATGCTGTTTTAATTACTGTTGCTCTATAGTACAGCTTGAGATCGGGTATGGAAATTCCTCCAGAGGATCTTTTATTGTACAGGATTGTTTTAGCTATTTTAGGTTTTTTGTTTTTCCATATGAAGTTCAGAATTGATCTTTCAATGTCTTTAAAAAATTGTGTAGGTATTTTGATAGGGATTGCATTGAATCTGTAAATTGCTTTTGGTAAGATGGCCATTTTTACTATGTTGATTCTCCCGATCCATGAACAAGAGAGATCTTTCCATCTTCTGATGTCATCTTCAATCTCTTTCTTCAGAGATTTGAAGTTTTTTTCAAACAAGTCCTACTTTCTTGGCTAGAGTTACCCCTAGATATTTTACATTGCTTGTGGCTATCGTGAAGGGTGTAGTTTCCCTAATTTCTTTCTCTGCACGATTGTCATTTGTATATAGGAAGGCTGCTGACTTTTTGAGTTAATTTTGTATCCACCATTTTGCTGAAGGTATTTATCAGCTGTAGGAGTTCTCTGGTGCAATTTTGGGGGTCACTTATGTACACTATCATATCATCTGCAAATAGAGATAATTTGACTTCCTCCTTTCCCATTTGGATCCCCTTGATCTCCTTTTGTTGTCTTACTGCTCTGGCTAGAACTTCGAGTACTATATTGAAGAGATATGGAGAGAGTGGGCAGCCTTGCCTGGTCCCCGATTTTAGAGGAAGTTCCTTGAGTATCTCTCCATTTAATTTGATTTAGGTTATTGGCTTGCTGTATATAGCCTTTATTATGTTTAGGTATGTGCCTTTTATCCCTGATTTCTCCAAAACTTTAAACATGAATGGGTGCTGGATTTTATTAATTGTTGTTTCTGCATCTAAGGAGATGATCATGTGTTTTTTTTTTTCTTTCAGTTTGTTTATATGGTGGATTACATTGATGGATTTCCGTATATTAAACTATCCCTGCATGCCTGGCATGAAGCCTGCCTGGTCATGGTGAATGATATCTTTGATGTGTTCGTTTTGTGAGAATTTTATTGAGTATTTTTGCATTAATGTTCATAAGAGAAATTGGTCTGAAATTCTTTCTTTGTTGGGTCTTTGTGAAGTTTAGGTATCAAAGTGACTGTGACCTCATAGAATGAATTTGGAATGTTTCATCCATTTCTATCTTTTGGAATGGCTTGAAGAGTATTGGTGTTAGCTCTTCTTTGAAGGTCTAGTAGAATTCTGCACTGAAGCCATCTGGTCCTGGGCTTTTTGTGGTTGGGAGACTATCAATGATTGCTTCTATTTCTGTAGGGGAAATGGGACTATTTAGTTTGTTTATCTGTTCAATTTTGGCAAGTGGAATTGATCAAAAAATTGTCCATTTTCCTTAGATTTCCAAATTTTGTGGCATATATGCCTTTAAAGTAGGATCTTATGATCTTTGTATTTCTTCAGTGTCTTATTATGTCTCCCTTTTCATTTCTGATTTTGTTGATTTGGATAGTGTCTCTCTGCCTTGTAGTTAGTTTGGCTAATGGTTTGTCTATCTTGTTGATTTTCTCAAAAGAACCAGCTCCTAGTTTTGTTGATTCTTTGGATTGTTCTCTTTGTTTCTAATTTCTTGATTTCAGCCCTGAGTTTGATTATTTCCAGACATTTACTCCTCTTGGGTGTTTCTGTTTTTTTATCCCAGGGCTTCCAGATGTGTCGTTAAGTTGCTTATGTGGGATGCTTCCAATTTCTTTATAAAGGCATTTAGTGCTATGAATTTTCTCTTAGCACTGCTTTCAATGTGTCTCACAAATTTGTGTATGTGGTTCCTTCATTTTCAGTGAATTTCAGAAAGTCCTCAATTTTTCTTTTTTTATTTCTTCCCTGACCCAGGTGTCATTAAATAGAGAGTTGTTTAGTTTCCATGTGTGTGTAGGCTTTTTGTTATTTCTGTTGTTTAAGTTCAGCCTTAGGCCATGGTGATCTGATAGGATACAAGGTATTATTTCAATCTTCTTGTATCTGTTGAGGCTTGCTTTGTGACCTGAGCCTAGGACCCAAAGCCCTGAGGCTCTACTTACACTACCCTCAAACTGATACTGAAGCTGCCGAGCACCAGCACCTACCTACCCCGGCTAACCCAGTGGGGAGCCCAGGCTGTGGAGCAAAGTCTTCAGGAGCCAAAACCAGGACACCTACCTGTCCCAGGGAAGAGTTCCCTGACCACCACAGGCAAAGGCCCATGACCTATAATCACTCACCAACAAACTGCACTCAACGACCAGTGAAGGACTCCAGAAGCTACCTCCCAATATCAGGCGCAGCAAGATGACTAAAGGCCAGTGTAGAAACATGAATAACAAACCCCAAACAATTTCGCATCTCCAGATCCCAGCTATCCCAAGGAAAGCAACCCGGAGAACTCAAGTACAATTGAAATACAAGAAAATGACTTCAAATCCTTAGTAATGAAGATGATAATGGAGGAAACAAAATCCATAAACAAATGCAGGAACACGCAGCCAAACAGGTAGAAGACATAAAAGAGGCCTATAGAAAGGCACTGGAAGGAATTTAGGAAAATACAATCAGATGAAGGAAATCAATAAAACAGTTCAGGATCTGAATATGAAAATGGAAACAATGATAAAGACACAGAAGAAAAGTGGGAAAGAGAAAGCTTAGAGAAGAAAGCAAGCAGCACAGAGGTGAGCTTCCCTAACAGAATCCAAGAGATGGAGGAACGAATCTTGGGAATAGAAGATACAATTGTGTAAGTCTTGACGCAACCATCAAAGAAAATGCTAAATCTGAAAAATTCCTGACACAAAACATCCAAAAAATTAAGGACACCATGAAAAGATGAAACCTGAGGATAATAGGCATTGAGGAAATAGAAGATGCCCGACTCCAAGGCCCAGAAAATATTTCCAACAAAATCATAGAAGAAAAATTCCCCAATTTAAAGATGTTTATAAACATCCAAGAGGCCTACAGAACACAAAATAGAATAGACCAGAAAAGAAAAACTTCCTGTGACATAATAATCAAAACACAAAATATACAGAACAAAGAAAAAATATTAAAAGTGGCAAGAGAAAAGGGCCAAGTAGCGTATAATAGTAAATCTGTCAGAGTTATACTCGACTTCTCAGCAGAGACCATAAAAGCCAGAAGGGCCTGGATAGAGAACCTGCAAACCCTAAGAGATCACAGATGACAGGCCAGACTACTATACCCAGCGAAACTATCAATAACCATTGATGAAGAAAACAAGATATTCCATGACAAACTCAAATTCAATCAGTACCTATCCACAAATCTGGCTTTATAGAAATTACTAGAAGGAAAACTCCACCCAAAGGGACAAGCTACAACCAAAACTACGCAGGAAATAGATAACTACACCACTGCAAAAACACACCCACCCAAACTGTCTACTGTATCCAACATCAAAATTAAGGGACTTAACAGTCACTGGTCATTCTTATTTCATCCTTTTGTATGTGTGCATGTGCATGTGTGTTTGGGTGGTGCTGGTGGTGGGAGCAGAGGCCAGTGTCAGAAATCTTCAGTTGCTTTTTTGTTTTGCCTTTTTTTTTTCTTTTTTCTTTTTTGGTTTTTCAAGGCAAGCTTTAGCTATTCTGGACTCTGTAGACCAGGGTGGCCTGAACTCACAGACATCTACCTGCCTCTGCCTCTATGATTGTTGGGATTAAAGGTGTTCACCACCATGCCCGGTTTCCATTGTCATTTTTTAGATAGTTTTTCATTATACCTGGAGCTTTCTGATACTATGACAGTCCAGGGATTCATTTGTGTATGACTTCCCAGCATTAGCTTATAGGAGTGCTTTACTGTGCGTTTGTCTTTACATGAATGTTCAGGATGTAAACTCACAGGCTTATGCAGTAGGTACTTTGAATACTGGGCCATCGCCCCAGATCTATCCTTACTATTTTAGAAGATATTTAACTTGTTAACAATGAAATCTTAGCTGGGTATAATGTCACTCAGCTGTGATTCAGAAGACTAAAGCAAGAGAATTGCCATGAGTTTAAGGTTAGTCAAAACTACATGATGAGTTCTAGGCCAACTCTATGTATGTCTTGCCTCTAACCAAAAGTAAGTGAATGACTACAATAAAATGAAAACTATAGAGACTAAAGGAGGAGAATCACAAATTCAATGCCAGCCTGGACTTTTTTTTTCTAAGACAAGGTTTCTCTATGTAACCTTGTCTGTCCTGGACTTGCTGTGTAGACCAGGCTGGCCTCAAACTCACTGTGATCCGCCTGCCTCAGCCTCCTGGGTACTGAGATTAAAGGCTTGTGCCACCACACCCGCCCCTGCCTGGACTTTCAAGGCCAAACAAATCAATTTTTGTAAGACCTTGACCCAAGTGCTATGGGATAGGGCTAGGCTATAGTGTGATGCCCTGTAGTAGCTTTCTAGTCCCCTAGAGATGAGTGAATTAACAAAAGAACACACACTTGTTTGCATGCACACTAGGTCTGAGAGTTAAGATTCCAGCTGTTATTTCATAGTTGTTTGACTTTATCAAGAAACTGCCTTAGTTTTCTCATCTCTTTAAAGGTAGGGTTGAAAGTTAATAAGTATGTTAGTGTAGGTTAGATTAAGTTGAATAATTTTTACATGGTGTTCACACCTTCGCCACCATCCTTTATAAGTGGTACTGTTTTTCCTTAGCAGTCAACCTACACCTTGCCAGCTCAGCTGGAAGACTTTTCTTTGTTTTCTCTAGACAAGGTTTCTCTGTGTTAGATCTGGCTGTCCTAACTTGCTTTGTATTCAAGCTCAGATCCATCTGCCTCTGCCTCCTGAAAGCTGGTACTAAAGGTGTGTATGACCATGACCAGCAAAATTTTGATTTATTTTTATGTGTGTTGATATGATGTTTTCCTGCATGTCTGTCTGTGTGAGTGTGTCAGACAGACCCCCTAGAACTGGAGTTAATAGGTCGGTATGAGCTGCCATGTGGGTGCTGGGAATTGAACCTAGGTCCTCTAGAAGAACCATAATATGTCTGTGTTTTTAAAGAAATCAAAATTCTTAATTCATCACTTTCCCCATTCTGACAACAGTTGCCACAGGATATCTTGAGGCCCTTCCTGCTTACTGCCCACTTACTAGTTTTTTCTTTTTAGATGTTTTGTTTTTTTTTCAACACAGGGTTTCTCTGTGTAGCCTTGGCTGTCCTAGAACTTAATCTGTAGACCAGACTGACTTTGAATTCATAAAGATCCACCTGCCTCTGCCTCCTGAGTGTTGGGATCAAAGGCATACACCATCACTGCCTGGTACAACCAGTACTTTTAACCGTTTCAGCTGGTAGACTTTTAATTCTTTTACTTTCTATTATTTATTTGTGTGTGTGTGTGTGTGTGTGTGTGTGTGTGTGTGTGTGTGTGTGTTAGCTAGAATGATTCTTCAATCTATCAGATAGATAGATAGATTAAAGATAGATAGATAGGACAGCTCTCCAGACTTGGTTCTCTGTTGTCACCTTGTGGGATCTGAGGATCAAAGTCTGGTTTCAGGCCTGTTTGGAAAGCTTTGAGTTGACTTTTTTCTTTTTTGCTATTCTGTGAAATATTTCCTGACCTAGAATTTCTTTCTGTCGGTAGAATTGTAGTTTATATTCCAGTTAAGCCCTTTAAACTTTATTTATTTACTGCTAAATTTTATTTGGAGTATATATGTGGCTTAATGAATTTTCAGTATGGACATGGGCAGAGTTTTAAATGGTTATTTTGCTTTTTTGGGGCATGGGGTGGGGTGTTACGGTGTTTAGATATTAGGCAGGCACCCAGTGCTTTACATATTGTAGGTAGGAACTGTGCCAATGAACAACAGCCTCAGACCTTAGTTTTTTTGAGACAGGATCTTGTCGTGTAGCTTAGGTAGTTGTTTTTTTCTTTCTTTGTTTTTTGTTTTTGTTTTTGTTTTCAGATAGGGTTTCTCTGTGTAACAGAATCCTGGCTGCCCTGGACTCACTCTGTAGACCAGGCTGGTGTCAAATTCAGCACTGTGCCTACCTCTGCCTCCTGAGTACTGGGATTAAAGGCATGCGCCACCATGCCTGGGTCTGCCTTAGGTACTTTTGAGCCAGCTTGGAACTGATGAGTTGGCTTCTGAGTACTGGGATTGTAGGTATCATGATGCCTGGCAAGATAAATTTTGCGGGCCGGAGGTGGTCACTTCTTGCTCTTCAGAGGACCTGTATTTTGATTCGAAACACCTGTACCATTTATCTGTACACACCACACAACTATCAGTAATTCCAGCTCTGTGGGGAACTGATGTCCCTGGCCTCTGAGGTCACCTGTTCTCTCACACATTTCATATAATGAAATCTAAAAGAAAAAAGGAAAAAGGTGATCCCCACACTGGAAGTAGGCTTGTCACTGGAAAAGAAGCCTCAAAGCCTGCAAGTACTTATTTTTGTAACCTTGACAACATTGATGCGATTCTGTGGCATGTTAGTTACAGTTCCTAAATGGAACACCCCATCTACTATTGCATATGACACTGACTTTCTGGCATAGAGTACAAGTAACTATTGTCAGGATAGTCTGTGTATTAGAGAAGTGTGCTAATGAAGCCTAGTTTGTTGTGTTCCTAACTTTCTTAAGTAATGAGCATTAATGAAGTTCAAATATTTTGTGAAACCTACTCTACTTTGGAAGCCATGGTCTTCGACAATATCCTAGATAAATGACAATAGTTCACAAATATTTTAGTTCGCCCCAGGGTTCCAAAATTTAACAGAGAGCTGGAGAGATGGCTTAGTAGTTAAAAGCATTGGCTGCACTTCTATAGGACCTAGATTTGAATCTTGGTACCTACATGGGGCCTCCCAGCCATTTATAACTTCAGATACAGTGGACACCACACCCTTTCTTGGCCTCTGCAGGTACTGCATAGACTTACATGTACAGGCAAAATACCCATACCCGTTAAAAAAGATTAACAGGGGCCAAGTATGATAGCACGTGTCTATAATGCAGGATTTGGGAGGATAAAGCAGGAGAATCAGGAGTTTGAAGCCAGCCTGCACAACATTTCTAGGCCCTCTCCTAGCCCTCACTTCTCCTTATCACCTCCAAAAGAACATTACTGGTTAAGGAAAAAAATATTTTTTAAAGATTTATTTATTCACATGCTCGCGAGGATGTGGAGAAAGAGGAACACTCCTTCATTGCCGTGGGAATGCAAACTAGTACAACCACTTTGGAAATCTATCTGGCGCTTTCTCAGAAAAATGGGAATAGGGCTTCCTCAAGACCCAGCTATTCCACTCCTTGGAATATACCCAGAAGATGCACTACCACACAACAGGGACATATGCTCAACCATGTTCATAGCTGCTTTATACATAATAGCCAGAACATGGAAACAGCCTACGTGTCCCTCAGTAGAAGAATGGATAAAGAAACTGTGGTACATTTACACTATGGAATACTACTCAGCTATTAAAAACAAGGAATTCCCGAAATTTGTGGACAAATGGATTGAACTAGAAATTATCATAATGAGTGAGTTCACCCAGAAGCAAAAAGAGTTAAATGGTATATACTCACTTATATCGAGACACTAGTCCAAGGGGTACGTCCCCATGAAAAACTTTACCTACCAGGAAAGTGGATCAGAGGGGAGGACATCCTATTGAGACTTTAGGTGTGAGAAGCCTGGGAGAATGAGGAAATAGAAGGATCCAGAGGGTCCTGGAAAACTACAGGCGGGTCTGGGCCCTGGGGTCCTCCTCAAACTATGGCGCCAGCCAAGGAAATTATAGGCAGTAAACTTTGAACCCCTACCCAGACTAGCCAATGGACAGGACATTCTCCACTGTTAAGTAGAGAAGGAGATCTGACTTTCACACAAACTCTGGTGCCCCATATTTGACCATGTTCCTTGGATGGGGATGCCTGGTGACACTCAGAGGAAGGATAATAGGTCACCAAGAAGAGACTGGATACCCTATGAGCATATACAGGGGGAGGAGGTCCCCCTCAGTCACAGACATAGGGAAGGGGAATAGGGGGGGAAGTGGGAGGGAGGGAGGAATGGGAGGATACAAGGGATGGGCTAACAACTGAGATGTAATATGAATAAATTAATAAAAAAATTTATTTATTTACTTATTTATTTATTTATGTGCACCTGCATGACAGAAGAGGGCTGGGCACCAGATCTCATTATACATGGTTGTGAGCCACCATGTTATTGCTGGGAATTGAACTCAGGACATTTGGAAGGACAGTACTCTTAACCTTTGAGCCATCTCTCCAGCCTCCAAGGAAAAAGATTTTATGTAACTAAAATTCTGTTTTCAAATTTATGCTTTCATACATGATTACTATAAAAGTTTGCTTTTGAGGTAGGGGTCTCGTGGGCTGGAGAGATGGCTTAGCCATTAAAGGCTAGGCTCACAACCAAAAATATAAGAGATAGGTAGCCCAGATTGGTCTAAAATGCACACAGATGCACCTGTCTCAGTTTCTGCCTCCCAAACAGTGGGATTAAAGGTGTGAGTCATCAATGCTTGGCTGTTTTTGCTTGTTTGTTTTTTGATATACAGTCCAGGCTGGCCTCAAACCTATGATCTTCCTGCCTCAGTCTTCTGAGTGGTGTGATTATAAGTGTGTGCCACTCTGTCCTGCTGTAATCATCTATTTTAAAAGGCATAAATGAATGAGAACGTAAACAGTCTTACTTGATTTAGAAAGCAGTGCCAAGAATATTTAGTATTTCAGACTTTTAAAAAAATGTGAATGTTTTTCCTGCATGTGTACCTGATGTATACCTGGTGCCTACAGAGACCAAAAGGGGTATCAGATCCTCTGAAACTGGAGTTAGATATGGCTGTGTGCTTGGACCAGAACCTGGATCCTCTGCAAGAGCAGAAAGTTTTGTTAACTGCTGCGCCATCTCTCCAGCCCCTGAAGTTCAGGCTGGTAATCTTGATTAAACAGTTCCCATTAATGAAGCCCTGATGTGTTTTATTATGTGAAGTATTAATTCTTTCCCCCTTGTGCTTAAGTAATAGGAGTGAAACATCTACATCTGATAATACAGAAACTTACCAAGAGAATACAAGGTAAATTCTTAAAATTTCTACTTTAGTAAATAATATTGAGTAATATAACAACAGATGATTATTACTTGTGGTAGTAAGAGTTTAACTTAGGGTTTGAAAATGCGTTATGCAGTGAGCAGTTACTATATATCATTGAGCTATAACTCTGAATCATGATAGATTTTTCTTTTCTCTGAGACAGTTTTGCTGTATAGATTTGCCTGGCCTTTAAATTCATGAGCCTCTTGCCTAAGACTTTAGAGAACTTGGAGTTGAAGGCATGTAGCTTCGTTCTTTCTTTCTTTTTTTAAGATTTATTTATTTATTAAGTACATCTGCATGCCGATCTCATAGGTGATTGTGAGCTACCATGTGGTTGCTGGGAATTGAACTCAGGACCTTTGGAAGAACAAGCAGTGCTCTTAACTGCCGAGCCATCTATCTAGCCCAGCATGTAGGTTCTAACATAGACTAGTTATTAGATTTTTATTTAGAAATATTTTTTATTCATTTTGGTGATTATTGTATGTGTGCGTACACACACATACACGCATGCCACATTACACACATACGGATATCTAGAGGATAGTCCTGGGGACTAAACTCAGGTTGTCAGACTAGGTGGCAGGTGCCCTTTGCTGCTGAGTCATCTCTCCAGCCCAGTTACTGTATTTTTAAAACAAACATTTATTCAGTTAAGTCACTAACTGTAGTGCTGGAAGTTAATGCTTCAGAAGTAAACAGGGCTTAAATAGCTGTTGCTCTCAAGAACATGTAAGAGCTTATATATTTTCCTGGTCAGATCTCCATGCATGACTCAGGCCAAGGTGTCAATATTGAACTGTCCCTTGCTTGACATTCGGAGGTATTAAAACCCAGTGATGCTTGACTTCAGATTGTTTTAAAGTACTTCATCTTAGGATTCCTATTGTTATGATAAAACACCATGACAAATGCAACTTACAGAAGATAAAGCGTATTTAGGGCTTAATATCTCTAGAGGATTAGAGTCTGTTCTGGTGGAGCGAGGCAGCTGGAGCCTCTCTCATCTTGACACACAAAGAGGAAGCAGAAAATGGTGTGTCCAGTGACATGCTTCCAACAGGGCAATGTTTGCTGATCCTTCCAAACAGTTCTAACAAATGAGGATCTAGTATTTCAATATGTGCACCTTTGGGACCATTGTTAGTCAAACCACTACATTTTTACTGTTAGTGTCTTTTTGCTTTTTGCATGGGTTTTGTGTTAGGTTCTTTTTTTTAGATTTATTTGTTATGTATACAATGTTCTGTGCACACACCAGAAGAGGGCACCAGATTTTATTATAGATGGTTATAAGCCACCATGTGGTTGCTGGGAATTAAACTCAGGACCTTTGGGAGAGCAGCCAGTGCTTTCAACCTCTGAGCCATCTCTCCAGTCCCTAGTGTTAGGTTCTTAATCTAGGGCTAGATTAAAGTTAGAATTAGGTGGAAATCCTTTTTAAATTACATTATTCATTTTGTGTGTTTTGGGAAGGGCATGAAGCACATTCCACTGTGCACTTTGTTCAGATCAGATAACTTCTGTCCCTTCACTTGTTAAGCCATCCCACTGGCCCATGGAGTCTGTTTAGTTTTAAGTTTCTACATAGAAGCTTTCCAAAACATAAATTATAGGATCGTTAGAAACTTGAATGGACACATAGTGACTTGGTATCACATGAATGATTACACTTAACTTTGGACTTTGTTTTGTAAATTTTGTTTGGAGATGGGTTTTATTAGATACATGAGACTGATTTTGAACTCAGGATCTTTCTGCTTCAGCCTCAGTACTGAGAATTACAGGCATGAACTATTATACATAGTTTTTCCTCCCCTTGGGGCTAGGAAAAAATGGACTGAAATGATAAGTACTGTTACATAAAATGAGATGATAGGAGATTCTACTCTGTATTACTTGTTGAATAATCTAATAACTACAACTGTTTAAGTAATGAGTACACAATAATGAGTATACAGCAATTGGTCAAAAAACAGGAGCACCTTTTTGTCGTTGTTGTTGTTGATGGTTTTGAATTTCATATGTTGCATTTGAATTGTTCGGCAGTTCTTCTGGGCATCCCACCTTTAAGTGTCCCTTATGTCAAGAGTCAAATTTCACCAGACAGCGTTTACTGGATCACTGTAATAGTAACCACCTATTTCAGATAGTTCCTGTGGTGAGTACATATATTCAAAAGAATCTTTTGCTTAAAGCATGTGGTTCTCTATATTCTTCTTTGTGTATGTATTTATTATTTAAATTTGGATTTAAATAATATGGTGCATTTTTGCTAATAAGTGATAGATGATTGTAATGTAAAAATGAGATTTAAAATTTGATTATCTCCTGTAATCAAGATAGTTATTGTGGAGTAGTATAGACTAGTCTAGGAAAGAATGGACGATGAGTAAGGGGTCATTGCTGCATAGTGGCAGAGCCTAATTCTGTTGGGCTCTTTGTTTAGGTGGATTCAGAGGACTGGATCTAGTGAATCTCCTGCAGAAGATAATACGTATATTTGAGTATAAATTGGGCTAGGCATGGTAGCACATGCATTTAATCCCAGCACTGGGGAGATAGGTAGGTGGATCTCTTGAGTTTGAGACCAGCCTGATCTCCAGACAGTTCCAAGTCAGCCAGAGCTTTGTCTCAAAACTAAAGAGTAAAACAAGTAGATATTTTTAATTGTATCCTTGAAGAATCTTTTATATGAATGGGTAAAACAAGGAGAAGTGTCATGCTTTATTTTTATTTTGATGTATATTTGTCTTTTTTGGTTTTGTTTTTTGAGATAGACTTACTTTGTAGACCATGCTGGCCTCAAACTCACAGCAACCTGTCTGCCTCTGCCTCCTGAGTGCTGGTGCCACCATGCCCTGCTATATATTTGTCTTTTTGATGTAACTTTTAAGGTAAATATATGTAGGTTACAGGTTCTAACATTGTGTTAAGTGATTTTTAACTTTAGATAAATGATTCTTTAGACAATGGAGAGGAGATACTAAGCTGGATGATATTTCTTTCATCTCCTTTCCCTAACTCCTGTGCTGTGCAGGGGCTTGAACCCAAGGCTCAGCACTTGCCCCACAGCATCCTACCACTAAAATACATCTCCACCCCATTACATTTTTTTCTGATAAATTGTGATAGGGTCTCACTTAACTGCCCAGGCAGAGCTTGTATTTGTGTTCTTTCTCTCTCAGCATCAGGAGGAGGTAGTTCTATAAACATATAGAATAACAGGGAAAGGCTCATTGATTTAACATTTGGATTTAAGTTGTTAATACAGTATATTCTTGCTAGTAATCAATGACTGGTGCAGAATGAGACATTAAAATTTTTTATTGCCTCATATAAAGGAAGATGATTATCGTGAGGTAATGTAAACCAGTCTACAATAGGACTTAGGACCTCTGGGTTTGCACTGCCTTTACTAGATTCTTCAAAAAATAAGAAGTAAAATGTGTTAATAACATTTAAGTCATTCCTGATTTTAGCAAATATAGTAGAAAAATGTGTGGAAAAGGTGCCTGAGTAACTCTTGAGGATTTCTTTCAATTCCTACAACCATTCATTAGAAGGGCTTAAATAAACAGATAAAGTATCAAAGAGGTTTATGGGAAATCTTCATACTTAAGACACCATGCTTAGTTTTATATTTAATGCCATTCAAGGCATTACTTTTAAAAGTCACTTTTAAAAATGTACTTCATAGCCGGGCATGGTGGCGCATGCCTTTAATCCCAGCAGAGGCAGAGGCAGGTGGATTGCTGTGAGTTTGAGGCCAGCCTGGTCTACAAAGCGAGTCCAGGACAGCCAAGGCTACAGAGAAACCCTGTCTTGAAAAAAACCAAAAAAGAAACAAAAATGTATTTCATTATAACTTTGAGGATACACTTTAAACTTTCTAACTTCATTTTCCTTTTACATATAAATGAAATCAAGCTAATAATTCTGTAATGGCTATTAATTAGATCAGATGAGATTATGTGTTACACATGTTCTGGTTAGTTACTGAAAACTCATTACACAGATGTTAGTACAGGTGTATGTGGTGTTTCTGTTTAAATAGTTGTATAAGTAGATATAAGCAATAGAATATTCCATGGCCTCTTTTACTATATTATATTAGTGTCATTTATCTATGGTAATTTTCTTGGGAAATGATCTAGTCATGGGATTTGGCTTTTAGGAATGATTTCAATAGCTGTGCATTCCCAGGACTTTGGGAGGCTTAGGCAGAAGGATCATACAAGTTCAAGGCCAGCCTGGGTTACATCGTGAGAACCTGTCTAAATCTCTGTAAAGCAAGGATTGCTTTTTGTTTCAGTCGTACCTTAGAGACACTGTAGGTTTGAGTCCAGATCACAGTATTAAAGCAAATGTTGATGTGAGGGCTAGGCATAGTGGTGAACACCTTTAATCTCAACACTTGGGAGGTAGAGGCAGGAGGATCTCAGTGAGTTAGAGGCCAGCTTTGTCTACATAGCAAACTCCAGTATAGCCAGGACTACATTAGAGAGACTCTGTCTCAAAAAGATAAAAAGAAAAAAAAAAGAGAGAGAGAATTGAACTATACCTTTTCTGATTTTCAGTGCATATAAAAATTTTATTTAGACTATATATACTGTGTCTGCTAAGTATGTGTAAAGTGTGTACATTATCTGAGTTAAATGCTTCATTGCTAAAGAATATTAATGATCATTTGAACTGTTAGGACAATGATGACAAATAGACCTGTTTGACACTGGGTTGGCACAAATTCAATTTTTAAAGAAATGTAATACCTGCAAAATGCACCAAAGTGAAGCATAATAAAGTGTACCTGATGTTTGCAGTAACGTGAGCTTGTATTTTAATGCTCTCAATAATTATATAATGTTCATTATTTTTCTACTTAAAACAATCTGTTTCTCATAGACATGTCCTATTTGTGTGTCTCTTCCTTGGGGAGATCCTAGCCAGATTACTAGAAATTTCGTTAGTCATCTAAATCAGAGACATCAGTTTGATTATGGAGAATTTGTGGTAAGTGAGTTCTTCAAGATTAAGAAAGTTAAATTAACCTTTTCAATCTGGATTTGAGTTTTCAGGCAAGTTGTGGAATCAGACTGCTTGGATAAAGAGCAAGTTCCTATATTGTTAAGCTTTGTGTGGACATTCTGGGAATTGAATTTATTTATATTAGATAATCACTGGGAAAAAATGAAAGCTTAAGTAAAAATTATCTAGAATTAAGAGAAATTATACCAGCTTGAGAAGTAAAATTGGTACAACCTGTGTGGGAGGATATGATCCAAATATAGAGTAAGTAAGCTGTTAGCACATGAGGCAGAATAACAACCAAACCAAAGGAACCCAGCACAACCCAGGCTGTCCACTCAGGAAGGGCAGCAAGGGCCTCAGACCCAAATGGATCAGTCTCTACTTTTCATAGTCATGATAATTTTCGTGTTATTAATTGTAAAGTTATACTTTATTTAGGTTGTGTATAGTTAAGGTCTTACTTGCTATGTGATTAATTCCAATAAAGAATAGCTGATGCTTGTTTTCTTGTTCAGGTAAACACCAGGTATGCATAATTTTCATTTTTATGGAATTTGTAATTTCACAGTACTATTTCAGAATGCTACTTTAGTGATTTTAGGAAGTAGTTGTATATTACTATTAAGCTTCCATTTTAAGGGCAGTTACTGTCTAAGGGCTATTTGGAAGAGCAAAATTTTTTTGCCATAGAAAACAATTTCATTTGTCAAGTTGAAGTCTTGCTATCTTTTAAAGCTAATCCATTTGACAAAAAAATTGACAGCAAATAGAGTTTTTTTAAAGATAGAGTCAGTTTTGTTATTGCTGTTGTTTTGCTGATGGGTTTGTTTTGGTGCTGAGGGTTGGTTAGTCTCAGGCACTCTGTATTCTGAATAGCCAGCCTGCACCTAATTACTAAGCCCAAGTCATAAAGATGAGTGAGTTATGGATACTTAGTTCCATGCTGTGGTTAAGAAGCTGTTACTCAAGCCTGGTGTGGTGGCACATGCCTGTAATCCCAGCATTTGGGAGGCAGAGGCAGGCAGATTTTTGTGAGTTCAAGGCCAGCCTGGTGTACATACAAAGCAAGGTCCAGGACAGTCAGGGCTACACACAGAGAAATCCTGTCTCAAAAAACAAACAAACAAAAAAGCTGTTATTCAGCTATGAATTTAGTAAATGTTTATCTTTCTTAAAATTAGCTTCCCTTGAAAATTTAGAAGTCTTTCCAGAAATAATACAAATTTATCATATCCTTAGTTTTATTTATAATTTTGGTTAATATAAAGTGTCCTCTGCTGAGCAGAGAAGTTATTAGTTATTACTAAATAATTACAGCTGAACTTATTTTGAACGTTCATGTGTTAAAACCTCATATTTTGTTACATTAATTTTTGAGATGGAACACTGGTTTTAAACTACTGGACTCAAGGTATCCTCCTGCCTCAGGTACCTGAGTGGCTGAGAATATGGCACATACCGTGGTGCTCAGCCTAATCTTGTATTTTAAAATATAATATACATAAACTCCTTGTATGCAAATGTATATGAAGATATATAATGCATTAGATAATATTGAATAATTGATTATTTTCCTGTTGACGTGTTACTTTTTTTTTTTTTTTTTTTTTTTAAGAATCTTCAGCTGGATGAGGAAACCCAATATCAAACTGCGGTGGAAGAGTCTTTTCAAGTGAACATCTGATATGCATAGACATCTCTGCATCCTTGTACCTACAAGTGCCATCATTAAGGAGAAGACAACATGAAGTCACCGTTTCAGTAATTTGCTGTGCGTATTAATAAAAATAATAATCCAGTCTACTGTATTAGGCTTTTAATTGAAAGTAAAGATGGGCCACCCTAACCCTATTCTCTAGGGAGTTACTTTAGCACGGAAAGGGTTGTTTGCCACTTTGGTGATGAAAACGGAATCTATGTTGTCTTTTCTTCTTGTATTACATATTCTGAATGTTTCATTGTTTTTAATATTTGATGCAGTTCCTTCTATTTAGTACAGAGATAACAGTAGCAAATTCTGAAAGATGTGATTCCTATAAAACTAATGAACCTGAGCCATTTGTCAGAGCTGCAGAATGGAAACTTGAAGTGCTAAGTGGGATCATCCAAAGGGATTTTGTAAAGTTTAGATTCTAGCTGAGGAATTCAACAATAAGAAATTTGTATTTATATAATGTTTAGTATTTTTGAAGGTTAGTGAGATTTCCTTTATAATTTTGACTTTGAAAGCATACTGTACAAATGTTTGTTCCTTTGCTATTAGAACGTATCAAGAGAAGAGAAAAAAGCTTTCTTTGGTGGTTAGTTTGTTATTCCAATCTAGCTTGAGTAATTTGTAAGCCTAAAATAAGTTGTACGACAGTTCTTTGTAGTCAGTATTTCTCACTAGCTGATGAAACTTTTCAGTCAGTGATGATATATTATACTTAAATTAGTTTTTTAAAAATCCAAAGTTGAAGATGTATGTGGATATGTACATACACTTTTGCATGTATATATACACATATATATCTTTGCCTAGAGTTTGTCAGGTTATGTATAGAATTTCTATTAAGAGTTTTAATAATGGACAAGCAATATAGGATTGAAGTATTTATCTCATTTGTTTAAAATTTTGTATGTTACCAAATTTTTTAAACAGTAATCCAAATACTAAGTGGTACAGCTGGCTGTTTTTATTACACCTAAACAGTTTGCTACATGGTGCTCACTTGCTATTTTTTGAAAATAATGCATAGGTGATGTAGTGAGAGCGATTTCACCAGCTACGTTTCACTACATTTTAGTTAAAGCCAAGTTTGTTTTTAATCTTTGGTGTAAAGAATTGTAGAGGAGGCCAAGTCACATAGTAAAGGGTGAAGAGTGAATTCCTGACATTCCATGCTAATACACTGTTATGCTTTCTTTAAAAATAACTAAATGCAAAAGAAAATCTCTGAAGTAGTTTGCTGCTAATATATACATATATTGTAAAAAAGGTATATTTTGATTTTCTTAATACCCTTGTTGACTTTTCTACAATGAGCATTTTTTAACTTGATTTAATAAAAATGTTACTTTTGGATGTGCAGTTTTGTAAAAACCTTTTTCAGTTAAACAGTAATGACTTTATTTATGTTCAGTAATACAAACACTTAAGAAGCCATACATCTTAATGCCTTTTTTTCTGTCGTTTCTTGAGCGTGATGTTTACTGTGTTCTCTAGCACTTTGAGTTGACATACAGGAGTGTGATTCTAGGAACATTTGTATAATGAACTCTTTAAAAGGAGAGTTCTGTCCACAGTTCTTCCAATTTCAAGCAATAACTTTGATACTTTTAAAGTTTAATTTAGCCAGTGTGCTCATAAACAATCCTGGGATGTGTAAACTTCTTTAAAGGGAAACTTGTGCTGGAGGCAGGCCGTTTTGAAATCCTGTTTTGAAGTCTTGTGGATGAGTTAAATATTAATATATTAATATATTAATAGCTTTTTCATAAGGGTTTTTTTGGGTTGGGTTGTTTGTTTGCTTTTCTCTGGAAACATCTTACTGTGCGCAAAAAAAAACCCTTAAAATTCCTCCTTTTATCAGTGTATTAGGAACAGGGATAGACTTTACAATTTAATTCATAGGGGAAGAAAGCCCTAAATGGTGTTGTTTGTAGGTATCAGGATAAAGGAGAGAAGCTGTAGCAATAGGCTGCTGCATCAGTTTCACAGTGCCAGTTAGAAAAGCCATTTCTCCTTAAAATTTAGTTTATGTTGTTAAACACAGTGTTGTTTGAGATGTATTGCTTTATTTTTCCAATTAAAAATGGTTTTCTCCTACTTCTGTGTCTTAATTAAAATTTGTCTTAAGATAGACATTTTTAGGTCTCACAAGACCCTACAAAACATGCAAGAGATTTCTTACGATTTTTCACTTGAAAAAGTTGACAGGCTGTCAGTGCTGATAGTACTGTATATTAGATTGAACTGTATATGATTTTGTTTTTATGTATTTCCAATGCTAAACATCTGCATAAAGTTGTTTCATAAAGTGTCTGTACAACAAGATAATTCAAGTCCTCTTAGCAGTCAAGCAAAAGGTCAGCTAGTTGACCTTTAATGTGGAGAAGTCAGCTGTAGACAAGATAGGGCTCTAAGAATATTTTGCATATGTGGTGTCATCTCTGCTGGGTTGCTTGGTAAGTATCAGTGTCTTCACTGAACCATTTTTCTATAGGAATTGTGGGTCTTATATTCAAATAGATTCCCATCAAAGGGATACTGTTGTAGCTTATTTAGAAAAGATGTGCCCTAGAAAACACCCACATACACCCATGTGCAGTTTGTAGTGGAGGTGGATATATTGCATGATGCCACGTATCTTGTAGTTTCAATTCTACAGTATAGAGTTGGGGAAAACAAAATGGAGACAAAGCATAAGAGTTTTTAGTTTTTCAAGACACCTAGCCATCACACTATCCTCTCTAGTAAAAGGTAAGTATGCATTCCATTCCTGCTCAGATACCAGACTGCACGCAGTACAAGGTAGCAGAATGTTTCTGGAGGCTGAAGCACATAATCTATTAGGTTATGCTTCCAGCCCCTGTGCAAAGGATCCTTAAGAATATGGTGGTGAGTTCTGGGAAAGCTGAGGCATGAGGCTGCTGTAGGATCAAAAACAGCCTAAAGTATGTAATTAGAGCCCATCTTAACCCTTCTCTCCCTGAATGTATCAGACTTGTTTTCTGGGCATAGTCGTGCATGTCTAATCCAGTGCTAGGGAGGTAGGGACTATCCTGTCCTCAAAAGCCTATCTTTAAAAACTTGTCAGCACTTGGAAAGCATAGGCAGGAAGTTTGAGGCCAGTCTAGTTTTTAAAAACTTCATGTATGCTTGCTTGTGCATCTGGACAGATGGTTCCAGAGGATCAGGGTTTAATTTCTAGCACCCATGTGTCCACTAACTAGTTTGAGGAAATCTGATGCCCCAACTGGCCTCAGTGGGTATCAGACATGCATATGGTGCAGTCTCCATGCACATTAAAACAAACAAAATTCCTAAAAATAATGGCCTTGGTAGTTCTTGAGGTGGAAACAGCATTGACAATCAAGGTCTTCCTCATCTGCATAAGACAAAGAAAAGACACTGTAGTTGAGGATGGGTAAGGCATAAGGGTATATATGAGTGGATAAAGGACACAGGATTAGAACAATTATTCAACGGAGCAGAGACACAGAGTTTGAGGAAGGAAATTACAGGTCTGTTCGTGGGCAGCAATGGACGTGACAGCATACATAAAGGGAACAAGCACAGTGGTATATCAAGCACATTTTTTTTCATGTGTGTGTGTCTGTGCCTATATGTGTTCAATTCCCTACAACCACATGGTGGCTTACAATCATCTATGATGAGGTCTGGTACCCTCTTCTGTCGTGCAAGTATAATTCAGAACGCTGTATACATAATAAATCTTTTATGAGTCAGTTGGGCATGGTGGCACACGCCTGTAATTGCAGCACTGGAGGAGGCAGAGGCAGGTGGATCTCTGAGTTCGAGGCTAGCCTGGTCTACAAATCGTGTCCAGGACAGCCAAGGTTACACAGAGAAGCTTAGTCTTGAGAAGGAAAAAAAGTGTCTTCTAAAAAAGTTTCACTCTCTTGACAGGCTCTTCCTCTGTAGCTCAGGCTACCTATAATTTGAATTCTATCTTAACCTCTTGAACATTGCGATTGTAGGCACATGCCACAATACCTAACTAAAGTTTTGGTGTTTGTGTACATTGTATTGCAAATAGGCAATCTCTTGGCCTTGGGGATGCTGTATATAATGAAAAAACAAAAACAGTCTGGTCACATTGTAATTGGCTGAAGAAAGGTGCAGATAGATTGACAACACTGGTGTTCCAACCTGACTTTTCATAGGTTTGTTTACATGTTTTTTCAACAAAAGTGTGTGTGTGTGTGTGTGTTATTTGTGTGTGGAAAGCGGGGAGTGAAGAAAGACGGGGTATGTGAGTGCTGTAGATGTAGAGGCTGGAGGGCAACTTTCAGGAGTGTTCCAGGGATCAAATTCAGGTCATGAGGCTTACAAGACAAGTGCTTGTGTGTGTGTGTGTGTGTGTGGTGGTGGTGTTATTTTGAGACAGGGTTTTTCTTTGTATACCAAGATGGCCTTGAACTCAGAAATCGCCTGCCTCTGTCTCTTGCCATCACACCCAACTAAGACAAGCGCTTTCTATCAGCTAAGACATCTTGGTAACAAGTCTGAAGTCTTTAAGCGGTTTTGTAGGTTGTCTGTCTTCCTTCTACAGAATCCTCTTGTTTTCTGGTTTTGTTTTACATATTTAATAAAGTTGTGTAAGTATTAAGATTTAAAAAGATTGTTTAACAAGCTTAATGTCAATCTCAATGGGAACAAAAGGTCTTTCAGTTATTTGGCATTTTCACACATACTTTTTGGGTGAACCTCTCCCCCCTCACCCTAAACCCACACTTAAAACTCCCCTTTTCATGTGTGCTTTACCCTTCTTACCCTCTCGATGTTGCTTCCCCCTCCCCCCCTTTACACTCTTTTCTGGTTCCCTGGTATTTACAGTCACACTTCCACATACACATATGAACTAAAACTAAGTTCCATCTATGGAAATGAAACATGCTGTGTAGGTGCCTTTTTAAAAACTATTTTAATTTGTTGGGGTTTCTTATATCCCATTCTCCCTTCACCGCAATCCCTTCTAACACCCTAACACCAGGAAGGAGAGAAAGGTTAGTGGGGAGAGGGGAGTAGTTTTCTTAGCTACCTCCTGCTGGTTAGAGTCTTGAGAGGGACTCTTGGCTTTTATTTATTACTCCAGCCAGGAGAGGTAAGGTGAATCTGGTCAGTTTTAGGGACTTTCTGGTTTGTTTATCTTCTTGCTTAAGGAGCTTCCCTGAAGGATGGAATGTTTCAATCTCAGAAGAAAATGTTCTACACACTGCCCCACCGAGAATGCCAGGCTAGCCTCTGGGATTCTGCTTCCGCCTCCCATCTCGCTGCAGGGTCATTGGGAGGGATTACAGCTGTGCCTCAGTGCATGTGGCTTTCCCACCAGTTCTGGAGATTCAGACTCAGATCTTCATCCTTGTATGGTAAGTGTGTTTTCACTCACTGAGCTGTCTCCCCAGCCTGGAACTATTTTATGTTTAATTTCTGTCCCTTGGGATTAAGTCCAGAAACAGCAAAGCATGTGCTGTATCACTGAGGCAGTGGGCTTGCACACTAGGCTGCTCCACCACTGAAGAACACTCCCAGGGCTGTGTAGATCCTTCTCAAGGATTGACAAATATAAACTTCATAAATCTACTGACAAGACTGAATTGATTTATAATGTATCCAAATCTACAATATAGATGCATTTAAGACATTCTTTTTTGTGTGGGGGCTGTCATGTATTACTAAGGAGATAACAGCTGCCACAATGTGGCCAACATGATATTCTATCGGGCTTCTGAAGTTTTTCGGGAGCAGACCTCCTCTGAGCTAGGTCATGTGCATGTGATCAGAATGTGAGAGAACAGGGCACCTCTTTTTGCCTCCCCTGCGGGCACTAAACTTATTTATAAAAGTTTCTTAGAGAAATCACTATAGCCCTGTTCAGTTCACTTTCAAGGATAGGTGAGCTACAAAAACGTGTTGCTTTAGAATTATTGATTTTGAGGGGTGGGGATATGCCTCAGTTCACAGACTGCTGGACCTAGCACACTGGACCCCCTGGTTGATGTTCAGCCCTGAATAAAGCTGAGTAAGATGAGCATGTGAGGGTTAGGGAAGAATTCATGTTTATCCTGGGCCTCAGAGCATTTGAGACTGGCCTGGGCTACCTTTGTTTTTCAAAGACAATAATGAAAAGAATCAGTAATTTTGAAATGGAAGGACTGTATTAAAGAGAGCCAATGCTGGCCTGGGCCTGCAATCCCAGCACTTGGGAGGCAGAGGCAGGCGAATCGCTGTGTGTTGCAGGTCAGCCTGGTCTAGAGAGTTCCAGGCCAGCCAAGGTTTTCTCGAAAAACCAAAGAGAGAAAGAGACAAGAGTAAGAGTGTCAATGCTGGGTAGTGTAGTTCTGCCATTGGTCAAGCTTTAACTCAGAAAACCTTTATGGGTCAATATAAGATTTTAAAAAATTCAGTTATGTAGGCTTTTGTGTATCTGCATGTAGACACGTGACCATGAGTGCAGATGCTTGAGGTGGCCAAGCCGACCTGGAATTACAGTTGGTTGTGAGTTGCCATGTGGGTGCTGGAAATTGAACCTGGAACATCTGCAAGAGCAGCAAGTTCTCTTAACCATTGAGCCATCATTCCAGCCCCAATATTTTAAAAATTTACACTTTTCTTAAAAATATTTTTAAATCATGTATGTGGGGAGGGTAGTAATGTACACATGAGTGCATGTACCTGGAGAAGCCAGAAGAAGTCATCAAATGTCACTAGAACTGGAGTTACATGGTTCTGAGCCATGTGGTGTGGATGCTAAGAATGAAACTTGGATCTCCTGGAAGAACAGCAAGTGCTCTTAGCCACTGAATCATCTCCCTAGCCCCAGTACAAGATTTTTGTTTAGAAAAAAAGAAAGAAAAGAAAGAAAAAAAAAAAAAGATTATTGAAATAGTATGGCTATTTGGATTTGTGGAACATGGGACAGACTTCCAGAACTTGTGTGTGTGTGTGTGTGTGTGTGTGTGTGTGTGTGTGTGTGTGTGTGTGTGTGTGCGCGCGCGCGCGCCCCTCTCCCTGAAGACCTACCCCATGCCCATTGTTGGCTTGTTGCCCTTCTGGTTTGAGCCTCAGCCTGGATGTTTCTAAAGACATCACTCAACTCACCCTTTCGTAGAGGCATGAGTATTTTCCTCCAGGTCCCCTTTATGATCATAACTGTCACATGGTCTCATATGAGATTGGCTCACAGTAGCTGCTCAGTAAGTGTACATGAAAGGGCGCTGGAATCGCCTATGGAATTATACGTCTTTCAAATATAAATGTCAAGATAATTCGGAAGTTGTAAGTACTGTGCACTCCTTGACATGGTTTAAGGTCTTGGGGAACTTGCTTTCTTAAAAGATACAAAGTGCTGTAACCCTCTTTCATGAGTCTTGCAGGAACACTAGCGGTGCTGCAGAAGGAAGCATCTATTTCAACTGTCCTCCTGTTGGATCCTAGATTTCAGGGAGTGAAGGAGCAGCAGCATGTAGAGGTGAAAGGAAACAGCCGACTGAAGCCCAGCTTCCCAGTGCAGCCGGCTTAGAACATACACACAGGAGCCACTAGATGGCAGCATAGAACTATGACATGGCGGGCCAGTCAAAGACCCGGCAGTTTAGAATCTGGACAGAGTCAGTGGAGAATGGAGCAAAGACTTGGGTACTTGCTGCACCAATCTCTCATCTTGTTTTCACTGTGGAATAGTATGGTACCATACACATAGTACACCCAAAGCCTCACTCGCTGCACGCTTACCTGGTATGCTTTTACAGGCTAGCTAACCTACTTTTCACCTAGGATAGTTGCTATCAAATTTCAGAGCTGTTTATAATAGTGTGGTTTTGGAGATTTTTCTGTAATTCATAACAATATATACCCCATTGATAAGCCAGGGAACCAGTGCTTTCCATCATGACCTCACACAAGTGCTCAATAGATGTTGGCTGCCGGGATTGAAGGGAAATGGAGAAAAGCTGGCTGAAAATGGGAGATGTGGAACAACACATTGTGGGGAAAGGGAAGGGAAAGGAGCATGCCTGCATCCTGTCCTGTCCTCAGAGCTACACCAAACTCATGGTCTTTTTGCCAGCTTTTTTACACTATCTGTTTATCTGTATGAAAGACACTGGTCTCATAAAGGCTGGCCACAACCTTTCTATGTAGCCAAGAATGACCTAGTGCTCTTGATCAGATCCTTCTGCCTTTGCTTCCCCAGTGCTGGGACCATAGGTGTGAACTTGCAGGCTTTAGTCAGTAGATAGCCAAGTCTCCAACTACACATCCAACTTGAATGGCAAATATAAACACTGTGAGGTCTCAGAAGGAGGAAGGGGCCGGCGCTGGCCGAGGCTATGGTGGGAGAAGCTTAGATAACAGGAGGGAGATGTGTGCCTGGTATCTGCAGCCAGGAGACAGATTAAGGAAGAGAGTGAGCACATCAGATGTTCAAGGGGGTGTGGAGGGAGGTTAGGAAATGCTGACAGTGCAATCAAGACTCCTAGGAGACAGGTCCAAAGAGTGTGTTTCCTTTACCTTAGCAGAAAAGGTCTTTGATTGAGGCAGTGACTTGGGTAGTATAAACTTTGGAAAAGCATCAAAAGTATTTTTACCTTAACAAAAAGAGCTAGCATTTCTTTTTTTAATTTTTTGCTTTATTTAACCACTTTACAGACTGATCCCAGCCCTCTCCTCTCCTCCCAGTCCCACTCTCATGCTCCCCTCCCCCAGGCCCCTTCTCCTTTTTCTCAGAGAAGGGTAGACCTCCAAGGGGTACCAATCAACTCTGGCATCTCAAGTAGAGGCAGGACTAAGTGTCCTCTCCCATTGAGGCCTGATAAGGTAGCCCAGCTAGGGGGAAAGGGACTTAAAGGCAGGCAAGAGAGTCAGAAACAAGCCCTACTCTCACTGTTAGAGGACCTACATGTGGACCAAGCTACACATCTGCTACATATGTGTAGGGAACCTACGTCCAGTCCATGAATGCTATTTGGTTGGTGGCTCAGTCTCTGTGAGCCCCCATGGGCCTAGCTTAGTTGATTCTGTTGGTCTTTTTTTTTTGTTTTTGTTTTCAAGACAGGGTTTCTCTGTGTAGCCTTGGCTATCCTAGACACTCTTTGTAGATCAGGCTGGCCTCAGATTCACAGTGATCTACCTGTCTCTGCCTCCTGAGTGCTGGGGTTAAAGGTGTGCATCACCATGCCCGGCTCTGTTGGCCGCCTTGTGGAGTTCATGTCTCCTCCAAGTTCCTTTATCCTTCCCTTAGCTCTTCCACAAGAGTTCTACCTACTGTTTGGCGATGGGTCTCAGCATCTGTTTCAATCTGCTATTGTGTGGAGCCTCTCAGAGGGCAACTCTGCTAGGCTCCTGTCTGCAAACGTAGCAGAGTATCATTAATAGTTTCAGGGGTTGGCTCTCCCCCATGAGGTGGTCTCAAGTTGGACCAGTCATTGGTTGGCCATTCCCTCACTCTCCTCCATCTTTCTCTCTGCACATCTTGTAGGTAGGGTAAAATTTGGACTGAAGATTTTGTGGGTGGGTTGATGTCTCCTCTCTACTGGGAGTCCCACCTGGCTGTGTAAGGTGGCAACTTCAGGCTCCATATCCCCCACTACTAGGAGTCTCAACGAGGGTCACTCTTATAGACTTCTGGAAGCTTCTTTTGTACAAGAGATGCCCCGCCCTCCAATTTCTGTTCTTTCTCCTGGTCCTTCCTACTCTCACCTCTACTCTCCCTAACCTGATCTCCATACCCATTACTCTCCTCTCATCCCACCCAGTTCCCTGCCTCCATCTACTTCAGATGTCTATTTTATTTCCTCTTCTGGGTGAAATTCAAGCATCCTTCCTTGTATTCCCTCCTAGTTACTTGTGGATTATAGCATGGTTATCCTGTACTTTATGGCTAATATCCACATATAAGTAAGTACATACCATGTGTGTCTTTCTGGGTCTGGGTTACCTCGCTCTGGATGATCTTTTCTAGTTCCATCCATTGCTCTGCTGTACAATAAGGACACTTATATAACTTTGTTCATAGCAGCTTTATTCATAATAGAAACTGGAAACAACATAGATGTCCATCAGCCAAAGAATGGATAAAGAAACTCTGGTACATTTACACAATTGAATACTATTCAGCTATTAAAAACAAGGAAATAGGGGGCTGGAGAGATGGCTCAGTGGTTAAAAACACTGTCTGCTCTTCGAGAGGTCCTGATTTCAATTCCCAGCAACCATATATTGGCTCACAACTATCTATAATGTGATCTAATGGCCTCTTCTGGCATGCAGGTGTACATGTAGATACAATAAATAAATAAATAAACTCTTTATAAAAAACCAAGGAAATAATGCAATTTGCAGGCAAACGGGTGGAACTAGAAAAGATCATCCAGAGCGAGGTAACCCAGACCCAGAAAGACACATATGGTGTGTACTTACTTATATGTGGATATTAGCCATAAAATACAGGATAATCATACTATAATCCATAGACCTGAAGCTAAGTAACAAGGAGGGCCCAAGGGAGGGTGCTTAGATCTCACTGAGAAGGGGAAATTGAATAGATGTCAGAAGTGGACGAAGAGAGGGAACTGGGTGGGGGAGGGTGTGGAGAGGGGAACGAGGGTGGGGATCAGATATAGGGTGAGCATGGGTGGGATGTAAGAGGGCTGGGAGAGAGGTGGGAAACCAAGGTGGGAGGGCATCTCTGAGACAAGTTGGAGACCTGGGACAGGGTAAGTTCCTTGGAGGATTTAGGTGTGGCTCTTGCTGTGGGGACATGGAAACTGAAGTGGCCACTTCTTAGCCAGGCAGGACTTCCAGTGGTGGGAGGGGAACATCAATTAATCCACAAAACCTTTGACCCAAAATTACCCTGCCTACAAGACATGCAGGGATAAAGATGGAGCATGGGTTGAGGGAATGGCCAACCAATGAGTGGCTCAACCTGAGACCCAACCCATAGGAAAGAGCCAACATCTGACACTATTAATGACACTCTGCTATGATTGCAGACAGGAGCCTAAGCATAGCTGTCCTCTGAGAGGCTCCACCCACCAGCAGATTGAAACAGATGCTGAGTCCCACAGCCAAACATCAGGCAGATCTCGGAGAGCTTTGTGGAAAAGTGAGGGAAAGGACAGAAGGTCCCAAAGGGGGCAAGAACTCCTCAAGAAGACCAACATAGTCAACTAACTTAGACCCATGGGGGCTCACAGAGATTAAAACACAAACCAAAGAGCATGCATGGACTGGATCTAGGCCCATGACACATATGTACCTGATGGGCAGCTTGGTCTTCATGTGGGTTCCTAGAAAATGGAGCAGGGATTGTCTTTGACATGGACTCTGTTGCCTGCTTTTGGATCATTTTCCTTTAACTGGGCTACCTTGTCTGGTCTTAGTGGAAGAGGGTGTGTGTAGTCCTGATCTGCCCTGATGTCCAGGGGCGGCTTTGTATGGGGGGAGAGGGCTCAGGGGGAAGAGGATGGAGGGGGCTGCAATCAGGATGTAAAATGAATAAATAAATACATTTAATAAAAAAGTTTTTAAAAATTCATAAGCCAGGCATGGTGGCACATGCCTGTAACTCCAGCACTCAGGAGGCTGAGGTGGGATGATTGTAAGTTCAAGGCAAGTGTAGGCTACACAGACTTTGTATCATTAAAAAACAAAACAAAACAAAACAAAAACCTCAAAGCCCATTATTCAAATGCTCATTAACTGAAGAAGTGATGCAGAAAACCTGGCCTGGCTGTATAAAGTAAGGTTTTTGGCAATAAAAAGAAATGAAGTATTGGTATACCCAACAATGTGGATGGGTGTTGAAAACACGATAATGGAAATAACTCAAATACAAGATAGCACATATTACATGATTCCATTTAGACAAAATGCTTGCAGTAGGAACCATGGAGCCAGACAGGCTCTATAGGGCTGGGGACATTGTGAAGAAATGGAATGTTGATGGGTAAATGCTATAGGGTTTTGGGAGGATGGGTTATGAAAATTCTAAAATGTTTTTGGGCTATGGTCATAAAATTGTGAATAGCTGGGCATGGTGGCACACATCTTTAATCCCAGCACTTGGGAGGCAGAGGAAGGTGGATCACTGTGAGTTTGAGGACATCCTGTCTACAAAATGAGTCCAGGACAGCTAAGGCTACACAGAGAGACCCTGTCTTGAAAAACCAAAAAAAAAACCAAAAAAAAAAAAAAAAAAAAAGGTGAGTATACTGAGTCATTGTACATTTCACACTTAGAGTAATTAATTATATGGTATATAAATTATATCATCTAATAACACAGTTATCATGAAAAAAAACCCTCACCTGCCATGGGTATCATGGTAAAAAAAAGGACTTCAAGATATCACTAAAGGCAGTTTAATCAGATTCAGTTCATCTGACTAATGACAACCAAATTGTTAAGGACATTTGTATGTGTTGGCAGCCCTGGGTGAAAGCACTTGGCTCCTGAAAGTCAGGAGTGGTCCTTGGGGGAAGTGGTGCTTAAGCCAAGAGGTGAGGGCTGTAGAGGTGGCATGGAGGGATTAAAGGATGGAGATTGAGGGATGGTTTTTGCAAGAAGGCCTCAAATGCCACAATGCATGGACTTAGCTTCCAGGCTACCTTGTTAGCTGCTTTTCTCATTACTGTGACAAACTGCTGACAAAATCAACTTAGTGAAGGAAGGGTTCCTTTGTCTCATGGTTTCATGGGATACAGTCAATCATGGCAAAACAAAATATGGCAGTGTAAGTGTATGGCCTATAAGTGTATGGTCACATTGTATCTACAATCAAAGTAGAGAACTGAATGCTCATCTTGCTTTCTACTTTATTCCCATTTTTATTCAGTCTGAGGTACCAGCAAGTGAGATATCGGCCTACATTCAAGGCGAGTCCTCTCTGCTCAGTCCTCAGTGGAAACAATCCCACAGGCATGCCCAAAGGTGTGTCTCCTAGGTGATTCACAGCGAAGATGAACCATCACAGCATCTACATGATAATGTAACCTTACTCTGTCTAAATTGAACCCCCATTTCCTTCCACTCCACCCAAACCATGTTTTCTTTAGCTTTTCAAATTCAGCTAATAATAATTCAGTGCTCCAAAAATCACTCCTCACCTTTGATTTCTCCTTTTCACTCACATCTCATGTCCTGTCCAAGCCCCATTGACTCCACTTATAAAATATTCCCAGGATCCTCCTTGCACCAAGGGAGCATGGTTACTCCCTTGGTGGGAACCAGTTCCCCTGCAGATTTTTTTTTTTTTTTTTAAACAGGAACTGAGTTATCTCAATTTGTGGATCTTTCAGTGAAGTTTCCAATACAGCATTGTCATTTCTTGTTCAAGATCATCCAGTGGCTCTTTACCACACTGAGTAGAGCTGAAGTCTTGCCAGTGTCCTCTGCTCACCCTTTGTCGGCCCCTACTGTTATCTTATTTGCCCTCCACAGCCACGTGTCATCTTTACCATTCTTTGAGCTGTGCTCTTGATGGGGCCATTATGTGCTGCTCCTTCTATTCAGAACTCTGTTGCTATAACGTCCCCAGTGCTTGTACGTCAACTTCCCCTTCAATATTCAAATGCCAGCTTTGTTGTTAATGTTTACAAGGACAGAGTTTAATAAAAATATTT
This sequence comes from Acomys russatus, assembly GCF_903995435.1. NCBI lineage: Eukaryota > Metazoa > Chordata > Mammalia > Rodentia > Muridae > Acomys > Acomys russatus. Next base: position 10,534,915 of record NC_067156.1, read on the forward strand.
TTTCCCGAGCATGGTGGCACACAATCCCAGGACTTGGGAGGCAAGAGGCAGGGGGGTCTCTGAGTTTGAAGCCAGCCTAGTCTACACAGAGAAACTCTGTCTTCAAAAACAAAAACAAAAACAAAAACAAAGTAAGTATAGGGTTATTGACCGGAAGTTATCACAGAGGAAACAACTAAAAGAACCAGTCATCATCCCTGGCCCTGGGAGCAAAGAGGAGAGAGGCTAGGATACTTAAAACTGAAGCAAATTTGAAAGGGCTGTAGTTGGTGCTGGTGTCTCTGAAGGGGCATTGGCAAGCCCGGAGAGAAATTGCAAACTGGATTTAGTCACTATAGAGGACTGAACTGCTACTGCTGAGGTAAACTGGGGCTGCTTGGGTGGCACTGGCAGGAACAGCCACTCCCACCCCAAGCCCCAATTAAGACTAGGCTATGGGGGCTGGAGAGATGGCTCAGAGGTTAAGAACTCTGTCTGTTCTTCCAAAGGTCCTGAGTTCAATTCCCAGAAACCACATGGTGGCTCACAACTATCTATAATGAGATCTGGTACCCTCTTCTGACCTGTAGGCACACGTATAGGCAGAATACTGTATAATAATAATTTAAAAAATCTTAAAAAAAAAAAAAGACAAAGCTACATTTATGCAGTCCAGCACAACCCAGCTCACTGTGTAGCCAAGGATGACCTTGAACTTTTGATGATCCTGCTGCCACCTCCCCAACTCTCCAGCTCCTGGTGTGGGCTACTGTGGCTGGCTAAAATGTCATCTTAATGGTAAATGTTCCCTTGACCATCCATTGAAAATTAATTGCAGACTCCAGGCGCTGCTTATTCCCTTGCTTAACCATGGTGGATGTGAGCTCAGCTAGATGTACATTGTCCACACTCTTGAGTGCCAAGGTCACACGGGCACAGAATCTACTGCTGAGCCACAGAAGGCAGAAGTGAGGGGGCATCACTCCTTTTCACACAAAAGGCCCAACCAAACAGGGCGGAACATGGCAGTGTGGCTACATATGTCACCTTACCTGTGGTCTCACTTCTCGATTCTCAGATAACCTGGTTGGTGTTTGGCAGTGGCTGGACCCATAACTACTCCAGCTGTAACTGACCCCTCCCATAGTGTGCTGGCATCCTGGGCCAGGGTGCACTTGGCTCTGTGATGGATGGGAGTGGGGGCGGGGGTGGGGGTGGGGAGGGCTTCACCTTTGAGGTTACTTACCTGTCCTAAATATGGGGACTTGAAGACTGGGCATCACAGTGTTTCACCTAGTCCTTTCGGTCTTCAGCTTAGCTGAGTTGTTTCTCAGATGGGAGGTTTCCCGGGCCTGGGGGTGGGGGTGGGCAGACATACCTGTGCAGAGTCTACAGAGCAAAGAGGCTGTTAAGAACTTCTGTGAATGAGGAGCCAGAGCACTGGCTAAATCGTGGGCTATGTTCAGCCCTCAAATAGCCATTTGTCGTCTACCTCTGTGTTTGCGATAACGCCTTCCTGACTTTTAGCTAAATCATTTCAGAATGTAAAAAGACCCTCAGCTTCCACCAAACCACAGGCTAAGATAGTCATCAGATGGCATCGAGGCCCAGAGCAGAGACCACCTGCTTTGCTGTAACCCATTTGCCTGGGGTTTCCACATGAAGGGACTTAGGCAACTCAAACACGGCTGGCAGGCCTTGCCCTTCTCCCTGTTCCCTGTGCCTTGCTAAAAACTGATAGGTTACATTCCTAAGGCTAGCCACCAAGGTCTGTTGCCTTATTTGGCCACTTGCTCCTCGCAGGCTGACTGCCAAGGTCCACCTATAGAGTACTGAAGTGCAGCAATCAAAGCCCCCCAACCACCTCATGCTAACACGGGTTTCCCCTTTTGCCTTTATAGAGCACCATCTTCCTGTGTCTCCTCTCTGTCCAGAGGCAGGCCTGTGTCCCTTCTGGGACAACATCCCTGTTCTCTCTACGCTATTCTCTTCTTCTTCCTTGTTTCAGGCTCCTCTTTGTCTCTTACTCCTTGCCCTCTGTCTCTCTGGGGGCGAATTAATCTCCTTTGTGCTGAGATCATGGTCTTGGGGGGTTCTGCAAGCGATCTCTTGCACCACCAATGTATTTTTAAGGGACCTTGACTTATGACTGTCTTTGTTCTGTTACTTTAAGGACTTTCCTAACACAGTTATCATGATGGAACCAGTGTTCCTGGGTCATGGTCATTCCTATTTGGCTCCAGAATAAGTTCTTTCTTATTCCCCTGAGGTGAGAGCTACATGTTTGCATCAACAGTTCCACTTTGCTCCCTTAATCTCTCCCTGACTACCCTTGCTGACTTCAGGCACCTGCAGCGTGCACCAAAGAAACAGCCTCACGCACACTAGTCTCCAGAACGTCATAAATTCAGAGAGAGAGGCAGGGGTGGGGTAGGGGGAGAGAGACAGACAGACAGACAGACAAACAGACAAAGACACAGAGATATAGACAGAGATATAGAGACAGACAGAGAGACAGAGAGAATGTGTGTAAGATGTAGCTTTTGGATGGGGAAGAGCCCCGACTGATAATATTTGCTACTTTTCTGGTACAGATGTTGCCACCACAGGCAATTCCAAACCATTTATATGACATCACTGAAGAGAGAGTGGAGAGAAATGTCAAATGAGCCTCAGCCACCGGACGCTGGCACCAGGACAGCTCTGTGCACACCTACCAATGAGCTTGTTTTAAATGCACTATATATTTTAGTTACCTGTCTCCTGCCCTTAGAACGGCCCTGGAGAGCTGACCTGCAGAAGTAATGAGCCATTGTTAGTGGAGAGCACCTGTGCCTGGCCATGAAGGAAGAACTTGGTCACCTGGTTGTGTTGAAAAAGTATTTGTAAAAGGTGAAAGATTTATATGATCTGAAGAGAAACCAGATGATCACGCCTGCAATCCTAGCACTTGGAGAAGCAGAGGCAGGAGGGTCTCTGTGAATTCAAGGCTAGCCCGGTCTACAAAGCAAGTCCAGGACAGCCAAGGCTACACAGAGAAACAGAGAAACCCTGTCTCCAAAACCAACCAACCAAACAAACAAAAACCAAAAAAAAAAAAAAAAAAAAAAAAAAAAAAAAAAAAAAAGAAGAAGAAGAAGAAGAAAAGAAAGATAAGGCTAGATACTTTGTTAGCTGGTAAGACACGTGAAAAGAACAAGTCTAGTTTGTTAGTCTGGCAGAATGCAGCCTGATATGAGAAAAGTAAGTTTCAGGAAAACCGAGGTAACAAAGATTTCCCAAGGCTGGGGAAACATTCCACAGTTTGTACTAAAGCCATTAATAATGCACGTGTACAAAAGGATCGAAGAGAGTTCTCTCTACGAACATGTAGATAATAGGAGTTTCATTTTCCTTAGAATTTTGCTGCCAAAGCATGTTGGCCATTGGTCACATTCTTTTGGAGTCATGTAATGTAATTCATTTTTTAAAAAAGATGTATTTATTTATTATGTATAGTGTTCTGCCTGCATGTACACCTGCATGCCAGAAGAGGGCACCAGATCTCATTATAGATGGTTTTGAGCCACCATGTGATTGCCGGAATTGAACACAGGACCTCTGGAAGAACAGACAGTACTCTTAACCTCTAAATCATGTCTCCAGCCCCCTCATTTCTTTGTTTTTGTTTTTCAAGACAGGGTTTCTCTGTGCCTGTCCTGGACTTGCTCTGTAGACTGGCCTGGTCTGGAACTCACAGAGATCTGCCTCTGCCTCCCAGTGCTGGGATTAAAAGCATGCGCCACCACACCTGGCCTCATTTGTTTTTATTACACTGACCTTCCCTCCTCTATAGGAGAGATAAGCATGTTTTTGTGTTGATCCCAAATGTGGGACTGAGAACACACTAGTGAGAAAGCAGGATGTTTATCCCCTTAGAAGTCAAACCACTTTGTGGGGGACTCTACTCCTAGTATATATATATATATCCCCAAAACAAGAGGCTTGAGAGAGGGGGAGAGGACTTGGGATTGTTTTGGCTGTTCATTCCTGCACTTTGAGACATGCTCCTAGAGAGAACTGCTCTAGGGAAAATGTCAAGGCTTTGGACTCCAGCTGAGGCTTCAGGTTCCAGCTGCTGTTCCATGTTCCAGCAGCAACCTTGGTTGAATTGTGGGTTTACCGAGGTCCTGCTGACAACGCCAGGAGAATCGTTCCTCGGAATTGATATTGTATGCTCAATTTTCTTAACCAATATATTTTATTAACAACTTAGTGACCGAGCATACGTCACTTATAACCTGACTAACCAAAACATAGGAAATGAGGATTAATGGACACAATAACAAAACCATAAGGATATCAGTTCCGAGGAGCGATTCTTCTGGCACAATCAGCAGGATTTCTTCTGCTGGAACCTAGAGTAACCAGAACCCAGAACCTCAGCAGGAGCCAGAGCCCTGAAGCCTTCCCTCGAGCGGTTCTCTCTAGGAGCGTCTCGAAGTGCAGCGATGAAGAGCCAAAACTATCCCAAGTCTCCAAAAAGCCCCACCTCCAGTTCTGGGCTCATTTATATATCTCCTCCAAGAGGCTCTTTTCAGCTGGCAACAATCAAGCTCCTGCACAAGGTGGTCGGTCTTGTAGTGGATTAGCCTCACCTGTTCTCTCACGAGACCGTTCCAGTCCCACACTTGGAATCCTAAAAAACAGGTTTATCTCTCCTTCATGATATCCTTAAGGTTTCATTATTGTGTTCTTTAATCTCCCTTTCCTATTGTTTGGGTTAGTCGGGCTGTAAGTGAGGTATGCTCTGTTAGTGAGTTCATAATAAAGATAATTGTTAAGAAAATTGAGCTTACACTTCTCAGCTCTGAAAAAGAGAGAGAGAGAGAGAGAGAGAGAGAGAGAGAGAGAGAGAGAGAGGTGTTTCTATGTAGTCCAGCTGGCTTTAATATTAGAATTCTCCTGCCTCAGCCTCCCTTTGCTGGGATTATAGGTGTGTGCCACCACACCTGGCAGGAGACACTCTTCTATTGGTGAAAATGTAGAGGACAGAGCTGTTGTTAATGTCACTTGTCCTTTTAAGAAATGTGTGCATATCATACATATAAAACAGGGTTAATGTAAAAACATATGCAACTCAGCAGCAAGAAAATAGTGTAAGGATAGACAAAGGCTCTGGTAGACATTGTTAAAAGAAGATGTCCCTCTTGGTTACTTCTTCCCTTGTGTAATAAAATATCCTCCAAGAAGCAACTTAAAGGAGAAAGGCTCACAGTGTAAAGTTATAGTCCCTCTTGGTGGGGAAACCCAAGCACCAGGACCCTGAGGCAGCCAGCTGGTCACATTGTATTTATAATAACCTAATATTAGTCAGCCTTTAAAAAGAAGAAAATCTAAGCAATGCATAGTGATACATGCCTTTAATCCTGGACTTGGGAGGCGGAGACAAGTAGATCTCTGTGAGTTTGAGGCCAGCCTGGTTTATGCAGTGAGTTCCTGGACTTCCAGGACAGCCAGAGCTACATATTGAGATCCTGTCTTGAAACAAACAAACAAGAAAGAGCAACAACAAAAAAGCAAGCAAGGAAACAAAAATCAGAAGGGAAATAGTATATTTGCAATATCATATGTGAATATGTGAACTTATAGGGATTACAAATGCCATCCAATTCACTTTATGATAGAATATAAAAAAAGCAAAACAAAACCGAATTCTTAAAAGCAGAGAGTAAAACGCAAGGCAACATGACTGCATAACAAACTGTGCTAGGCTACGTCCTCCACCCACTCATTTATAGAGCTGGTTCTGTGTTATGGATCCTCTAACTCCTCAGCCTTTGATGGTCTGCATCATCTCCACCCGTCACTGGCCTCCGCTGAGCACAAGGAAAGCCACCTTACTACAAACTCTTTCCCCCATTGTCCTTGTAAACCATGTGCTTTAAAAGTGTGTGTGTGTGTGTGTGTGTGTGTGTGTGTGTGTGTGTGTGCGCGCGCGCGCGCGAACTACTTGCAAGGGTCAGTTTTCCATATGGGTCTGGGTACTGAACTCAGGTCACCAGGCTCAGTTTCAGTGGCAGGTATCTTTACCCTTTAAGCTATCTTGTCCAGGCCTAAGAGAGATGGCTCTGTTGTTAAGGGCACTGACTGTTTTTCCAGAGGACCCATGTTCAAATCCCAGCATCCACATGGCAGCTCACAAGTGTATGTAACTCCGAGATCTGACACTGTCACATAGACATAAATGCAGGCAAAACATCAATGCACATAAAATAAAGATAACTTAATTAAAAAAAAAATCTCTTGTCCACTTAGTCACACCCTCTTTAATCTCTTGGGCTCCTTGTCTAGAGTTGTATTTCCTCCTGGGACTTGTCCTAACATTGTGGCCCTGGTTACTAACTATTGATCACCTTTCTGCTTGAGGCAGGGACCCTTACCTGACCTTGAACTCGCAGGGACCTCTGGCCTCTGCCTCCAGACTGCTAGCCACCAAGGCTGCCTGGTTATGAGCCTTTGAGAAACATAAGTGGATCTGACTTTTCCCCCACAACAGATAGGGTCTCTCTACATAGCTCAGGCTGGCCTTGAACTCACAGACATCTGCCTTTCTGGTGCTGGGATTATAGGTGGTTGGTACCATGCCCAGCCTCTTTTTAGAGAGCATTTTCAGAAGCCCAGTGTGGTGTCTCACACTTGTATAATTCCTGCCTCTGGTAGGTTGAGGCCAGAAGTTCGCTGCAAGTTTAGGGCCATCTTGGGCTTCATAGTGAGTTCTAGGACAGTGTGAGCTACAGTAAGCCCCTGTTTCAATATCCTATTGCACCTTTAAAAGACAACAAAGAAAGGAGAAGTTTGCAGAAATGTGTAAAGACAAGAATGCAAGAGCCAAGGCCGAGGACTGTAAGGTAGGGCATTTAGTATTTCCCCAAAACACCAGCTTTTGCCTTTTCTATCCATAGAAGTGGATGTTGGGCATGGAGACATGGCTGGCTCTGTAGTTAAGAGCCCTTGGCCAGGTGTGGTGGCGCACGCCTTTAATCCCAGCACTTGGGAGGCAAAGGAAGGCGGATCGCTGTGAGTTGAAGGCCAGCCTGGTCTACAAAGCGAGTCCAGGACAGCCAAGGCTAACACAGAGAGACCCTGTCTCAAAAAACAAAAACAAAAACAAAACAAAACAACAAACAACAACAACAACAACAACAAAAAGAGCCCTGGTAAAGTTCTGATTCTAGCATTCATGTCAGGCCACTCATAAATGCCTGCAACTCCAGCTCCAAGAGTCTGACACCCTGTCCTGGCCTCTGAAGGCACCTCTCTCTCTGTGTCTCTGTCTGTCTGTCTGTCTGTCTGTCTGTCTGTCTGTCTGTCTGTCTCTCTCTCTCTCTCTCTCTCTCTCACACACACACACACACACACTTAGAAAAAGAAATCGATGTTAGAGTGTCATCTGATCTTTCCCTCCCCACTTTTCCATATTCTTCCCAGGCCTTTTCTCTTCCCCTCCTCCCGTCTTACCAGTTCTAGTGTGCCCAGCATTCGTCCAACCAGGCCCGCCTGCTAATAGCCAGTGGAGCCTTGAATCCACCAGTAGGCCATTCATCTTTGTGCTTAGCACACTTGTGATCCAATTGACTCTCAATAGTGCTAGTATCTGGGAACTAAGGCTCTGACACACAACTGGGGCTATATTCTGTCTCACCCACACCAGAGGCAATTCACTAATGCTACATAGAGAGAAATGTGAGAGCAGGGTGGGAGCCAGCTGGGAACAGGCAAGTGGAGGACATACAGGCACAGTCATTTGTACCTTCACAGGAACTTGTCACTATGAGAGGTGACAACAGTGGATTTGTTTGGAGTTGTTAAGGAACAAACTAACAGCATTATATATATATATATATTCAGAGGGAGGACACAGAAGAATCCCAACTTGTAGAAGGCCAGGTGTTTTTCACCAAAGGGTCAGTGGTCTGGGCAGTAAAGTTTAGCCAACCTACTATTGTGGGGTGTCCCAGAGAAGACTTCTCCGACATGAGTTTAAGCCAGTAGAGAGTCTTGTAGTAGCCAGCTGGCAACTACATTGGGTGTTCAGGATCCCAGTATAGCAGCAAGCCTTTCTCAGGGTGAACTTTTTAGCACTCTCCCCCCTCCGCTAAACACACACACACACACACACACACACACACACACACACACACTCCAAAACAAAATAAAAAATGAAACATATCCTGGGTTGACATATGGGTTGATTGCAGTTAACAAGAACAGTTAGCCAAAAGCAGACCTACAGAAGCCAAAAATCAATGTTAGTTCATCTACAGACTGTCCCATAACTATGGACTTTGATGGACTTTTTATGGGTCTTTGTTCTTATTTTGGAAGGTGATGCTATCTATAAACAAGCCACTGAGTTTAGTTATTGGCTTACATTCGTGTTTGAGCAGTCTTCTCTGGTGCACACTCCACAACATTCTGGAGGTCCCACAGAGATCCCCAGACTTGAAACATTAGGGTCTCAGAGCCCCTTGGAGTGAGGAAGAGTGTGTGCTGTTCAGGGGGCTCCTAGGGCGTGTATGACTTAAGATGTTCCAGGTCCCCAGGACTCCCTTTGATCATCCAGTGCCTAGCAACGCTTCAGAGGACTCTGACACCTCCACTCCAAAAGGAAACAGTAAAAAGTTGCCTGGTCTGTCACCTCTGGATAAGTCTGGTTAATGTGTCTTCTGTTTGGGCACATAAGAGAGATGAGACATGGTCTTTCATTAAGTGTCTAGGATCTGTGTGAGATGCCATTAGATTCTACCTGCCTGTTTCAGGTGTATGAATATTTGGTGGCCACTCCTGGTTGTCTTTAGTATGTGTCTTTCTAGGTCTCTCCCTCTCTGTCTCTCTGTCTGTCTCTGTCTCTGTCTCTCTCTCTCTCTCTCTCTCTCTCTCTCTCTCTCTCTCTCTCTCTCTCTCTCTGTGTGTGTGTGTGTGTATTTCTGTCAGTTCTGTTTTCTTGTATTGACCAATGGCTTTCTCTGGTTTGAGATGCCTTCTCACTTACAAACTGTGCCTCTTGTTGGGGACTTGAATTCTTTTGGCTCTGCCAGGTTGCCCAGAGAAGCCTAAAAAACCTCTGTCTGTCCCACTCTGGAGCACTTGCTTATATTGTTGCTAGACTTCTGCTCATGGTCCAGGCAGGTCCAGGTCCCAGTGTGGAGGTGAGGGTGAGGCGACAGAAGAGTTAATTCTGGTCAAGATCTTATACTCACAGACTCCATGCCATTGAGGTCCTCCTCCAAGGAACAATGACTATCTAATGCCTCTGTGACCTAGTACCAACCCTCATTCCTGGACCACCCTTGAGTCAATCCTGTTACCCTCTTGCCTTCTGAGGACCCGCAGGTGCTCATCCACGACTGTCAGGAGACGAAAGATGAAACCAGGTACGTGGGAAATATAGTAGTTCCTTTAGCTGAAATGATATGGGCCCAAGCCAGGTACATCAGCCTAAAGAACAGAACTGACCCATCTGACCCGGGCTCTCAGATGGAGAAAGTAAAGTCCACCGCACACAGACCATCAGTCCGCATGCTTTTACTACTGCGCAAGTTCACGGTAGGTATGAGCAATAGAGAAAGAAGGCTTCTTCCCACCGGGGAAACGAATATTAAAAACAAGGAGAAAATCTTGTCCTTCCTAGAGGCTAGTCGGCTTCCCCTGTGATCTGCTGTCTTCTACTGCTCCACTTTGAGGACATAAAAATGATGAGCCCAGTAAAGGAAGAGGTGAGTGGGGTACTGACTTGACTGCCTCTCAAATAGCCCTAAGACCAGAGGGGCCTGTTGATATTCTGAGGACACGCCCTGAAACTCTGTGGTAAAGAAGAAATGGACAGCTCAAACCCACAGGTTGACAGAGGATACCAGAGGGAAAGATCATTCTCCTGGAAACAACTGGCAGGACTCTGGTAACTTGTCACCAAGCTACTCATCTGGGGTCCACAAAACTTTCTGAGTTGCTCAGACCAAGATATGTTCCACCTAGACTGGGCAGCTTAGCATGGGGTGTCTCAGCCAGATACCAGGTTTGTGTGCAAGTGAATCCAAAACAGAGACCAACACCCCAGTGAACTCTGGGAAAACTGGTTTCACCAAGATCCAGTCTGTTGGGGGAAGATAAAAGTACCTGTTAGTTTTTAATAGATACTCTTTCTGGGAGGACTGACACTGCTCAATGGTAGTTAAAAAGCTTCTCCAGGAACAGGCCCCCTGATTTGCCTTGTCCCACCCCCCAGCAATGGGGTCTGACAATGGCCTGGCTTTCATAGCCAAGACCTCTCAATTAACAGCTACGTGGCTTCAGAGCTTTAGACCTAGATTGAAAACTTCATTGTGTATATAGATCTTAGAGTCCTAGGCAGGTAGGAAGAGTGAACTGGACATTAAAAAAAAAAGCAACAAATAGGACTCTTATTAGAGTTCAATGAAGGGTGGATACGCCTCCTTCCTTTTTGGGGGCAGTGGATTTACTCCCTGTGAGATTATGTTTGAAAGACCTCCCCTCACTGCTTACCTGGCTCAGAGAACTGTAGCTGGAAAAACTCTCTAATCACTTCTTTCTCAAGGCATCACAGATCCTACAGTCCTCCATAAAGGCTATTTATTGTACTATCTGTGAGACTTAGCCGAACTCTGAGTCCACCATCAGCTTCCCCTTGTTTGAGTATGGTGCTACGGTTGGGTCACACCGGTAGCCAAAGGGGCAGAGGAACCAACTTGGAAAAGATCCTACATGGCAATTCTCTCCATTTTTATGGCCATGAAGGTAACTGACATTACACCATGGGTCCACCACACCTGGGTCAAGACAGCAGAAGCCACAGATGCTGCTGAAAATGGATTACTTTTGGACTATGGACTCGTTGAAATTAAGGTTTCATTGGGCCCCAGGCCTTTCCAGTCCCTTCCCCTCTGCCTCTTCCCGAGTCATCATGTTTTGCCCTATGGTTATGAACGTAAAAGGTCAGGGTCCGATCCCCACCACCCTCAGGCCTGGACCTGGATACTGAGAAAGCAGACACAGGGAAGGAATTAGCTAGTGTGACTCCAGACCAGGAACCCATATTCCATCCTGACCTTCACTCACTCATGTCCACTTTAAGTGTCTGGTTTTATTAGAGAAAGGAAAGATGTGGGAGTTTATCTCTTGAGATAGGGACACCGAGTTTACAACTCTATGCATGCCCTGCAATTGAGTTCTCTAGTTGCCAGGAACAAGGGCGTTTCCATCGCAAAAATTGGGGTTGTGCAAAACTGAGACTTCCTGGAAAAATTCTTTTGAGAAACATAAGAGAACCTGGGAAATCAGACTTTCTGCCACAGGAAGGCACCCTATGGATAGATTTGAACCATCTCTTGGGGTCCCCAGAATTAACAAAGATCTCTTACCCATGCCAAGGCTCCAACCAACTCTCCCCTCCAGAGCACTAAACACACTTGGGGCCAGAATCCCACCTTCCGCGTCCCACTCTTGAATTGGTCCACCACTTAGTTAATCATTCCTAGCCAGAAGCCAGCCAGGATCACTCTTCATGCTTAGACCTCCAGTCCCCATACTACACAGGGATAGGAAAAGGCCAGACTCAGCCATTGACTGACAGAACTCACCGTGACTGGGCGCAGCCTAATGAACATTAAAGGACTTACAGTGTAATATACAAACCTGTAGCCTAGGCTTTCCCCCTTATTCTGTGGCCCGCTATTTTGCCTTGCAGGTTAATTTGCCTGGACAGTAGCAATATTACTGGCCCTCTGAGACTACCTAATGGGCATGTTATTAGTGGATTAGCTAAAAATGCCTCTTCAAATGCCTTCCAAACTGAGAAACCCCCTTTATGCTCCTTAGTACACACTCTCCCCAGGCATACTCTATATAAATGGACTCTGGACTACTTAGAATTAGGAAAAAAAAAAAAAGCTGTTCCTGTCTTCATCCCACTCATGGTTGGACCCGACAACAGCCATAGACACACTAGCCTTTATCATGGGAGATAAAAACTTTAAAAACTAAGTAGGCAGGTTGATCAGGACCTAGAGGTATTAAACGTGTCCATGTTCAAATTGAAAGGACAGTTGGATTCCTTCACAGAAACGGTCCTATAGAATCAGAGACTTAAACTTACTTCTCATGAGATAAGGGGGGCTATGCATGGCTTTGGGAAGGACCTGTTGTTTCTATGTTAATTGATCAGGAATAATTAGAGAAAATCTTGCCACAGTTGGGCAAAACCTCAAAAAGAGAAAGAGACAAAGACATAATCAGATCGCTGGTGCAAGCCTCTCCTCTCTTGATCTCCTTGGCCACTCTGCTATTAGCACTAGCTGGACCTTTAATTTCTTACCCCAATTGATTAGTGGTGGGGCCCTGCATCTTAAACTATTTAGACAATTGTGTGAAGGAGGAGTCACAATTTGACTCATTTACTAAGAGAAGTGGGATTGTAACAGGGCCATAGTCCTTAGCACAACTGACTCCATGATGGAAATACCGTTCAGGCCATAAAACTCAGCATGTAGACAACACCACCTGCTAAAACAAAAACAAAAATCATATTCATCAAAGTCCATAGTTCTGCCAAAGTCTAGGCATGTAATCACCTTGTCTTTTGGCTTCTGTAGTTCTGTCTCTCCTAACTGTTCTCGTTAATTGAAGTGTGTCAACCCAGAACAGAACATGGCTTCTGTGCTCAACAGCTCACTCTGAGGAAGGCTCAGTGCCACACTGGGATTGAACACCCAAGGTAGTTGCCCCTTGGCTAATCAATACTTGCTATTGGGCCATGACTGCAAGAAAAGGTCTCATAGAGCTGAGCAGCCAAGATGTGTGATTTTACCAAGGACCAGACCACAGAATTCAAAGAGGCTTTCCAGCTGTTTGACTGAATAGGTGATGGCAAAATCCTGTACAGCCAATGTGAGGATGTGATGAGGGCCCTGGGCTAGAACCCCACCAATGCCGAGGTGTTCAAGGTCCTGGGGAACCCTAAGAGTGATGAGACGAATGTGAAGGGTCTGGACTTTGAGCACTTCCTGCTGATGCAGCAGACTGTGGCCAAGAGCGAGGACCAGGGAACTCATGAGGATTGTGTTGACGGCCTTCGTGTGTTTGACAAGGAAGGGAATGGAACCATCATGGGGGCGGAAATCAGTCATGTCACACCGGGTGAAAAGATGACAGAAGAAGAAGTAGAGATGCTGGTGGCCGGGCCATGAAGAGCTTGCCCCGATGGTGCTTAGTGGCATTTCCACATGCCAAGCCTATGCCGGAGCTGGTGCCTGAGCCTGAGCCTGAGCCGGACCCTGTGCCTTGCCCAGTGTGAGATTTCTGTGTGGCCCCAAAGGCTCCCTTATCACAGCACCTTTGCCCATCTGGTTTCTTTTGAATGATGTTTGCCTTCCCCAAATGAAACTTGCTCTTTTCCCTGAAAAAATAAAAGGTCTGAGCAGTCTTCTTTGGTTGACACCCCACAACAGGTTTTGCTTTTGGTAGGGGTATTTTATCACAACAGCCAAAAGGAAACTATTATCCCAGGATTGCTGTGAACGCAGCCCTGCAGACTCATAGTCACAGTGTCAAAACATCCTGCATTTTTGAAGACCTGATTCACCCCTTAATTTCTATTCCTATCTCACACCTTCTCAGCTATTTTTAAAAAATCATGACATTCTCATATTATGCAACTGTAGCTTTCCCCTCATAAAATATTTGATGTGTTTTCTTAATCCTAATTTTGGGACTATTTGGCGCCAATTTAAAAAAATCTTTTCTGTCTTTCTTCATATGAGTGTTTACTTGCAATTGCCTGCAAAGTGAGGAAAAAAAACCTCTGATTGTGGAGTTTTTTCAAATGCAAAAATATTTGTGAATATTAAATTTGGCAACAGATTAGCGTGGCATATAATTTTTCGTGCAAATTTAATTAGACATTTATTGACTTCACATCTGTACTTTAAAGCTAGCCAGGCTAGCGTGTTTGCAGACGCCATCCTCCGGGCTCTTCGGTCGTGGGCCCTCCTTCTATGGTACCTCATGGATAAGGCAGCTTGTCCACAGTCCTCTGACTTGACGAACTGGCTGCTCTCTGGAGCTATCAAGCAAATGCTTCCTCTCCCTTTGTGAAAATTCAGGGCAGTGTCCATCCAGGAAAGATAGTATGGTGAGAGGAGGCAGCTTCCTCCCCAGCGTTCTCGGGCCATGGACTTTCTTCGTGAGTCTACAAAACTTAAGTGGAAAGTACGCTTGGAAGACTGACCAAAGGGCTCAATGTTTAAAAGCACTTGCTGCTCTTCCAGAAGACACAGGGCGAGCACCTGGCACCTAAGTGGCAGCTCAAAACTCTCTGTATTTCTATTTTAGCAGTCTGACACCTTGTTCTGTCCTCTGTGGGAACTGCATGAATATAGTGCACACACGTACGTCAATGCAGGCAAAACACCCAGACACATAAAATAAGGAACAATATATGTAACTTTTAAAAATTACATTTATTTATCATTTATTTGTGTGTTGATGGGCTCCCATGTGCAAAACATCATGTGTGTGGAGGTCAGAGAATAACCTGTGGCAATCAGTTCTGTCCTTCCAACATGTGGGTCCCGGATCAAATGCAGGTTGTTAGGCTTGGCAGGAAGTGTCTTTCCCTTGCTGAGCCACTTCACCAGCCCCAAACTTCATAATTTTGATTCCTATTCAGAATAATGTTGTTGTTGTTGTTTGAGACAGGGTTTCTCTGTGTAACCCTGGCTATCCTGGGACTTGCTCTGTGGACCAAGCTGACCTGAAACCCAGAGATCTGCCTTCCTCTGCTTCCTGAGTTCTGGGATTAAAGTTGTGTAAACCACTACCCAGCTTAGAATAATATTTAAAATGCACAAAATAAAAAGGAAATTAAATAAAACAATTTAAAAAAGAATAAAGCATTGATAGTAATGGATTGTATGTCCTGGGTTATTTATTTTGAGATACAGTGTTGTTCTATGCACCAGGCTGGTTTAAAGTTCACCATGTAGCCCAGAGCATCCTCAAACAACTGGCAATTCATCTGCTGTAACTTCTCAAATGCTGTCAATAAAGATGTGAGCTGCCATTCCTAGCTGTTTATTATGATGATGATGATGATGATGTGTTATAGTTATTCATTATTATTATCATTGGTTTTTCAAGACAAGGTTTCTCTGTTTGTTAGCCCTGGCTGTCTTGGACTCACTTGGTAGACCAGTCTGACATCAAATTCACAGAGATCCTCCTGCATCTGCCTCCCAGTGCTGGGATTAAAGGTGTGTGCCACCACACCTGGCTTCATTATTAACGTATTTAATTATGGTAGGATCTAGCTGTAGGCCTAGTAACTACTGTCATGTCAAAGTAGCAGTGAATGTAAACATTGCCAACAGGCACTGTGACCTGATAGGGTTTTTGTTTTCGTTTGTTTTACTTTGAGGCAGAATTTCTCTATGTAGCACAGGCTGGCCTAGAATTAGCAATTTAGGTCCGGCTACCCTGGAACTCATCAGCCTTCTGACCCTGCCTCCCAAGTACTGTCTATGATTACAGGTCTGTAAGCCACCAGGCCTGGCTTGTTATTTCAGCTGATGACAAAGTAACAAACACACACACACAGCCTGGTGCTGGTGGTGCACACCTTTAATCCTAGCACTTGAGAGGCAGAGGGAGGCAGACCTCTATGAGTTCAAGGCCAGCCTGGTCTACAAAGTGAGTTCCAGGACACCCAGGGCTACACACAGAGAAACCCTGTCTCAAAACACACACACACACACACACACACACACACACACACACACACACACACACTCACACACACACACACACAGTGACCACTATATGGCTTTCTTCCCTATTTTCACACTTAAGGGAAAAAAGAGCTACATTTTACCAATAGGTAAATACAAATAGTACATAGCTTCTACTTCACAGAATCTAGGAATTCCATGTGTGGATGTGGACAGAATCAAAGGGGGGACCAGTGACGGATGCCTGGACATCAGGAATTATTATGACAAGAGGGTTTCAGCTACCAAGTGACTCTAGGCTCTGCAGCTGTTGATTGACTCTGAAGCTGATCTGGCCGCCTTAGTCCCAGCGCCGTGCCTTTCACTGACAGTGTGTTTGAGATGTCCTAGTGATTTCCAGTCTCTCACTAATGTTGAGTTGAGGATGCGCCTTTTGGGTAGCATAACTTTAGATGTTTTCATTTCAGGCCCACCAGCCATATCATCTCAGCTCACTGCTGATGTAAACGAGTCTCTGTACAAGGTCAGGTTGACCATAAACTATGTTTATGTCCAATGAGATACTCTGTGGCCTTGTTCCCAGAAATTCGCCCCCAACCATAGTCCAGCTGCCCGCGATGGGCAGGCACACTTTCAAGATCAGTTAGAAAGTCATGTTAGCAAAATAACTTGAGTCAGAGATGACCACCCTGTTCCACCATCGGTCCCCTGTATGAGCCGATTGTGGTTTTCACCCTTAAATATGCAATACAACTCCCTCTCAGGGTTGAAGTTCTGATCCCAAACTGGCCACTTCCCTGAGCTCGGAAAATAAAGCTTCCAATTTTAGCTTGTGTCTGAAATGAGTTTTCTTGGCTTCTACCCAGAACCCAACAATTAAGAGCCAAAACCTGGGGCTGAGAAACAGCTCAGTGGGTAAAGTATTTGCTGAACAAGTGTGAAGATCTGAGATCAGGTCCCCAGAATACACATAGAGCCAGAGGCAGTAGTGCACCTGCAATCCCAGGGTTCCATGACAGGAGAATGCCTGGAGCTGGTGAGCCAGCTAGCCTGGCATATGAAGCTTCAACAAAAAGACCTTGCTGTAAACAACATGCAAGGCATGGAAAAATTTCGTGGTCATTTGACCTCACGCACAATGTGACATACATGCTATCCTCACACATATGCATACATACACACAGATGAGCATAGCTCTCTCTCTCTCTCTCTCTCTCTCTCTCTCTCTCTCTCTCTCTCACACACACACACACAGATTTTTTTGTTTCTTTGGCTTTTTTTTCAAGACAGGGTTTCTCTGTGTAGCCTTGACTGTCCTGGACTCCCTTTGTAGACCAGGCTAGCCTCAAACTCACAGAGATCTACTTGCCTCTGCCTTCCGAGGGCTAGGATTAAAGATGTGATCCACCACACCTGGCCACACAGAGATTTTTTTAAAAAGATAAAATAAACAATCACAAATCTAGTGCTTGTTAGGTGCATCCCTGTAAATCCAGCACACAAGAGTCTGAGGTAAGAAAGTTGTTCTGAGCTGGGCCTAGCCTACAAAAAGACTGCCAGGCTAGCCCTGGCCTGCTGGTAAGGTTAGTTCATGGAAGGAAGCAGCCATGTTTGAAAGTAATATCTAATTGAGGGGCAGACAAAATGACAAATCAGAGAGCAATTTGACAGAAAGAGTCAGAGATACGGTTCCCGCAACTCACCTGAGGAAAACTCAGGAAAGAGAGATGACTTGAGAGAGAAGCAGAAAGCGTTGTGGGAGGCAGTTTTACCAGGAGAATTTTACAGAGACAAGTTGCAGAGAGAATAAGCCAGACACAGGTGAAGACAGAATGAGCCAGAGAATGAGAAGGAGCCAGAAGATTAGAACAGACTACCAGACTTAGTTTGAGGCCAAGCAAAGAAATTCAATCAGAAGCTGAGAGAAGCCAGTTTGAATCAGTCAGCTTGGAGAGGAGTTTGGGTCAGAACAGCCGAGTTGAACCAGCCAGCCAGAGTTCAGAAAGAACTAGAAAGGGTAAGACTCCAAGAGGACAGTTACACCAGACCAATAAAAGTTACTCTTAAATGGTGGAGTTTGACTGAGTGCCTCATTAGTTAGAACATTCATAATCTCAGTTGGGTTTGGTGGTTCAACCCCCACAGTCCAGCACTTGGGAGGCTGAGGTGGGAGGACCAGAAGTTCCAGGCCTGTGCAAGCTACAGAATAAGTTCGGAGAACTTGCCTAAAGAACTTAAAAGCAATCGACCTAAACAACAACAACAAAACCTCCAGCCACCCACAATATTATACAACACTTTTTCTTTTCCAAATACAGTTTTCTTTGAGGTCATATTTTCCTCGTGCTCTTAAGTTGTGACATCTGCCAGCGAGTTAGATGTACCAGCAGATGTGACAGTCCATACTAAACCAGACATGGAATTTGTAAAACAGTAAAACATTCTTGCAATTATTTTTGGTCTTGGACATGTATTTTGTCATCAGAATGTTATTTATATTAACATAGAATGTCATTTTTATAATTTCTCTTTCTTTCTTTCTTCCTTCCTTTCTTCTCAGATATGCTCTCACATGGCCTGGGTTGGTCTCCAGATCATTAAGCATCTGAGGACCCTGAGCTGCCAACCTTCCGACCCTCCAATCTCCATCTCCCTGATGGCAGGGCTGCAGGTGTGATCTTTATTTTCCCGTGCTAATTTCTTGTTTTGTTCTAAATGTTTACATTCAGACTGTCTGTCTATCTATCTATCTATCTATCTATCTATCTATCTATCTATCTATCTATCTAATCTGTTCTTGGATGTGTTTTTTTCTTTCTTTTCAATAATTTCTGTGGTTGAGGCGATCTAGGTGAGTTACTATGAATTAAGAGCAGAATAAAGACACAGCATTGCTGCTTCTTCCAAGCGCCACCTCAGGCTGCCATCCAGCTTCTTCGTGTCAGCAGAGCGGCTGCTGTAAGACAGTGCCCTTGATCTCTCAACTATAGAAACAGACTCTAGCTTCTGGCTTCATCTCCCTACATGACATAACATGGTTGTTGCGTGCAGCCCTGTTTTCTCCCTGTGTGGCGCTGTTGTAATGCCACTTACACATACTTGGGAATGTGTTTGTTGCTCCAGCACAGCTTCTTAAGAAGCATAGCTTCTTAAACTGTTTATCTAGAAAGCTATTTGTGCCTGAAAAAATTTTACATGGTCCTGGCTGGATATGTACATGAGATAAGCATACAAATTAAACATTCACCGATAGTAAGCAATGAATTATTGAAAGTTGTTTCTAGCCACTCGGCCTTGTAATCCTACATACCTGGGAGACTGAGGTGGAAGGATCACAGATTCTGGGCCAGTCTGTACTACACTGTAAACTGAGACCAGCTTGGGAAAATTGATGAGATCCTCAGTTCAAAGGAAAAGGTGAAGAGACCAGGGGACGGCCTCAGGAGTAGACTGCTTGCTTAACATGCACGAGGCCCTGGGTTGAATCTCCATTACCACAAAAAATATTTTTGAAAAACTGGTACATGTAAAATTTTACCATTTATTGGTGACTAAAGCAAATTTGCATGCTAATGAGATGGATGTATTTGTTTGAATAACACAACCCAATCTAAAGGCATAATCCACTTATCCACTGAGAAATAACAGTAGGAAAATATTTAAAATATTTTCCATAATCAAACCTTATTATTTTTACATGGGTTAAAAAAAAACTTAATACATACAAGGAAAACACGGAAGTTCATAATGAAGTCAGGATTGGCCGGAGAGCAAAGGTTTTTGCTGTTGAGCTCGATGATCTGAGTTTGCTCTCCAGGCTCTACATGGTAGGAAGAGATAACCAGCTCCTGAAAGTTGTCCATTGACCTCTACATACAGTTAAAAAGTAATGGACACTAGTTGTAAATCTGCACCGAGGTATTCTGGCAGTTCTCTAGGGTGACCTGAGCAGTGCAAAGTGCTTGTACTGTGTGTTCACAGTGAAGCCTGCAGTGAAAACACAATGTGGTACAGATAATTCCAGAGTCATTACACACCTGACTTTGAAATAATTTTGGTCTTTGCATGCTCAGAAACCTTCTACTGTTGCCAATCTTTTGAGTTCCTAGGTGCAGTTGGATATTGCTACCTCTGGACACCAGAGTTTGTGGAAATAGCAAGGCCCTATACACCAGCACAAAGGCAGGGGTGTGGGAAGACTGGGGATGGGCGAGGGGTGGGCACTGAGCCCCTAATCTGGACTGAGACTGAAAAAAAGTATTTGAGGCTTGAAAAACAGCTCTTACTTCTACCCCAGCCCCAGAACTTCCAGATGTCACAAAACTCATCTGGTTTTCCATGAAACAAAAGACAAAAGGAGTTGTAACCCAAACTGTAGGGCAGTGGAAATGCCCTGATATACCTGTCCAACCAACTGGACCTTGTAGCCACAGGATGGCCCACTATCTAAGAGCTGTTAGCAGCTACGATGGTTTAGTAAAAGAAAACAAACAAACTCTGGGTCAAGAACTTACACTCACGGCGCCCCATGGCATGCTTGAGGCCATCCTCTGAGAAACAGCAGAATGCTGACTAACGACTGTGCAATCCTGGACCACACCCTATTCCTGGCCCACCCTTCAGTCCGGTTTGCCTGATGACACAGGTGCTTATCCATGATAGTCACGAGATGAAAAATAAAACCTGGGGCCGGGTGGTGGTGGCACACGCCTTTAATCCCAGCACTTGGGAGGCCGAGGCAGGCGGATCGCTGTGAGTTCGAGGCCAGCCTGGTCTACAAAGCGAGTCCAGGCCAGCCAAGGTTACACAGAGAAACCCTGTCTCAAAAACAACAACAACAAAACAAAACAACAAAAAATAAAACCTGGAATTTGGGAGCTACAGTAGTTACTGTAACTAAATGATTTGAGCCTAAGCCGGGTACCTCATCCCAGAGAGCAGAGCTGCTTGGTGTGACCCAGTTTCTCAGATGGGAAAGAGGAAAGCCCACCACTGTATTCAATGAGCATCAGTTGGCATGCTTTTGCTACTGGGTGTGTCCATTGTATGATCTACAGAGAAAGAGAGCTTCTTACTGCTGAGGAAAAGAAAAAAGACATTAAAATATCTTGGCCTTCCCCTACAAACTGCTTCCCCTACAAGCTGCTGTCTTTCATTGCTGAGCTTCTGACTTGATGCCGGACAAAGGGCCCCAAGACCAGTGGAGCCTATTGAGAGTCTGACGACGTACCACAACCTGGAACTGCTTGAGACTCCATGGTAAAGAAGAAATGGACAGCTCACACCCACAGGTTGATGGAGGACACCAGAGAGAAAGGTCATCCTCCCCAAATCAACTGGCAGGTCTCTAGTAACTAACCTTTACCAGGAGCTCACAAAACTTTGAGTTGCTCAGACCAAGGAATGTTCTCCCTAGACTAGAGAGCCTAGTGTGGCAAGTCTCCGCCAGATGCCAGGTTTGTGCTCAAGTGAATACAAAACAGAGAGTCCTTCCTCAGGATTGCGTCCAAGTGAGAGACCAGCACCCAAGTGAACTCGGGAGGCTGGCTTTACCAAGTTCTGGTTGGCTGGGGGAGGATAAGAAGTACCGGTGAGTTTTTAAAGATACCCTTTCTGTGAGGATAGACTGAGACTGCTCAAATAATATCTAAAAAGCTTCTCCAGGAACAGGCCCGACTTGTTTCTCCATTACCAATGAGACCAGACAGTGGTCCAACCTTCACAGCCAAAACCTCTTCACTAGTAGCTAAAGTTTTAGACTTTAGATTAAAGATTTTATTGTGCATATAGACCTCAGAGTTATGTCCGGGCTTAAAAAAATAAACAAGACATTATAAAAACGTTAACAAAACTCTCATTAGGATCTATCAAAGGGTGGATATGCCCACTTCCTTCACTTTGCCTAGGCCTGCTGCACCCCACAGAGGGAGGAATTTACTCCTATGTGTTTGAAAACCTCCCCCACTGCTTCACAGGCTCAGAGACCTGTAGTTGGCAAAAACATCTAACCATTCCTTCAAGTTACTACAGACCCTCCAATTTTCTGTACAGGCTATTCATTAAACTATCTGAGAGGCCAAGCCAACCTCTGAATCCACCACCAGTCTAGTGATACAGTGTAGGTCAAGTGACCAGCCAAAGGGCATTGCAAGTAACCTGGAATGGACACTCCAAGGCAGTTCTCCCCTCCTATAGCAGTGAAGGTAGCTGGCATCACGCCACAGACACCCCACACCCAGGTGAGGAATGTGGAGGCCACAGATGCTGCTGCCAAATGGCCTGTTTCTGGACTATAAATCTGTTAAAGTTTCATTGGGCCCTGGGCCCTTCCATTCGCTGGCCCTCTACCTCCTCCAGAGTCTTGTGTTTTTCCCTATGGGTATGAATACAAGGTCATGGCCTAAGCCCCACTGCTCTCGAGCCTGGACTGGAAACTGAGAAAGATAGTATAGGGACAGTGTTAGCTAGTGTGACTACTGACCAGTGATGATTATTCCGTCTTGACCTTTGCTCATTGATGCCCACTTTAAGTGTCTGGTTGCATGGGAAAAATAACATATAAAAATTTATCTTTTGAGATAAGATTACAGGATTTACAATTCTATGCCTGCCCTGCACCTGGGCCCCCTAATTGCCAGAAACAAGAGAGTTTCTATTGCAAAAATTGGGGTTATAAAACTAAGGTTTTCTGAAAATTCCTTTAAAAGAGTCTGGGCTTTGAAAAACAGAAAGAAAAAAAAAACCCACAAAACCTGGAGAATCAGACTTTATGCCACACGAAGGGACCCTGTGTATATATATCTATATCTATCTATCTATCTATCTATCTATCTATCGATAGATAGATAGAGAGAGAGAGAGAGAGAGAGAGAGAGCAGAATGGAGGGAGAGTCCCAATATGTTCAGAAGTACTTATAAGATTGCACGAAGAGCTGATGTCATGGCTTGCTGTCTTTGTTTTCAGTTGGGGACAGGGTCATGCAGCCCAGGTTGACCTTGAGTTCCTGGTGCAGTAGAGCATGCCCTGGAACTTCTGACCCTTTGCTTCTATCTGAGTTCAGGGATTATAGGTGTATACCACAGCTCTCGGTTTATGCAGTGCTGGGGCCTGAGCCCAGGGCTTCACATGTGCTAAGCAAATCTTCTGCCAGCTGAGCTAGATACTCGCCCCCACAATCTCACATTCTTGAGGGAGAATCGGGTTAAGAAAACTGCATCGTGAGAACCCCGTGAATTTTGGATCCCCTTGTTGCACCTCTGCACTTGTTCCTGCAGAATCCTTTCTGCCCTCGTGGCCTTACAAAAGTGAGGTCTAGAAGGATACAGGACACTGTTCCATGGCTGTTTCGTGAATCACATTTTTGAGAGAAGCAGTTGTCCTGCTGGCTCCAGCGGATCTCCCGGAAATCTGTAAATGTTCTGATCCTAACACTAGGTCTCTAGTTGATGGTGTTGCCTATGGAGAAGCGAAGAGTGTAGTTGGCCAGTAAGCAGAGGCACACACAGTTTCAAATGCCAGGATGGAGCATCTAAAGGCTCCCAGGGACAGGATGTACATGATGGCATTGGGAGGCAAGCTGGACTCCTCCCCACACGTCACACTCCTGCAGTAGAGTCTCACTGAAACCCCAGGAGGGAAAAGAACACCATCCATTCAGCAAAGGCAGAGTGCAGCGTCTGCGCTTGCGTTCAGCTGTGCCTCATTGACTTTCGATAAGACTCCTACTCAGACTTGGGCTGCGCGCTGTAATTAGCGCAGAAAACAGACTCCCCTGTCCCAGGCTGAGGAACAGCTTCCTGCTCTTTCTGTTTCTCTTCTACTACCACATGATGGCTGTCTGTCCTGATACATACAGTGCAGTTAGGTGTTTCCGGCCCATGTGGCAGCTGGAAAGCCAGATGTTCACAATTTGGCCTTACTCATTAAAGGGTCTAACTTTCCTTTCCTTTTCTTCTAAAAGAAGCTTAGCTTATTTCTATGTATACGACTGTTTGCCAACAATATATGACAGTGCATCACATGTGTACTTGGTGCCTGCAGAGGCCAGAAGAGGGCACCATTACAGACCATTGTGATATGCCATGTGAGCCGTGAGAAGGGCTCCTGGATCTTTTGAAGAGGAGCCTGTGCTCTTAACTGCCACACCTTCTTTCCAGCCCCCTCACTTTACGACTCTTTTCTTTTTCTTTTTTCACTATTTGTATTAATTCATTCATATTACATTTCACTAGTTATCCCATCCATCCCTTGTATCCTCCCATTCCTCCCTCCCTCCTGCTTTCCCCCTACTCCCCTCCGCTATGACTGTTCCTGAGGGGGATTTCCTCTTCCTGTATATCCTCATAAGGTATCATGTCTCTTCTTGGTAGCCTGCTATCCTTCCTCTGAGTGCCACCAGGCCCTCCCTCAAGGGGACGTGGTTAAATATGGGGCACCAGAGTTCATGAGAAAGTCAGTCCCCAGTCTCCACTCAACTGTGGAGAATGTCCTGTCCATTGGCTAGATCTGGGTCGGGGCTCAATATTTACTGCATGTATAGTCCTTGGCTAGTGCCATAGTTTGAGCAGGGTGACTCTTTTCTTTAAGAGTCATTATTATTTTCATGGAGGTGGTAGAAATTTCACTGTAGCCGATGCAGGGGAAATTGTTTGTGTGTGTGGTGTTGGGGCTCATACCTGGTGCTTTGTACATGTTTAGTCCAGGACTCTGCTGCTGAAGCATACCTCCAATGCCAAGTAAATGATTTTGTGTCCAAGCTTAAAGTCCAGATATGTTTGCAGGGCCACATACGGTCCCTGCTGCCATCGCCTCAGGCATCCTGGGACAATTGTTCCTCCAGTTGTCCTCCTATGTAGTCTTGCCATGGGAACATCCTTCTTTCCATGTCTATGACACCTCAGGGTGGGCACCTTCTCTGACATGTATGTAGCCCTTTTGGCCTCACAGGAACTATTCTCATTCTTCCGAACACCCGCTTGCTTCTGTATTGTGCCTCCTCGTGGCTCTAACCAGGACACAGACTATTTGATTTGGGATTTAATAAACTATCACTAGAGTCTCAGGAAGACTGAGAGGCTGAACCGTGAGTGTGTGTGTGTGTGTGTGTGTGTGTGTGTGTGTGTGTGTGTGTGTGTGCGCGCGTGCTTCTTTTTGCTCAAGTGATATTTAGAAAAATTGGGAACAGTATGTGTACAATAGAGAATATACCTCAGTGACAAGCTTTAGCAGTCAATGCTGGCACAGTAAAGGTGGGGGGAGAGGTGTGTGAGTGACACTGGACTTTACCTCCTTGATTGGAAGTTCTCACAGCAGCAAGATGACTTGGGAGATGGATCATTAACATTAAGATCAAAGGCCGGACGTTATGACGTTTAGCTTTTAAAAGTCAGCTCGGCCATGACTGCTATAGCTTGTGACTTTCAGCGGTGAGCCACAGTATGGATGCCTGGCACCAGTCCTTGTTTCTGGTTTTTGCCACATTTCTCCTGGTTTCTGGCTTGGTAAGAAAACAATTGGAAAAATTGGGGGCCATTGATATCAATCACCAAGTGATAATTGTTTGCTCATGTTTTGTCTTGCATATTTCAAAACATTGATCTTAAAGGAACATTTCCTTGCGGTGGGCAGGGGCCAGCAGGATATTGGGTTTAAGAGGTCATTCTGCCAGAGAGGTCCAGAGATTGTGACAGAAAATTACATTTTCTCTCTGCTTCATTGTTGTGTGACAGGTTTTCTTTTGATAAGACAGTGAATGTGAGTTTTGAAAGCCATTTTTATTTTCAAGTAACAAACTAGTTGCTACTAGAGTAACTTGACAGGGGGGAAGACTGACAAATGGCAGAGGCCATGTCCATGTTTGCAAAGTCTAACAATATAGAATTTCTCCTCTGCATCTCTGTCAGTCTAAACTAATCTGCCAGCAGTGCCCGGTAGATTGCATGCCAAGCTAATTCAAGGTCTTACATGAAATTTCTAATGGCCGAGGAAACCCTTTAGTTAGATTATATCAAGTATAATATAATATAATATAACATAATATAATATACATTATATTGAGCTGATGGTGTAGAGATAAGGACCAGAGAATTACAGGGCCTCTCTAGTTCACACATGTGTCACTGTGGTTCGGAGAATCTACCTGTAAATCTCTTTCTGCAGATGCGATGGGGTCATCTATGAATGTGTGCTGTGCATTTTACCGTATGAGAAAACCAGGGTGCTTGCTGTCAAAATGACAGTAGCTATCTGATCAGTTCATCCCCATGTCTTGTTAACCATTTCAGATTCAGTATGCCAACTCTTGTGAATGCAATTGTACTTTACACGTGTGTAATGCAGCATTGCATGTTTATAGCATGTTTTGGCATGGTACCATATAACTCATGGTACTCGTCCAAATCAGGTGGTGAACACGTCACAGAGATCACTTAAGATCCAGGACGCTTAACTAAATTGCCTTAAGTTGGAATGTCCCTGTGGCATGACTCACAGGGACAGTCTTCCAGTTCCACTGACTTCCTCCTAGATTATGTTAATTAAGAAATCTCTCAGGCCCCCCCGCCCCAGGTGGGCCTTCAGTAAGGTGCTTGGCACTGCAGACATGAGGAATTGAGCTTGAGTTCCAGAACACAGGAAGAGACAGGTATGTTGGCATGTGTTTGGGATGCCGGTGCTGCCTTGGGAGTCAGGATACAGGGTTCCTTGAGGCTGGTGGCTCAGCCATCCTAGCTTAGTTGGTGAGCCCTGGGTCCCAGTGGGAGATTTGGTGTCAAAATAAAGTAGCTGGCCCTTGATGAATGACACCTGCAGCTAATGGCTGGCCCTCATGAGCACCTCCCGCCCTGCCCCTCCCCACATACCCCCCCCCACCCACAAAATACATTTCTGATGTTGATTTTTTTTCACCTCATTGGGCATGTGACTCAGTAATTTGTGTACTATCGATTTGAAAAAATCTGTATTTAAGTCAGGTGGTGGTGCTAGCATATGACTTTAGTCCCTGCACTCAGGAGGCAAAGGCAGAGGCAGGTGGATTTCTGAGTTTGAGGCCAGCCTGGTCTATAGGACAGCTAGGGCTATACAGAGAGAGCTTGTCTCAAAAACAAACAAACAAAAACACAACAAAAAAAAAAGTGTGTGTTCGCGCGCGCGCGCGTGCTCGCACGTGCCTGTTTTAAATCACAGAATCTACTCATTGGTATTTTGCTTAGATATTTGGTATTGTTTTTGAAAGTGGAGTCCTGGGAGAGACACGAAAGCAAACATGATTATAGTGAGGTGTTGCGTAAAGTTTCTGTTATTAATTGGGAATAAAGTTTTATTTTATTCATTTTATTCATTGCCCCATGTATTTTTATTTTTTTATTTTTTTATGAATATTTTTTTTTTATTAATTTATTCTTGTTACATCTCAATGTTTATCCCATCCCTTGTATCCTCCCATTCCTCCCCCCCCTCCCATTTTCCCATTATTCCCCTCCCCTATGACTGTTCCTGAGGGGGATTACGTCCCCCTATATATTCTCATAGGGTATCAAGTTTCTTCTTGGCTACTTGCTGTCCTTCCTCTGAGGCATTGCCCCATGTATAAAGAGTGCTGACATGAGGGCTGGAGTCTGGTGTATTGCCTTACTTCTTTTCAAGCTTTGAAGATGATTTTTTTTTTTTTTTTTTTTTTTTGGTCTCTACCTTTAAACTCCTTTAAACTCATTGAACAGGAAGCTTCAGTTTCTATATGAAGTAGTTATAACGCCATGTAGGCTTCGGCTTGCTTGTCCAGGATGTATGGAGAAAGTATTGTGTCTTATTAATAAGAAGGACTGTCTGGCTTACCTTAGAACCAGTACAGCTCATGCTTGTCATCCCAGCACTTGGGAGGCCGATGTGGGTGCAGTAAGTTCAAGGTTAGCCTAGACTACAGAGTGACTTCCAGCTTGAACTAGAGAGGCCCTGCATTCAAAAATAAGTATAGAGTTGGGTGTGGTGGCACACGCCTTTAATCCCAGCACTCGGGAGACAGAGGCAGGCGGATATCTGTGAGTTCGAGGTCAGCCTGGTTTATAGAGCGAGTCCAGGACAGCCAAGGCTATACAGAGAAACTCTGTCTCAAACAAACAAACAAACAAACAAACAAACCAAAAAGAAAAATAAGGTACAAATTTGGGGCCAGTGAGATGAATCACCAGGTGACTCATCACCGGCCACCAGCTTGATGTTCTGAGTCCAAGCCTAGGGACTGATAGGTACAGAGAGAGAACTGACTACCACAAGTTGCCCTCTGTCCAACACACACACACACACACACACACACACACACACACACACACACACACATCCCTCACATAACACACACACACACCTCTCACATAACACACACACACCCACCCACACACCCCACATTACACATACACCCCTCCACCACACACATACCATATACATCATACACACATACACCACACACACACACACACCCCTCACATAACACACACACACATAGACACACCCCTTACATAACACATACACACACATACCCCTCACATAACACACACGCACACAACCCTCACATAACACACACACACACGCACACATCCCTCACATAACACACACACATACACACATCCCTCACATAACACACACACACACACATACACACACCCCACATTACACATACACCCCTCCACCACACACATACCATACATATCATACACACATACACCACACACACACACACACTCCAGTACTACATACACAACACACATACTACACACACACCCTACACATCACATAAATAATAACTTTAAAAATGAATATCAAAGATTCCAAAATTGGAGCCAAAAATGAGATTTATACCATGAGCATTGCAATAATACCTTTTTTTTTTTTTTATGTGTTTGCTTCCCAGCCAACTCCAGAAAAGTTTGGTGAGTCTATTTGGAGTTTTGCTCTAGATTGCAGTGCAAGAAAGTTGTGTGGTGAAGCAAAGGAACAGACGCACGGAGGGCGTACAGTCGCCGAGTGGACGTCATGACTCAGATGGGCAATCCAAGCAGCGGTGTGATGAGCTCTGATCAAACGCTGGCTGTTTTGATTCAGTAGGGAGCGCGCCATTGTCCAGGACCCAGCTGTCCATCAGAAAAATAGACGTACAAGAAAGGCCAGTGCAGTGGCTTTCTGGGTGGAGCAAGTTTAGACATTTATTTCCCATTTAGTCACTAAGTCACACTTCCCATGCTTTGTTACTGATACACAGAGTGGCCAATGTCTTCTTCCTAAAGTCTATCTGACACTCAAGGAGTGTGCAAAGGACAGTGCGCACACTCAAAAGTCCCCTGTCTAGTCCCCAGGCTGGCTCACAGGAGGGTCTCAATCAACTGGAGTCCCAATCAATTAATCAATGTAAGCTAAATGAGAATCTGAGACAAAAACTTGTGTCTTCCTGATTTGTGTGATTAATGAGATTTGTTTCCCACTCATGAACATAATGTTCTATGTTTTTTGTTATTTCAGTCAAAGATATAGATGGGGGAATTGATCAAGACATATTTGATATCAATGAAGGTTTGTGGATTTTCTTCATCCTTTTTTATAATCATTTATCATCATTATTATTATTATTATTATTATTATTATTATTATTATTATTATTATTATTAGTGTGTCTGTGTGTGTGAAACAAGTCAGAGGACAGGGATCAAACTCAGGTTGTCAAGGCTTGGTGGCAGGCATATTTTCCTGGCTGAGCTATATTTCAGGGCCCCTTTAATTGTTATTTTTTTAATCACCATGTTTTACTTATATATGATGATGGCTTTCATTATGGCATTTTCATGCACGCATGTAGCGTGTTTGGTTGTATCCATCCATTATCCCCTCAAACTCTCTCCAGTTTCCCTAAAGTCCCAATCTCCATTTTCTTTCTTTTTTTAAATTTTATTTTATTAATTTATTCACATTACATCTCAATGGTTATCCCTTCCCTTCTATCCTCCCATTCCTCCCTCCCTCCCATTTTTCCCTTACTCCCCTCCCCTATGATTGTTCCTGAGGGGGACCTCCTCCCCCTGTATATGCTCATAGGATATCAAGTCTCTTCTTGGTAGCCTACTATCCTTCCTCTGAGTGCCACCAGGTCTCCACATTCAGGGGACATGGTCAAATATGAGGCACCAGAGTACGTCCAATCTCCATTTTCTTGTCACCTAGTCCCATCTCTACCTTCAGGCTTTGTTTACTTTTTCCTCTTGTGGACTGATGAGCTTCATTAGGGTTCCTTACAAAGCTCGGGTGAGGGCTCATTTGCAAGAGCACAGGCAACTTAATGGCAGCTATGCCACTGAAGAAAACGTCTCTCCTACCCCAAGCAAACATTAACCTGCCCATAGATCCCTAGGGGTGTGGTCTGGTCAGCTCCTCTCATTGGAATTTTCAGAACATCCTCTACCATGTGGCACAGAAAGCCGACCCAATGACATACATTATTTTACTTCTTCTCTTAGATTTGGGACTGGACCTTTTTGAGGGAGACATCAAACTTGGGGTGAGTTGCAGTGATGCTTGCGTGATGAACCATGGAGGTCGGCTGTGAGCAGTTGAGGCTCACAGTATTGAGGTACTGTTTAGAAGGTGCAGCGGCCCGGTGGCACTCAGTGGGCACGCCACCCAGGAAGGATTCGTGCATAGCTGTATCTTCATCCTCTGTTGCTTAGGTTTCTGTCTGAACAAATCTACTATCTCTTAACACAGGTGTGGTGCTCTGATTGATTTTTATAATTGCTGCAATAAGGAGAATTTTTGTTCTAAAACAGACTTCATCTAGTTGAAGTAAAATAAAACTGAAATTTAAAATATCTCCAACGACAGGCTTTTTGTCATAACATTTTATTATTATTATTTTATAATAATAATAATTACTATTTTATAATAATAATAATTATTATTATTTTATAATAATAATAATAATAATTATTATTATAATTATTATTTTATTGTTTTACTTTCCCCCTGAAATCAGCTCTAAATAGTGATGTTAAGGAAGGGTTCTCCCAAATAATTTTTTAGAGTGTTGATTGTGATCTAGCCACACACAGATGAACACTTATGTAGATGTATATGTACATTAAGAGGGTTTTAAAAGTTCAGTATCTTACTGGACATGGTGTTCTGCCACACACCTTTAATCCCAGCATTTGGGAGGCAGAGGCAGGTGGATCTCTGAGTTTGAAGCCAGCCTGGCCTACATGACAAGTCCCAGTCCAGTCAGGGCTACATAGTGGCAACATCCTGTCTCAAAAACAGAACAACAACAACAACAAAAAACCCAAACAAACAAACTAAAGTCAGTGACTTAAGCACTTTTAAAAAAGCAAATCAAGATATATATATATATATATATATATATATGTATATATATATATATATATATATATATATATATATAGTGAGTCCCAGATTTTTAAGAATTTAAGAACTTACTATCCTTTTGTAGATTATGGAGTCAAACAGAGATGCTTGATAATGTATTTGTAATGGTTATGTTTTAGAAGTTTATGTAAACTTAGAAAGTAGACTAATGAACAAGATCATTCGTAACTGTGCCCTTGGATATAGATGGTACTCAGGATTCTGCTCTGCAAAAGTCTACTATTTCCCCTAACACACTCTGAGATCCCTCCCTTCCCCCATACACATTGGAGAGGCACCTCTCAAATCCTCCTGGAAGAGACAGAGCTATGCCTGATGCTCAGACCTGTAATCCCACCGAAGCAGGAGAACCACAGGTTCAAAGCCAGCCTGGGCTACACAGCAAGGAGTGATCTCAAGATAAAAAGTCAGAGAGAAGCCGAGGATACAGTATAACAGGAGGCCCTTGCGTGGGTTTGATATTGATAGCACACAAAGAAGGGGAGAGAGGGGGAGCAGAAGAGGAAGAGGTGAAGGGGGGAAGGGAAAGAAAGTGAAGTGGGGGAGGGGGAGGAAAACGAAGAAAGGGAAGAGGAAAAGAGAGGGAGAGAAGAGAAACCTGGAGAGATGGAGGAAGGAGAGGAGAGGGTGAAGGGGAGAGAGAAGAGAAAAGGAGGAGTAAAGGGAAGGGGTGAAGGGAAGAGGGGGAGGGGTGGAGGGGGAGAGGATACGAGGGTAGGGAAGTAGAGAAGAAAGGGAAGTAGGGGAGGAAGCTGCCATCTTGAGGCTTCCTCCTGGTCCTGGCCCCCTTTTCCTCTCTGCTTCTCCATCTCACCTGGGCCAGAGCTTCACATGCCACCTCTGCGCCGAGGACTGCAAGTGGGCAACGCTCGTCCTGCCTTGCCCCCCCCCCCCAGCCCAGGCTCCATTTGCACACTGCATGTAAACGTCTACAAGACAGTGCAGATCTAAGTGCTTTCCGATGCTCCTGGCTAGAACCCTCCCCTAGAGCCTTCCTCTCCATCTGCCCATCGTTGCTTCGCTTATTTCATCTCAAAGACGTACACAACTTCAGGAGTCCCCTTTGCTCCTAGTCTATGCCCATCCTCTCCGAGTCCATCGCTGAACCCTGCCACCCCCTCTCCCTCCAACAGTCCTAGGTCCCTCAGTTTCCCCCGACATCACAATTCAAGCCCTGTCATTGGTCCCTTGTAGGTTTGTAATAGCCTTCCGGGTTGTCCTTCTGTTCCAAATAATGCATTTCCTTCTCCATAATCTTGTGCTCCCTGAAACCCATTTCCTGTAGCAAAGTCATTCTTTAAATAGGTGCCTGTAGGCTGAGGAGCTGACTGAAAAGATGAGGCACCCGCTGTAGTAAGTGTGAGGACCTCGCTGTATTTACCACAAGCATTCTGTATGTGTGGGAGGCGGCATGAGTTTATGTGTGCTACATGGCTGCAGTAGGTGTACAGCAGTTGTAAGCTGCTAATGTGGGTGCTGGGAACTGAACTTACATCATCTTTAAGAGCTGCAAGCTGTCTTAATGGTGAAGGTGTCGACAGCCCATTCTTATGTGTTCTTAATATCTCAACATCTACCAGTATTTATAGTGTAGTTTCCAACAATCTTCTATTCTGAGTATCATTTTTTTCTTTAACTTTGTGTTAATATAGTAATTAGTTATTTCTGTCTGTAAACTTTATTCAATTATGGTAAAAATTCAGACACATGCTCAGTTGGCTTGAGCTATCAGGAAGAACTGTAAATATACCTATTTCCAGATTGGTTATTGATGAGCTTTGTCCAGCTTACTTGTCTGATTCTTTTATTTTTGACAGGCACAAGGGAAGAATTCCATCATTGGAGATGACTATAGATGGCCACATACCATTCCATATGTTCTAGAAGACAGCTTGGGTTAGTACACACTTTGGAGTCTCCACGGCTAATGTGTGTTTCTGACATGATAGAATTAACATCTACCAGAATGGCCGTGTGTGGTGTTAAGACTTGTTACTGTTCCTCTGTGTGGCTAGGTACATTTACTTCAAAAAATAAGCAGACTTTCAGACTGAATATCTGTTGGGTTTTGACCAACATAAGATCAATGCAGTCATCCTCAGTGGGGGACTTACTTTATGATGAACGCTAAGGATGTAAAGATTAGGGAAACACGCTTGGCCTTGATAAGGTTTGTTGTAGGTTTTATTGCTATTTTAAATCCATGGTATCTCTCTTTCTCTCCCTCTCCCTCCCCCGCTGCTGTGCCTCCTGTGGACATGAGCACAGTGTCTGTGGTACTCACGGAGGAGCGTTATGCCCCCTGGAGCAGGAGTCACAGTCGGTGTGTGGCACCTGATGGGGCACTGGGATCTTAAGTTGGGTCCTCTGGAAGAGCAGTATGTAATCTCAACCACTAGGCCATCTCTCCATCACCAATACTCTTAATTTTAAAGCTGCATCACCCATGTTTAGGTATTTATTTATTTACTGCAGAGCTGACAGAAGAATCCAGGGCCCTGGGCATGCTAGGCAGATGAGTACCACCAGTCACTCTCAGACTGTAAAGGACTTCTTCTTCTTCTTCTTCTTCTTCTTCTTCTTCTTCTTCTTCTTCTTCTTCTTCTTCTTCTTCTTCTTCTTCTTCTTCTTCTTCTTCTTTCTTCTTCTTCTTCTTCTTCTTTTCGAGATAGGGTTTCTCTGTGTTAGCCTTGGCTGTCCTGGACTCCCTTTGTAGACCAGGCTGACCTCGAACACTCAGTGATCCACCTGCCTCTGCCTCCTGAGTGCTGGGGTTAAAAGGCATGCATTACCATGCCCAGCCTAGGACTTCTTTTTTTTTTTTTAAAGACTCATTTTCATTACTTTTAGTTATGTGTATGTGTGCATGCATGGGGAGTGAATAACACATGTGTATAGTGCCTGCAGAGGCCAGAAGAGACATTGGATTCCCTGGGCTGTTGTGACCACTGCACGTAGGTTCTGGAAACTACATTCCAATCCCCTAGAAGAGCAGTGCAAAAGCTTAGCCACTGAGCCACATCCTCAGCCCTAGCCCCAGTGCAAGATGTAACTATAATTAAACCCCACAAGACGACCAGTCAAACAAATTTATACAAGATGGCGTTGCTTGCCAAGATTTTATTTTGCCAATTCCAGACGTTAACAGGAGTCCACTATCTTTTATCTTTTCAGGAAATAAATAATTCTTAGTTTAGTATTAAATTATTAAAAAGTCAGAAGAAGGCTGGGGAGATGGCAAGCACGAGGATAAGAATTTAGATCTTCAGAGAGCACGTCCATGCTGTGGGAAGGGATCCGGCTGTAATTCCCTCCTCCCTGGAGATAACGAGCCTCAGAGCAAGCTGGCCACAGAGACCAGCCATGTGGGAAAGCTCCGAGTTTGAGTGAGAGACCTTCTACCCTTAATGACAAAGGTAGAAAAGCAATGGAGGGTGAGTCCTGATATCATCCGCAGACTCCGCATGCTGTGTACACGTGTTTATGTGCATCCATACAAGTGTGACCAAATGCATGCAAGCACACATATACACACAAACACACACGTGTGCACACACGCATGCGCACATCACATACTTGTGCATGCATGCACATGTACACGCATACACATATGTGTACATCATGTAAAGCACATGTGCATGTGCACAGCCCTTCCACATCACACACATCATGGTACTCCATGACAATGGCTCTTAGTGAATGACCAAGAAGAAGGTGTCAAGTGAGGGGGTAGCCAAGGGTGCAGCTCAGCCTTGGGAGACAGCTGTTATGAAAACATGACAGGTTAAGAATTCAGCATAGAGTCTCCCACTCAAATAAACAGATTTTTAAAAAATCTTTGTAACTATGGTATTCTAATTTTTCTGTTTCTTTCACTTACTTTATTGCATTTTTCTGTTATCTTTTAAAATTTCATTATTCACTTGGATGTGTGCGTGTGGGAGTCAGCTCATCTCTCTACCATGTGGGTCCTCTGTTGCTCCACTGTTTGCTGAGATCCTGGGATTTTTCAGGAACTTTCTTCATCATTGAGATGCCAAGGATTGCTCACAGGAGCCAGGTCAAGCTTCCTACAAATGATGCAAAGTTAGCCAGGGCCTGTGGTAGCAAAGACACATGGTAAATGGACAGCTTAACTTGCTAGCGGTCTCTACAGTTTGTGACATTTCTACACATGTTCTGCTTGGTTCTGATAACATGTCAATGTGGGGTGGAAATTCTCCTCTCAAAGCTTTTACTAAGAGGCCTTATTTATACCCTGCTCTAAGACAGTCATGTGATAGCCTTGGCATCCTGTCTTCTTTTAAGGACACATTAGGCTGTCTCGAGAAAACCATGTATAAGTAAGAAAAAAAAAAAAAAAAAAAAAAAAAAAGAAAGAAAGAAAGAAAAGAAGAGAAGCAGAGATCTAAATGCACACTTTTGTCTTCTGTCAGACATGAATGCTAAAGGAGTAATCCTCAATGCATTTGAGCGCTATCGCCTTAAAACGTGCATTGACTTCAAACCTTGGTCTGGAGAAGCCAACTATATATCAGTGTTCAAGGGCAGCGGGTAAGTTCAAGGGTTGTTCTGCTAAGGTTCTGAGGAGACTATTGTTCCCCAGAGCATTACACCACAGCAATCGTCCAAGGTCTTGCTTGACCTGTGGGTGGGGCCACAGCTTTCTTTGTCATTTGTGCAGAGAATGACCTTTAGACCTGGTTTCTCTGGCCATAAAATGATGTTTTCGTGATACTAGAGGGCCTGTCTAGTATGTGTAAGCCCCTGGGTTAGGTCCCCAGTACTATAAAAAGGAAAGAGTGCGAGGACCAAGAAGGAGAAGCAGGAGGAGGAAGGGGGAGAAAGAAACAAAGGAAGGAAGGAAGGAAGGAAGGAAGGAGAGAGGGAGGGAGGAGGGAAAGAAAGAGGGAGGGAGGGGGAAGGAGTGAAGGAAGGAAAGAAGGAAGGAAGGAGGGAGTGAAGGAAGGAAGGAGAGAGGGAGGAGGGAAGGAAGGGCCAGCCAACCTGGTGTGAAGGAGATGGCTCAGTTGCTCAAATCCTTGCTGCGTAAATATGAAGACCACCTGAGTTCACATCCCCAGCACCATGTGGAAAAAAAAAACGTGTGAGACACCATTCCATTCTGGGGAGATAGAGACAAATTCCTGGAGTTCACTGGCCAGCCAGCCTAATTGCTGAGCTTCAGGCTGTGAAGACCCTTTCTCAAAAGGTAAGGTGGAGGGCAACTGAGGAAGACACTCTGGCCTCCACGGTATGCACACCTGTACGATCATGTATACCCAGATACACATATGCCAAAATAAATAAGTAAATAGAAAATGTTTCCATACACTCAACCAGACTACCAGTGTCAACATATTGTAAGCAACCTTATAACTTTCATCCCATTTACAAATAAACACTCTTAATTCTCTCTTCAGGTAAAACGCACTGTAAGTTGTGTGTGAATTCACTCTGACAGAGTCTTTTTACTTGAGAGGTAGCAGTGTCCTTGACACGAACACAGTGACTCTGAGTGATTGCTGGTCCTGTGGAACTCTTGTTTTGTAATTGAGATCTCGCAGAGGAACCATGCTCTGTTCCCAGCATCCACACTGGGTGGCTCACAACTACCCATGGTTCCAATTCCAGGGGCTTCCACTCCCTCCTGACCCCTGAGGGTATCCAGATTGACATACACTCGTATGCAGACACACATACACGGAGATAAACAGGACAGAACAACATCTAAAGAAGGTTGCATTCCTGGGGATGAGCATAGATGGCTTGTCCCTGTGCAGCACATGGTGCTGAGGTAAACTCTAAAACAGCCTATGCTCTGCCAGGTCTTCTTGTCGTCCCAAACAGCAAGGGAGGCCATATGCAGGTAAACAAGCAGGCCTATGTCTTGTGACCTCTGCATTTCTCATGCAAACATCCTGCTCCTGGTCTGCATCAGGTGCTGGTCCTCAGTGGGAAACATGCGTGCTGGGAAGCAAGAGTTGTCCATCGGGGCAAACTGTGACAGAATTGCGACAGTTCAACACGAGTTCCTCCATGCTCTGGGATTCTGGCATGAGCAGTCACGCGCTGACCGGGATGATTATGTCACTATAGTTTGGAATAGAATTCAGTCAGGTATGTTTCTCTTCCGTCCTTAGTTACAGGTCAAATTTCTAAGCAGGAAAATATCAATACCAGCCTGGCAATGGGTGTTCGTATTGTGGAGAGCGGGTACACTTCATCATATTTACAAATTCATCTCATATCAAGTTGCAATCAGTTGTCCAAGACCAGGAAGCTAAGTGGCCTGGCATCTTCTCTACATACACTCAATTTAATGTTTTAAGATGATGATTTTTGGAGCTTATTGTGACTCAAACATAGCATTTAAAATTTACAGTTATGTATATATTTATGGGCAGAAGATGATGTTTGCTATATGCACATTAATCACGTCATTTAAAATAAATCCAATTAGCATGCCTGTCACCCACTCAGCATGTTTTATGAGAAGACACTTTGTTAATAAGACACTAACTTACTTACA
Source organism: Acomys russatus (assembly GCF_903995435.1). Lineage (NCBI taxonomy): Eukaryota > Metazoa > Chordata > Mammalia > Rodentia > Muridae > Acomys > Acomys russatus. The sequence continues at coordinate 10,572,629 of NC_067156.1, forward strand.
ATTTTTAAATATAATGCACTATTGAGAACTATAATTATTGTGATTTAAATGCATCTGCAAATATTACAGTAACCTTGAAGTCCTCAGCTATGTTTGTCTTTTCTTCCTTTCTTTTTTCTTTTCTTCTCTTCTCTTCTCTCTCTCTCTCTCTCTCTCCTTTTCTTTTTTCTTTTTTGGTGTTTCAAGGCAGGGTCTTCTGTTTAGCTTTGGTGTCCTGGAACTCCTTGGTAGACCAGACTGGCCTTGAACTCACAGAGATCTGTCTGCCTATGTCCATCTTTTCTAACGACTCTTGCCCTTGTTATTAGTGTAAGGTCTCATCTTAGCACACTCACCAAAGTTGTGCTTCTTACCTGATCTGCCAGAGCACTTGCCGCCTTCATTGTTGCTGGGTGGTGACTGAGTGCTTCCACACGGCTTCGCAGAACTCCCATACGCCCTCCCCATTAGCACTTGGTAGAACCGTAGATGTTTGGCTGTATGGGAAGTGCAGATGTGTTAGTTTGACTGTTGCTATCATAGTTGCGCATGATGTCAGGTTCAAAGACAGTAGATAACATGTACAAAGTCTGCTCTATTACATTTTGCATTTCTATGTTAACAGTGTTTAGCAAGCGCAGCTTAGTTTTATGAACATAAACTAATCAAAGTTTGTTTGTTTGTTTGTTTATAAAAAATATGTTCAGGAAGAGAACACAATTTCAACATCTACAATGACAGTGTGTCTGATTCCCTGAATGTCCCCTATGACTACACCTCCGTAATGCACTACAGTAAAACTGCTTTTCAGAATGGAACAGAGCCTACCATCGTCACGAGAATCTCAGACTTTGAGGATGTGATTGGCCAACGGATGGACTTCAGTGACTATGACCTGTCAAAGCTGAACCAGCTGTACAACTGCTGTATGTGATGACCCTTGAAATAACCTTATTTCCCTCTGCCCTGCTGGAAAAAGGATGCTCTACATACTTTTGGGTTTTCTGAGATTACAAAAGTTAGATTAAAAAAAAAAAAAAGGCAGAATAGCATTCAGGTCCCAATCTACCAACCGCTTTCGGCATTTTTCTTCGTAAAAAGTTTGTCCTTGAGATTTAGTATAACAGTCTGAATCCTTGCAAGCATGCACCCCATGCACATTTTTGAGGTTTTAATTCAAATGTAGATTTTTGAGATCCACTGTCTTCACACCTCTTTTAAGCTAGAATGAAACAGCGTGCAGATGTACCGTAAATCGGACAAGATAACCTTTGCTGTGGCACAGAGGCTTGACTAGCAGGAGGACTATTGACTCAGGTCTCTACAAATAGATAAAAAAAAAAGGGGGGGGGGAGTTGATGCGGACTTTACATTCATATGCACGAGGCTATTGGGCTGTGCAGACACACAAAGTGTCTTCCAGTTGGCAGGTCCCACAGCCAGTTCCCTCCGGAGTGTCGTTCCTCATGGTTCTGCGATCACTTTCATCAGTCAGGTCACTGTGTCATGTGAGTATTCACACCTTTTTCCTTCTTCGCTTTTGTAGCTTCTTCCTTGAGTTTTATGGACTCCTGTGATTTTGAGCTGGAAAATATTTGTGGCATGATCCAAAGCGCAGGCGACAGTGCTGACTGGGAGCGGGTTTCCTGGGTTCTCGCGGGTCCTGAGAAGGATCACTCCAACATGGGCCAGTGCAGAGGTAACAGGCTTTGTTTTAAGTGTAAGCATGAGGTGCTCTTAACCCCTGAGCCGTCTCTCTGTCCTGTCTATCAGGATTATTCATGATAACTCATTCAGTTTTTCCAAAGGAATGAGCCTTACTCACGGGAAAGGGTTGCTAAGCCTCTGCTTTTGTTTACCCAGAATGTTTTTCTTTCTACAAATTGCAGCTGGGTTCTGGGAGGACTCCATCTGTGTGTGCACAGAGTGGGGCAGGAACCTTCTGGAAGGAGTCTTCTTTGGGGGCGGGAGTGTTGTTCTTTTCTAGCACTTCACAGAATGTAGGAGACTCTAGTGAGCATGGCTGGGGCTGAGTCACTCAGCTCTAGAATCATAGCTGTATGTGATTCTATGTTCTAGGTACCAAAACACCTACAGTGGAGACAGGAAGCTCTGCCCTAGGGGTTTGCCTTTCCTTTCTTGCCATGACCACCTCAGTCAGGAATAGGTCCTTACGAGTTCTTGAAGTGTCAGTGGGCAAAGCTAGGCGAGTGACACTCAGATTCAAACACTACCTCTGGGTTTGTCTCTGTTTGTCACTCGCCCATATTTGCCCAGTGATGCTTCTAGAACTCCCATTCCCAAGAACATATACCCGACGGAGATGGTCTGTGGCACTTTCTGGTTTTGGAAGATAATATAAGAGAAAGGATGCCTACCTATGTTTCATTCCTGAACTACCTGGCTGTAGAATGGTATGATGATGATGAGGATGAGGATGAGGAGGAGGAGGAGGAGGAGGAGGAGCGTCGTCGTCATCATTGTCATAGTCATCATCATCATCATCATCATTGATTTTTTCAGACAGGTGAGTCCTGGACTCACTTTGTAGACCAGGTTGGCCTCACACTCACAGAGATCTGCCTGTCTCTGCCTCCTGAGTGCTGGGCTACAGGGGTGCACCACTGCACCTTGCTTATAGAACTACATTTTAATGCTCAGTATAATGTCATGCTTGGTTTGTTTTCTGTGGCTATATCTGATTCCCTGAGTCTGGATACTTAATTTTTTTTTTTTTGAGACAGGGTTTCTCTGTGTAGCCTTGGCTGTCCTGGACTCTCTTTGTACACCAGGCTGGCCTCGAACTCACAGCGATTCACCTGCCTCTAGGATTAAAGGCGTGCACCACGATGCTCGGCTGGATACTTAATTTTTAAAAATACCACTTTCTATGGTTCTGAACACTGCCACTTGGAAGTTTAAGAGCATGGTGCCTGGTGTCTGCTTGCCATCTGGTGAAGGACATTCTGCTCTATCATAGGGCAAAGGTCATCACCTGATCACACGGAGCATTCTGCTGGCTCAAGTCTCTTCTACTCATGAAGCCACAAACACTTAGGTGACTTCATGTTACCCTAGTCACCTCCAAAGGTCATACTTCCAAATGCTACCAGCATAAATAGTTGAAAGTTATCTCAATTGCATGAACTTTGGGGCCCCACAGCCAGATGTTAACATCTGTATATGGTGGGGTATAAGCAAATACTACAGGAAATAGGCATATGCTCAGAGCTAGAAATCCTAAAAATCTTACTTTCTGTTCTTTGAACAGACTCAGGCTTCTTCATGCATTTTAACACGAGTATTAGGAATGAGGGTGACACGGCGATGCTGGAGAGCAGGACTTTGTACCCCAAGAGAGGCTTTCAGTGCCTGGAGTTTTATCTGTACAACAGCGGAAGTGCAAATGACCTGCTGAAAGTCTACACCCGGGAGTACGATGCGGGCAACCCGGATGGTGTTTTAACCCTTCAGAGAGAGATTAAAGGTACAGTGTCCACATTTCTTATAGTTTGGACTCAGGGCAAGGCATTTGAGCAGGGGCCGATGACATGTGACTTCCAAGTAGAACTTGATCTGTCTTGCTTGAGGGTTCTTTATGTGATACTTAGAAAACACAGCCAGTCCCTGGAAGTATGGCCTTCGGTTCTTCACATGTAATAAGAATATACTGTGAATTATGGGCAACATGGGGAAGGTTGATGGCTAAAAGAAACTAAAGTATGGGATGGATGAAGAAAGGACTGGCTTCAGGGAGGACCTGGCCTGTCCCTAAATAAATACTGTTGGGCACCTCTCATTTTATCTCACCACAACCGAGCCTTACCAAAGTGCCATTCAAAAATGGAAAAAAAGGACTCTACTTAACTTCCAGCTTAAAAATATAAATCCCCGTGAAGGCCTCTGCTATGCCATGAAGTACATGTCACTGTGGGAGCTATTTTGATGGGGAGGGGGTGTCCATGTTTCACATCAGCCACATGTTGGAGAGGTGGGTCAGCTGATCACATGTTAAAGTTAAAGTGGAAGGGATGTGGGACTTTAGTTACTTTCCTCATTATTATGAGAAAACAATTGACAAAGGCAACTAAGGAAGGCAGGCTTTATTGTGGACCAAAGTGTGAGTGCACAGTCCAACATGGCAGGGAAGGCATAACTGCAAGAGTGCGAGGCAGCTGCTTACTGCATCTGTGGCCAGGAAGCAGTGAGACCAGCGCTGGTGGCCGTAGGCTCAGTTTCTCCTTTTACCGAAGTCTGGGAGCCGGGCCTGTGTAATGATGCTGCCCACATGTAGGGCAGGTCTTTCCATTTCAATTGACCTAATGTAGAACGTCTCTCACAGACGTGCACTGGGGCTGGTCACCATGGTGACTCTAAATCAAGTTGGCACTAATTATTAACCACAATCAGAGCAAAGAGACTACATTTTCTGTTGTTTACATTGACCTCTTAGTTTAACGACAAAAACAAATACTGCATTGTGAATTCACACTACCTTATACGTCAAGGCACTTCTCGGTCAGGAAAGCATCTTGGATACAGATGTTGCTTGTGTTTGTGAACATCTATGAGGTTTTTAATCTCACAAAGAATATGCATGCATTGTGCATATATATTCTATATGAAATTATATAAGATAGATATTAAAACTATATATCTTACTCTTTTTTTTTTTTTTTTTTTTTTTTTTTTTGGTTTTTTAAGACACGGTTTCTCTGTGTCCTGGAACTACTCTGTAGATCATGCTGGCCTCGAACTCACAGAGATCCACTTGTCTCTGCCTCCCAGAGTTCTGGGATTACAGGTGTGTGCCACAGAGCCCAGCTTTATATATCTTACTTTCATTAGTATACATATTATATATTAATATATATATTAATGCAGATATTAAGGTATGTATATGTCATTGTCTGGGTTTGGAATGGAGATCTGTCCCATTAGCAGCCTGTGGGTCTATCATTGAAAGTTAGTAACATAAGACTCTTAGGAACCTGCTTATCAGCGCTTCTGGGCTTTCATGGGTAGAAATGACAATAATGAAGCCAAGCTTTCAAATGTAGACGGAAGGTTTCTGTTCAGTCCATAATCTATCCATGGTCAGCAGCATTTTCTGTAATCTGAGCATCTGTAACTTATTCCCAGGCAATTTTAATTCTCACTAAATGTTGATATAGTTAAGTTTCCAGCTGATGTGTATTAACTGATAGTTTGACCTGATTTCCCCCCTGTTGTCATGGGGGCTCTTGAAGATTTTTCATATACTGTTTCTTACTGGAGTAGGGGTATCTGGCAGTTTGACTGTTTCCTTTCTCAGCTTTCCTCTTACCAAAGGCACCATATGACCGAAAACGAGATTCATCCTCTAATTTCTTGCTTAAATGATTAGAAAAAGTCTCGCATATGCAATGATCTAGATGTGCAGGACAGGAAAGAAATGGATGGTAGAAAAGAGGGGTCACCATCACCAAGTCAGTGCTTTTCACCCCAAGTCACTAGATATGAGCAGGATGTGGTGTTCCTGGATTCTAGATTCCTGTTTAATACTGCTGAAATTCGGCTGAAATTTAGGTATTTCAGCTAAGTTAAAAGTACAGTAAAGAAGCCTTTGTCTGAGTATCAGCAAGTCACAGGTGTTACTATTGAGCCCAACTGTTAACCGACACGGGGTGCCAGGTAACTCGTAGGCAGACATGAAGCACTCAGGAATTGGGTCCTTTTCCATCTAAGAGGAAAGAGTGAGCCACCCGGGAAGCTGGCGTTTAAACATTAAATATCCCAGGCAATGGTCTAACCTCATCCACACCCTTAAGTCAACGATCTTGGGATAAGGAAGTGAGAAAACCACCCTCCACATCTCTCCGAATCAGTAGCCTTGAAGGTTAGAACTCTAACAGTGACCACGTCACCACAAGAGTCACAGTCCTTCCTCTCCTTTGAAACAATGACTCTTTCTGCAGAAATACCCACTGGGAGCTGGCAACTTTACTACGTAACACTGCAAGTGACTAAGAAATTTCGAGTGGCATTTGAAGGACTCAGAGGCCCTGGTGCATCGTCGGGTGGCCTGTCTCTCGATGACATCAACCTCTCAGAAACAAGGTGTCCTCACCATATCTGGCACATACAGAATTTCACACAGCTCCTTGGCAGCCAGAATCCAGATGCACACAGTCCTCCGTTTTATTCTCCTAAAGGTTATGCTTATCAGATTTACCTGAATCTAAGCTCCTCGACAAATGTAGGAATTTATTTCCACCTGATCTCTGGCACCAATGACGATCAGTTACAGTGGCCATGTCCTTGGCAGCAAGTCACAATGACACTCTTGGATCAAAATCCCGACATCCGACAGCGTATGTCCAACCAGAGGAGCATAACCACAGACCCGACGATGAGGGACGGTTTGTGACTTCTTTTCTTTAAGGCAAAGGGAGGGACATGATCGTTGTTGAAGGAGGGATGGTTGGTTTGGGAGTGAGATTTTGCACAGTTGGTTACTTAGGGAATGTTCAATCTCAAAGTGAAGATTTTCAGCTTCAGGGAAAGGATTCAATTGTAGAAGACACAGTCCCCATGTGAAGACTGTTAGAAATGTCAGCAAGGACTGGGACTCTGGGGACGAACCATCCCTGATTCTAAGTATTGCTTAAGGAGTTTTGGGTGTAGAGGCTGGCGTGCTTCTGTACAAAGCCCCAAGATTTGCTTCTATTAGCTCTGTGATCTTGATAAAAAACCAAAACATTCTTGAAGCCCCACTGTCCTTGCATGTTAAACCACAGGAGGGACAACAGTCCCACAGATTTATTAGAGAACTAGGAGATGTTAATATAGAAGGCTGTGGGGAGGAAGATTCCCTCTGATGCTGAGTTTCTTTCACCCGTACTGACTTGGTCACACTGTTGGCGCATTGGAGAACAATTCAGCTCTTAAGATGAGAACCTTCAGTCAGAATGGAGATGCCGGAGCCTTGGTGGCAACAGCATCGTGTGCACAGTGACATCGTGCCAATGCTTCTCGGGGGGGGGGGGGGGTGGCAACAGCATCGTGTGCACAGTGACATCGTGCCAATGCTTCTCGGGGGGGTTACTGACAAAGACAGCATTCCAAGTCTCAAAAAGAATCATCACAATTACACTTGGAATTACAACAATCTTTTGTCCTTGGGAAGGGAATAGAAGGAAAAATAGAATTATGGGAGGTTGAATGTCACCAAATGAATTTTACAAATGACAAGGATGAATCAAAGTGACATAGGAAAAAGAATATCAACTGAGTCTGATAGCAAAGGGTCAGAAACTGAAGGGTTTAAGCTTTTAGAATTTTTCATTCTTTTCCAACACGTTCCTCTGGATGACATTGAGATGCCGCTTAGTTCAGTTCATGAGATAAATTTCTCTTTGCTAATAGTAAAAGCTCTCAGCAGCTCACTGCTTTGACTCAGTTTGAAGGCCCGGCTGCAAATTTAGAAGGCCCTGGAGGCACCATCCTACGAGAGTGTGCACAGCTGTGCTCTCCACTTATTGTCAGGGCTTGGGCCTCACTGGCAAGCGATCTCATTTCCTGTGGGGCAGTGTGAGGGAGCAAGCTCCAGCGACTTGCCTGGGAGTACACCATAGCTCAACAGTACCAACTAACTCTCTTTAGCTTTATCCTGGTTGTGTCTCACAGACTGTTCGTCCCGTCCACTGAAAGCTACCATGATGTTAAACCCAGCCCATTAATGTAAATTGCTTTTTTCAGATAATGGAAACTATTTTTGGGACAGGCCTTCCATTGTGGGAGAGGTGGCTCTTTTCCCTAATGGAACTCAGTTTAAGAGAAACAGTGGTTATGGAACCAGTGTCTTCATAACCCACAAGAGGCTGAAGAGCAGAGAGTTCATAAAAGGAGATGATGTTTACATCCTACTGACAGTCGAAGGTACCCACAAAATCATTTTATGTGAGCATGCTCCTTGTGCCGGCCATTGGTTGTTTGCTGTGTTCTTCTGGCTTTGGTTTTTAGATATGTTATAGGATGTGGGAGCAGATGGGCAAGAATGGGATTTTTAAAAAAATATATGACTGATTAGAAATGTGAAACTAATTTAATTAGAAACATAAAAGGTTCCAGTGTTAAGCATTTATTTACCACATTATGGAATAACAGTGAAAATCTTTGGGCTGGAAATCTCTGTGTCTTACTTCCTCACATAGGAAACACAGGGCCCTGGGCAGGAGCTCAGTGGGCGAGTCCCCAAGAGCTTCAACTGCCAGACAAGCATAGTGGCTGTCACCCTAGCTCCCTCTCCGTGGTGTGTGTGTGTGTGTGCGCGCGCGCGCATGCGCGCGCAGGTGCAAACCAGTGGACAACTCTGCCTTAGGCATCATTGTTTTGTTTTTTAGTAATTTATTTTTACTTTTTAAAATGTACATTGATGTTTTCACTGCATGTCTGTCTGTGTGAGGGTGTTGAATCCCCTGGAACTGGAGTTATAGACAGATGTGAGCTGCCATGGGGGTGCTGGGAATTGAACCCGGGTTCTCTGGAAGAACAGCCAGGGCTCTTAATCATTGAGCCATCTCTCCAGCCCCCTTTCACACTCCGTTTCTCGCTTTTACCTGGTAGCCCAGGCTGGCTGACCTCTGAGCCTTATCCGCCATTATCACCACTTCAGTGCTGAGACTATAAGCATGAACCACCTCATATGGTTTTTTAAAACAACAACAACCAACCAACCAAACAAACAAACACAAAAGCGTGGGTTCTGGAGAGAGAAGCCAAGTCCTAGCCAATAGCCATCTCTCCACCTTTGCCTGATACTTATTTGATTGCCCACAAGTACTGCAGGGCCGTACATCAAGATTCCATACGTTTCTCACAAGGCTGAACTCTGATGTTATCTGTGTCCAACGACAATTAATGCCATAGCTGATTTCCACCATGCGTTCCCCTTCCCTCTGCAGACATATCTCACCTCAATTCTACGTCACCTGTCCCAGACGCAGTCCCCACCTCTGTCCCTAATGCCTGCTCAGAGGTTGAATGTCAGAACGGCGGTATCTGCATTGTCCATGACAACAGAGCTGAGTGCAGGTGAGGGTTCACGTGGCAGGTTCCACTGTCTCACTCTCCCATTAGATTTGTTTTTGTCCTTTTGGAAGTTAGATGCTGATATTTTACATGGATGACATTGATCCGTGTCCTAATTAGGGTTTTTAGTGCTGCAAGGAAACACCATAACCAAAAGCAAGTTGGGGAGCAAAGGGTTTATTTGACTTATATGTCACCCCATAGCCCATCAATGAAAGGAAGTCAGGACAGGAATCAAACAGGGCAGGAACTTGGAGGCAGGAGCTGATGCAGAGGCCATGGAGGGGTGCTGCTTACTTGCTCCCCATGGCTTGCTTGCTCTGCCTGATTTCTTATAGAACCCAGGACCTCCAACCCAAGGATGGCACCGCTCACAATGGACTGGGCCCTCCCACATTAGTAACTAATTAGGAAAATGCCCTACCGACTTGGCCTATGGCCCAATCTTATGGAGGCCTTTTCTTAATGGAAGTTTCTTCCTCTCTATTGACTGCAGCTTGTGTCACACTGACATAAAACTGTCCGTCAGTTATTCTTTTGAACTTCACCTGGGACTTGGGCTAGCCACCATTTGTGAAGAAACAGTGCAGTACAGTCTAATTGCCTGAATTACGTATCTTATTACATCATGTATCTTTTTGAACCTCATGGCCATCTTGTCCCTTGACTTTGCCGTTCCTCATTTTCTAGATGAATATGCTGAAATGCTGAGTCCTTGGGCAAGGGGCGGAGCTCACCGTGGTGAACCGGACACCCTCAGTTGCTTTTCTTATGGCTCCCCAAGCTGCTGTTTCAGTATCAGATTAATTGTAATATCTCCCGCCCCCTTCCACTTCCTTGCTTCACCTGATGCTAGTTTCAGACGCTCAGGAAGTCTAGGGTCAAATAGTTATGTATGTCAGTGACTGCCAGTGTTCAAATATACTAGATGTGACCAAGCCCTCTAATGACAAGGCTCACAGTCACCCATAAATGGCACCATATCTCTTCATGTAGGTGTCCTGCAGGAGAAGACTGGTGGTACGTGGGCACAAGGTGTGAGGAGAGAGGGTCCACCCGAGACACCATTGTCATCGCTGTTTCTTCCACTGTCACGGTGTTTGCCGTGATGTTAATCATCACTCTCGTCAGTGTCTACTGCACCCGGAGGAAATACCGGAAGAAGGCTGGTTCAAATACGGCAGCCATGAGTCTAGAAAATGTAAGTCAAGTGTACAGTTTGGTGATTCAAGCCTTATTGTGGAGCCCCATTAAAGAGAGCTGGGCTATTTTTTACACACAGCTTCGGTTTTCACTTTTTTTTGTTAACTGATTTGATACTATTTGTACTCGCATCGTCACCACCATTATCTGAACTTGGAGAGGCTTCTTGGGGGGGCATTTCTTGGGAGCCTTATCTGGTTGTTCATGCTTTTCTGGGGTGAACCTCACGGCTGAACCACGCCTTCTTAGCGTCTTTGTTCTGAGGGTTCTGGGGTGTCAGGGCTCAGGAACTGGGTAGAAGTACTTTTGGGAAAGTGTCTCCCTTAAAAAAGGTTCCAGTGGGCTGGGTGCGATGGTGCACACCTTTAATCCCAGCACTCGGGAGGCAGAGGCAGGCGGATCACTCGCCGTGAGTTTGAGATCAGCCTGGTCTACAAAGAAAGTCCAGGACAGTCAAGATAACATAGAGAAACCCTGTCTAAACAAACAAACAAACAAACAAACAAAAAACCAAAACCAACCAAACAAACAAAAAACAAACAAACAACAAAAAAACTCAAAAACATTTCAATGAGCTAAAACAAGAGTGTATTTTCTTAAAAAGAGCTGTTACTGTGCTTTTAAGGTTCTGTGAACCCCTGCTGTCAAGACACTATGTATACAACTCTCTTTGAACATGTATCACTGTACCAACGATTCTGCCTCTTACTTAAGACTTCTGTTTGTAAGATGAGTGGGAAGATGGACAGTGATGCTGATGCAAAGGGTTCTTATTTAGTATTATTGCTGGCTAGGGTCTGTGTCTGCCCTTGGGGTGCCCAGACACTGTTGCTCACCAGGCTGGACTGGAAGGAAGGAAGCTTTGCCAGGCGGGTGGGTTATGCAGGATCTTGGTTGGTGGTGTGTGTTGGAGAGATAGCCTTCTCCAAGAAGGTGTTCAGTGAAATAGCTCTCTTTTCTTTGGGGGAATAAGGGCTACATAAGCCTTGGAAAGGGGATAGGGTTTTCTGGGTGAATGTTCATTATTGGCTGAGGTGCTGGGAATGCTTCATGGGCATGGAGAGGAATTTCAGGTGCCAGCTGGCCATGTCCTTATAAGGAAATAGGAAGTTTTAACCTGAAACCTGGCCACCATGACTACCTCAAGGGTGGCAGAAGTGGGAGCTGCAAGGCTGTGTGCACCAGGACATACAGGCCTAGAACATGGAGGGGGCGGTCCTTCCTCCTGCTGGTCTCAAGATGAGATTTTTGGGGTTTGGACACATCTCAACCTCACTGTTGCTTTAGGCTGCTTCCCATGGTTGCACAGGTCACCCACCCCACATACTATTCCATTTCTTCAACTTCAGGAAGATTTGTAATGCCATCATCCAGCATCAGATTCCATCACATATTTAAAAAGTACATAAACTGGGCATGGTGCCCCATACTTTTAATCCCAGCAGTTGGAAGGCAGAGGCAGGAGGACATGGTTTACATGGCGGTGCCAGGACTTTATAGAGATCCTGTCTCAAAATGTCAAAAAAAAAAAAAAAAAAAAAAAAAAGCAAGTAAATGAAATGTATAGAAGTTGCTTTTTTTTTTTTTTTTTTACAGTTTATTTTTTGAGTTTAATAACAGTGATAGAGCAGCTGATGTGCACCTTGATGCACTACTTGTTCAGTGCTGTGCCCATGGGCCTGATCAGGAAGGATGCACAGACATGAGTTCAGAGAGGGCAGAGAGTGGTGAGGTGGGAGAACCAGCAATATAGGTGCATGTGACTGCGAGGAGCCCTTCCCTGGAAACTGGACCGAGTAAGAGATTGTAAGGGCTTTAAGTGAGTCAGTACATATCAGAAGTAATGAAAGAAGCATGATACAAAGAGGTAAGGCTAAGTCAATAGAGGGGGAACGCCAGCCAGCATACCAGGGACACACACCGCCATGATGTCACCACCATGATGTCACGGCGCGGCTCGGAGTATTTAAAGAGGTTGTCAGGTGTGAGGAGCCCACCACATTTTCCTTCATCTTTGCATTTCTTCAGCACATTCAGAAATAACAAATCTTGTGGATCCAGTGCAGATCTGAAACTGTAGTGCTCACCCTCTGAGCCCTCATGTTGCTTTGCATCTGAGAAGCTCAAGTCACAAAGGCTGGAACATCTTCCTGAGGACAGAGCAGGCACTGCATGCCAGCTAGGAAGGGTGTCACGCACAGTGATGGGGACTTCGTTTGAAAACCAGACTGTTGCCTTGTGATCTATTGAAGTGGCAGCCTTTATATTTAGGAATTATGTCATCCCTTGTTCTTTCTCCTTTCAGCAACATGCTTTTTGAATATTAACCCCAGCCAGCCAGCCAGTGAAGTGGAAAGGCTCTTCGACATGGAAGAATATTTCCCACAAGCTGCATAACATCCCCAACATTCCAAACCAGATATGAATGTATAATAAATCATTATTTTGGTAAAAGTCAAAATGGTGCTCTCTCTCTCTCTCTCTCTCTCTCTCTCTCTCTCTCTCTCTCTCTCTCTCTCTCTCTGTCTCTGTCGCTCTCTCAGTCTCTGTCTCTTTGTGTCTCTGTCTGTCTGTCAGTCTCTGTGTCTCTGTGTCTCTCTCTGTCTCTCTGTCTCTGTCTCTGTCTCTGTCTCTGTCTCTCTCTCTCCCTCTCTCTCTCTCTCCCTCTGCTTCTCTCAGCAGTCCAGGCTCCTCTATTCTATATCCAATACTTTCTATGTCTAATACTTTCAGTAAAAGGGAGAAGAGAGACAGCTTTTCAGGTTATTGCTCCTTCCATTCAGGGACACACTGTTAGATCGCAGAGCCATTACCCAGAATTGCCACAGAAAATATACAGTGGAGGGGCAGAGTCTCCGCTGCTGCAGTATTGTCCCGTCCCAAGGTAGGGAGTGACAGTGGGATGTCACACTTCCCGTGTATGTTCTTCTAAACTGGCTCCTTTCTTATTTTCTCCTGTGGTCTCTTGGGTACTTGAACCTGCATCCATCGGGAAAACTTTTAACCTCAAATTTGGGGGCAGAGGAACCTTAGGAGCTTTGGCATTTTAAACACTACCAAGGACCCCCCCCCAAAGCTTTTGCTTGTAAGTGTTCCACTGATAAATATTGGCAGTTAGAAGGACTCACAGTGAGAGCATTTTAAACTGTTTTTGTTACTTATTAAGAAGGACAGAGGCTGGAGGGATGGCTCAGTGGTTGGTTGGTTGGTTGCTGTTCTGCCTCAAGACTTTGGTTGGGTTTTCAGTACCCCATTGGGAGGCATACAACTCTTAAGAGATCTGACATGGAACAAACACGCAGATGACAACACACACACACACACACACACACACACACACACACACACACACACACGAATTAAAAAAAAAAGAAGAAGAGTAAGTTCTAGGCATGGGTGTGGTGGCACACAGCTTTCATACCAGCACTTAGGAGGCAAAGGAAGGCAGATCACTGTGAATTTTGTCACATATTGCTTTAGAAAGGCATTTCCCTCCAGCTAGGCATAGGATCAAATCTAGGACCTCACACAGGGCAGGCCAGTTCTCCGCTGGACTGCCTCTTCAGCCCTTCATTCCATTTGCTTTGTAGATTTGTGCTGAGTGTGTGGGGCATGGCTTAGATCCCAGCACTTTGGAGGCAAAGGCATGATGATCTGGTTTAGTAGAGAGGTCTAGCTAGGGCACATGGGGTTACATAGTGAGACCTTGTTTCAACGACCAACCAGCCAACCACCATCACCACGACCACCACCAACAGGTTTTTCAAAACCTTTAGATAAAGTCCTATTCCTACCCCTCCCCCATTAAATAGGTCATGCTTTGGGCTGGAAGTTGTAAGACCTCTGCCTGGGCCTAAGCTGCACATAGTTTTAATGTTGTGTGTGAGCAGTGACTATTATTCATTTTAAGGAGTCAGGTTTAGGTAGCTTTCTCACTGGATGCTGTTGAGGTCCAGGTTGCGTCTGAGTTCTTTGTCCCAGCCTCACTTGCACATGCCTGAGTGTATTCCTTTGCATTCAAGTTGTCTGTTCTGTTTTGTGGGTGAATGTGCTGCCTGGTCCTCTGCAATACAAGAGTCCCAGTCTTGATTATTGCATAGTAGTGATTGCTATATGCCCTGTAAATATCATATAGTCTTGGCTACAGTATTTGTATGATGGCTATACAGTGGGCTTTAAAACAGAGTAGGTGGAGGATCCAAGATGGCGGCGAGCACTGTGGACCGCGTTTGGAGGCTCCAGTGAACAATTCAGGGAATTGCACAGATTTCTGAGCCAGGAACACCGAGGTCCGAACATCACGGCAGCAGGAGTGCTCCACGGTTCGGAGGGACCAGGGTGCGGAGGACCTGCGTGCCCCTGCACACGGGAGGAGCGTGGTTTTTCTCTGATCGGAGCGGCAGCAGCAGAGGCGGCAGCACCAGCGGCACCAGCAGCGGCGGCTGAGGTTTGCAGCTCATAGCCTTCCGGTGGAGGCGATTGGTGTGGTGGCTGGTGGGAATTGCTGCGGGAGAGGGGACTCGGGGCAGGATTTGGGTCTCGTGGAGCCTTTGGACCCAGACTGGACTCGGCGGACAGTTCGGCCCCAGAGTCCCGGGTACTGGCCCGGCCCAGCAAACAATTCTGCCTGAGGCACTAACTCAGCGTGGCCATAGCTCCCCTGCTGTGGCGCAGGCTTAGTTGAGCACGCTGCTCCACACTAGGCACTACCTCAGCTCAGCGGCAGCTCCCCTGCGGTGACACAGTCTGGGCGGAGCACTTGGTTTCACCACAGGCGCTAACTCAGAGCAGCCGCAGTTCTCCTGCTGTGGCGCAGGCTTGGTGACGTGCTTGGTTCCATCCTAGGCACCACCTCAGCTCAGCGGCAGCTCCCCTGCGGTGACACAGTGCGGGCGGAGCACTTGTTCCACCACTGGCGCTAACTCAGAGCAGCCGCAGTTCTCCTGCTGTGGCGCAGGCTTGGTGACGTGCTCGGTTCCATCCTAGGCACCACCTCAGCTCAGCGGCAGCTCCCCTGCGGGGACACAGTCTGGGCGGAGCACTTGTCCCACCACTGGCGCTAACTCAGAGCAGCCGCAGTTCTCCTGCTGTGGCGCAGGCTTGGTGACGTGCTCGGTTCCATCCTAGGCACCACCTCAGCTCAGCGGCAGCTCCCCTGCGGTGACACAGTCTGGGCGGAGCACTTGTTCCACCACTGGCGCTAACTCAAAGCAGCCGCAGTTCTCCTGCTGTGGCGCAGGCTTGGTGACGTGCTCGGTTCCATCCTAGGCACCACCTCAGCTCAGCGGCAGCTCCCCTGCGGGGACACAGTGCGGGCGGAGCACTTGTTCCGCCACTGGCGCTAACTCAGAGCAGCCGCAGTTCTCCTGCTGTGGCACAGGCTGGACAGAGCTCTCGGTTCCACCAGCTCTAAGACTCTGGTTGGACACAGTGTACAGTTTGAATCCAGAATTCCTGGCTGAGATTGGTGGTCAGTTCGGGCCCTGAGTCAATAACTGACCACAGCACGCACTTTGGGCCAAAAGGCCCTAGTGGAGCTTGGTGCGTAGTCCCAGCCCAAAAATTCTGGCTGGACCCTGTGTGCATTTTGGGCCCAAAATCCCTAGCTGAGCTTGGCAGACGGTTCTGGCCCTGAGAATCTAGCTGAGTTCTGCCCGTGGTTCGGTCCCAGTGCTCCTGGCTGGACTTGGCAGGGAACACAGAAGGCTGTGGATACCTTGGCCTGACCCAACGCTCATTCAGAGACCCAGAACAATTGCAGGATCCACAGCAAAGGGGGACTGAGGATCACTGGCTGTGAGAGACCAGAACAACAGGGCTAACCTCCTAACATCCACACCAGTGAAGCTTTGAGCTCGCAGCCTAGGGAAATCGTAAGAAAACAAGTGAATCTATCGTCAGACACCCTCCATTCAACTCTGGAAGCTACCCAACAAAAACAAAGACGGCAAGATGTCTAAAGGACAACGAAAAAGCATACGCAAAAAACCCCAAAACAACATGGCGTCTCCAGTTTCCAGCTATCCCAAAGAAAACCACCCAGAGAACTCAAATACAACGGAAATACAAGAAAACGACCTCAAATCCTTAGTAATGAGGATGATAATGGAGGAAACAAATAAAATTCGTAATCAAATGCAGGAAGACGCAGACAAACAGGTGAGAGACATAAAAGAAGCACATAGAGTGGAACTGGAAAAATTGCAGGAAAATGCAAACAACCAGATGAAAGAAATAACTAAAACGGTTCAAGCTCTGAAGACCTATAAAGAGGCAATGGAAGAAACTCAGGAATATACAAAAAATCAGATGAAAGAAATCAAAAAATCAGTTCAAGATCTGAAAATGAAAATGGATTCAATGATAAACACACAGACAGAAGAAAAACGAGAACGTGAGACCTCAGAGAAGAAGGCGAGCAACACAGAGGTGAGCTTTTCTAACAGAATCCAAGAGATGGAAGAACGAATCTCAGGGCTAGAAGATACAATCACAGATATTGAATCAACCATTAAAGAAAATGCCAAATCTGGAAAACTCCTGACACAAAACATCCAAGAAATTAAGGACACCATGAAAAGAAGAAATTTGCGGATAATAGGCATTGAAGAAAGAGAAGACATCAGACTCCAGGGCCCAGAAACTATTCTCAACAAAATCATAGAAGAAAATTTCCCCAATCTAAAGAAAGAGATGCCTATAAACATACAAGAGGCCTACAGAACACCAAATAGAATTGACCAGAAAAGAAAAACTGCCCGCCACATAATAATCAAAACACAAAACATGCAGAACAAAGAAAAAATATTAAAAGCTGCAAGGGAAAAGGGCCAAATAACATTTAATGGTAAACCTATCAGAATTACACCTGACTTCTCAGCAGAGACCATAAAAGCCAGAAGGGCCTGGACAGAGATCCTGCAAACCCTAAGAGAACACAGATGCCAGGCCAGACTACTTTACCCAGCAAAATTATCAATAACCATTGATGGAGAAAACAAAATATTCCATGACAAAAACAAATTCAAACAGTACCTATCCACAAACCCAGCTTTACAGAAGGTACTAGAAGGAAAACTCCATCCCAAAGGGTCAAGCTACAACCAAAACTACCCAGGAAATAGATAACTATCCCATGGCAAAAACACAACTACACAAACGCTCGACTGGAAACAACATCAAAATTAAGACTCTTAACAGTCACTGGTCATTAATATCTCTCAACATCAATGGCCTCAATTCTCCAATAAAAAGACACAGACTAACCGAATGGGTACATAAACAAGACCCAACATTCTTCTGCATCCAAGAAACACATCTCACCCATAATGAAAGGCATTACCTCAGGGTAAAAGGTTGGAAAAAAATATTCCAAGCAAATGGTCACAAGAAGCAAGCAGGTGTAGCCATTTTAGTATCGAACAAAATAGACTTTCAACCAAAATTAATCAAAAGGGATGAGGAAGGACACTTCATACTCGTCAAAGGTAAAGTCAACCAAGATGACATCACAATTCTGAACATCTATGCTCCCAATACAAGGGCACCCACATATGTAAAAGATCACCTAAAAAAGCTTAAACCACACATCGATCCCCACACAATAATAGTGGGAGACTTCAACACCCCACTCTCACTGAAGGATAAGTCATTGAAACAGAAACTAAGCCGAGAAATAACATCATTAACCAATGCCATGGGTCAAATGGATCTAACAGATATCTATAGAACCTTTCACCCAAACAAGAAAGAATACACCTTCTTCTCTGCACCCCATGGAACCTTCTCCAAAATTGATCACATCGTTGGTCACAAAGCAAGCCTCAACAGATACAAGAGGATTGAAATAATACCTTGTATCCTATCAGATCACCATGCTCTTAGGCTGCAATTCAACAACAACAGAAATAACAAAAAGCCTACACGTTTGTGGAAACTAAACAACTCTCTGCTAAATGACACCTGGGTCAGGGAAGAAATAAAGAAAGAAATCAAGGAGTTTCTGAAATTCAATGAAAATGATGAAACAACATACCCAAATTTGTGGGATACATTGAAAGCAGTGCTAAGAGGAAAATTCATAGCACTAAGTGCCTTTAAAAAGAAATTGGAAACATCGCACATAAGCATCTTAACAACACAACTGGAAGCCCTAGAAAAAAAAGAAGCAGAAACACCCAAGAGGAGTAGACGCCTGGAAATTATCAAACTCAGGGCTGAAATTAACAAATTAGAAACTAAGAAAACAGTCCAAAGAATCAACAAAACCAAAAGCTGGTTCTTTGAGAAAATCAACAAGATAGACAGACCATTAGCCAAACTAACTAAAAGGCAGAGAGACAGTATTGAAATCAACAAAATCAGAAATGAAAAGGGAGACATAACAACAGACACTGATGAAATTCAAAGAATCATAAGATCCTACTTTGAAGGCATATACGCCACAAAATTTGAAAATCTAAGGGAAATGGACGATTTTCTTGATCAAGTTCACTTGCCAAAGTTGAGTGAAGAACAGATAAACAAGTTAAATAGTCCCATTTCCCCTACAGAAATAGAAGCAATCATCGATGGTCTTCCAACCAAAAAAAGCCCAGGGCCAGATGGTTTCAGTGCAGAATTCTACCAGACCTTTAAGGGCGAGCTAATACCGATACTCTTCAAGCTACTCCAAAAGATAGAAATGGATGGAAAATTACCAACTTCATTCTATGAGGCCATAGTCTCATTGATACCTAAACCTCACAAAGACTCAACAAAGAAAGAGAATTTCAGACCAATTTCTCTTATGAACATAGATGCAAAAATACTAAATAAAATACTTGCAAAACGAATACAGGAGCACATCAAAGATATCATTCATCATGACCAAGTAGGCTTCATTCCAGGCATGCAGGGATGGTTTAATATACGGAAATCCATCAATGTAATCCATCATATAAACAAACTGAAAATAAAAAACCACATGATCATCTCCTTGGATGCAGAGAAAGCATTTGATAAAATTCAACACCCATTCATGTTTAAAGTTTTAGAGAGATCAGGGATACAAGGCACTTTCCTCAACATAATAAAGGCTATATACAGCAAGCCAATAGCCAAAATCAAAGTAAATGGTGAGATACTCAAGGAAATTCCTCTCAAATCGGGAACAAGGCAAGGCTGCCCACTCTCTCCATATCTCTTCAATATAGTACTCGAAGTTCTAGCCAGAGCAATAAGACAACAAAAGGAGATCAAGGGTATCCAAATGGGAAAGGAGGAAGTCAAATTATCCCTCTTTGCAGATGATATGATAGTGTACATAAGTGACCCTCAAAACTCCACCAGAGAACTCCTAAAGCTGATAAACACCTTCAGCAAATTGGCTGGATACAAAATTAACTCAAAAAAGTCTGTAGCCTTCCTATACACAAATGACAAGCTTACAGAGAAAGAAATTAGGAAAACCACACCCTTCACATTAGCCACAAGCAATATAAAATATCTAGGAGTTACCCTAACTAAGCAAGTGAAGGACTTGTATGAAAAAAATTTCAAAACTCTGAAGAAAGAGATTGAAGATGACCTGAGAAGATGGCGTGATCTTCCTTGCTCATGGATCGGGAGAATTAACATAGTAAAAATGGCCATCCTACCAAAAGCAATCTACAGATTCAATGCAATCCCTATCAAAATAACTACACAATTTTTTAAAGACATTGAAAGTTCAATTCTGAACTTCATATGGAAAAACAAAAAACCCAGAATAGCTAAAACAATCTTGTACAATAAAAGATGCTCCGGAGGAATCTCCATACCTGATCTCAAACTGTACTATAAAGCAATAGTACTTAAAACAGCATGGTACTGGCACAGCAACAGGCTGGTTGATCAGTGGAATCGAATCGAAGACCCAGATATGAATCCACACACATATGGTCACTTGATTTTTGACAAAGGAGCCAAATCCATTCAATGGAAAAAGGATAGCATCTTCAACAAATGGTGCTGGTCTAACTGGAGGTCTATGTGTAAAAAAATGAAACTGGACCCATATTTGTCACCTTGCACAAAACTCAAATCCAAGTGGATTAAAGACCTCAACATAAAACCAGAGACACTAACTCACTTAGAAGAAAAAGTGGGAAAGAGCCTGGAACATATTGGCACAGGAGACAACTTCCTGAACAGAACACCAACGGCCCAGGCCTTAATGTCAACCATTAATAAATGGGACCTCATGAGGCTGAGAAGCTTCTGTAAGGCAGGAGACACTGTCAAGAGAACAAAGCGACAGCCTACAGACTGGGAAAAAATCTTCACCAACCCTACATCTGACAAAGGTCTAATATCCAAAATATATAAAGAACTCAAGAAATTAAACACCACCAAACCGAATAACCCAATTGAGAAATGGGGCTTGGAACTAAACAGAGAATTCTCAACAGAGGAGTATCAAATGGCTGAGAAACACTTAAAGAAATGCTCAACCTCCTTAGTCATCAGGGAAATGCAAATCAAAACAACTCTGAGATTCCATCTTACACCCATCAGAATGGCTAAGATCAAAAATTCAAGCGACACCACATGCTGGCGAGGATGTGGGGAGAGAGGAACACTCCTTCATTGCTGGTGGGAATGCAAACTAGTACAGCCACTTTGGAAATCTATCTGGTGCTATCTCAGAAAAATGGGAATAGGGCTTCCTCAAGACCCAGCTATTCCACTCCTTGGAATATACCCAGAAGATGCTCCAGCACACAACAAGAAAATTTGCTCAACCATGTTCATAGCAGCCTTATTCATAATAGCCAGAACATGGAAACAGCCTAAGTGTCCCTCAGTAGAAGAGTGGATAAAGAAACTGTGGTACATATACACTATGGAATACTACTCAGCTATTAAAAACAAGGAATTCCCGAAATTTGTGGATAAATGGATTGAGCTAGAAATGATCATAATGAGTGAGTTAACCCAGAAGCAGAAAGAATCAAATGGTATATACTCACTTATATCTGCATACTAGCCCAAGGGGCGTATCCCACGAAAACCTTCACTTACCAGGAAACTGGGACAGAGGGGAAGGCATCCTATTGGGACTCTAAATGAGAGACGCATGGGAGAACAGCAAAATAAAAGGATCCAGAGGGTCCTAGAAATCTACAAGTAGAACAATATGATAGGCAGATTTGGGCCCAGGGGTCCCGCTCAAACTAAGGCACCAGCCAAGGACAATACAGGAGGTAAACTTTAAACCCCTTCCCAGATCTAGCCAATGGTCAGAATATTCTCCACAGTGGAGTGGAGAGTGTGATACGACTTTCTCACATACTCTGGTGCCTCACATTTGACCATGTCCCCTGGAGGGAGAGACCTGGTGGCACTCAGAGGAAGGACAGCAAGTAGCCAAGAAGAGACTTGATACCCTATGAGAATATATAGGGGGACATAATCCCCCTCAGGAGCAGTCATAGGGGAGGGGAATAATGGGAAAATGGGGGGGGGAGGAATGGGAGGATACAAGGGATGGGATAAACATTGAGATGTAACAAGAATAAAATAATAAAAAAAATAATAAAAAAAAAAAGAGAGGAAAAAAAAAAAAAAAAGAGAGGAAAAAAAAAAAAAAAAAAAAATAAATCCAAAAAAAAAAAAAAAAAAAAAAAACAGAGTAGGTGAATTTTTCTCACTTTTATTTTTTATTTATTTTTATTTGTTTGGTTTTTCAAGACAGGGTTTCTCTGTGTAGCCTTGGCTATCCTGGCCTCACTCTGTAGACCAGGTTGTCCTCGAACTCACAGAGATCCACTTGCCTCTGCCTCCCAAGTGCTGGGATTAAAGGTGTGTACCACCACTCCTGTCCTCACTTTTATTTTTTAAAGTGGTTTTGATTACATTCATTCATTTTCTTTTAGATATATTTTAGGTAATGTAGTCTGTAACTGAAAAAAAAAAATCTTCCTGGGACTCTGACAATAATTGTGTGAAATCTTATTATAATGTTGGGAAAACTGGCTTTTTTTCTTTCTTTTTTTTTTTTTTTTTTTGTCTTTTAATCTATGATCACAGTGTATCTCTCTATCCTGAGAATAATTTTGAATCCATTTTTCATGCTCACTATGTCCTGGCGTAGAGGTTCTGAACATGTTTTATTATATCTACACTTCTGTTCCTCTTTTAGTTGGGGCAATAATAAATTATGTGAGATTTTACCTTTTTATGTGGTCATTACTGGTGTGTACAGAGAGTACTGACTTTTGTATGATAATCTTGTGTGCAGTGACTTTGCTATACAATCATGCCATCTACAATGAGGGCACTGCATGACTGAAATCCCCTCTGATGCTTTGACTATAGCAACAGAAGTGGACACTGCCGCCTTGCTCCAGTCTTAGGAAAAGCTCTCGTCTTACACCATTTGCTCTGATGCCATCTATTTCTGAAGTTCTCTTCAACAAGCTGAGGATGGTCCCCTCCACATTTTTTATTTTCTTTTTTAAGAATTTCTGTGCATGTGTACGGGCCCATGTGAGCTTATGTGCACTGTGTGTGTGTGTGCAGGTGCCTGCAGAGGCCAGAGGAGAGCATAGGACTCTGTGGGACCTGAGTTACAGGTGGCTGTGAGCATCTGATGTGGGTGCTAGGAATTAAACAGTGGTCCTCTGGAAGAGCAGTTCCATCTATTGAGCCCCTGAGTAGTTTTTTAAAATCATAAATGGATATAGAGTCTTGTTGATTTCTGTTATTGCATTAGTCTGTATGTCCGAAGATTTTTGTCTTCAGTTTGCCAATACTTTGGACTAAATTGATGGATTATGAATGTCAATCACCTTTGTATCCCTGGGAGGTGGAGAAAACTGCATTTAGTTATGGCTTATGATTCTTTTTACATATTGCTGAAGTCTATTTGTTTTTGCTTTGTTACAGACTTTTGCATCCATATTCACCAGTGATATTAGACTATAGTTTTCTTTGTCTATGTTTTTGGACCATCTGTATTTAGCTGTGACATCCAAGGATGTGCTCCCTCCTCTTGATGAGATTATATAGAATATAGAGTTATATAGTTCTACATAGAATTTCTTTTACATTTTAATTTAAAACGTAATTTATGTAGGTGCAGATTGTATGTTGAGCATACCCCACTTTTCCAGTCCCAGGGCCCATATGCCCTTCCTTCTCTCACGTACTTTTAAAATGGTAGGATGTCCAGTGAGAGCACATGGGCCCAGTCTTTCTTTTTTTGGCAAGGTTTACTCTTGTAGGTTTAATTTTCACAAGTTAGAGAGTCAGATGATCTATTTCACAAATTTTTTAAAGAATTGGTGAATTTCTTTTAAGTTATCAATTTTATGTGGGTTTTTTTTGTCTGTTTGCCTTTGGTGCACACACACACACACACACACACACACACACACACACACTGGTCTTGAAATTGCTCTGTAGCTGAGGATGGCCTGGAGTTCCCGTTCCTTTTGCCACACTTCTTAAGTCCTGAGTTACTAATGTGCACTGTGCCCACCTCTCTCCCTCTCCCTCCCCACCCTGTGTGTGTGTGTGTGTGTGTGTGTGTGTGTGTGTGTGTGCGCGTGCGCGCGTGTGCACCCAGGAGACAAAGGAGTGAGTACACACATTCATAAGATGGCATTCATGCGTACCTTACAGCTACATGGGGTCCATGATTTCATTATCCGTTGGACTATGAGAATCTTAGCAGTCTGTGGATTTGGTATTGTAGTGGTTTTCAATGGTTTGCGCAGCAGCACTGCATGATCATTGGGAAAGAGTTCTAACATATGAGACCATCCATCTCACATGGTTTTCATTAAAATGAGGGGCTAGTGGAGCCATCTCAGCTTGTTGCGACCCAGTATTGCTTGCCACAGCAGGAGACTTTCATTTGACTATTCCCACATGTGACTACTCACAGCACAGCCCTAGGTGATGGTTGACTCACTGCCTCCCTAGTAGGTAGAATTTAAGAATTTCAGAGCTCATGCTCACCGCCGCTGCAGAGGTGCCGGCTGCTGCGGAGCCCGATCCAACAGCTGCAGAATGAATGCGCGCAGGCCTTCCGCAGCCTGGATCAAGCTCACCGCCACTACCTGCTCAGTGATGACTTGGAGCTGGTTCAGACATGCTTGGCCACGGTGGCGCTGCTGCAGGTGATGAGGACGCCAGGACCCTGGCAAGTTGTGCCAGCTGAAAATGAAGGTAATTAAAACCATGGAAGCGATCAGCGAGGTTCTGCAGGAACTTAGGTTTGATGCCATATCTGCCCAATGAGGGCGGCTCCCCACCCAGGGACCAGAGGAAGATGGGAAAAGAGGCCCATGGCGTTCAGCCCAGCCCTGACCGCCAGCTGGCTGAGGTCGTGCCCCGCTGGGCTGCCCTCCAATGTGCCTCATGCAATAAAGAATTCTCCCTCAAAAAACGAAACGAAAAAAAAAAAAAAAAAGAATTTCAGAGCAGAGGCCAGGTCCTTTCAATGGCAGTGGCCTTGACAATCTAAGAACTCAAAAGAGGGAACGGAAGTGTGTGTTCTTCAAATATCTTATTACAACAGAATTCTGGCAAACTCTGACTGAGATATATGCTTATGCTTTTTGTGGTACCATTCATTTCTATTGGTTTTGACTGACACGAGGCAGAAGGTGTTTCTGAAAGCCAGAAGCTGTGGTTTGAATATGAAATGTCTCCTGTCTTAGTTACTGTGACTATCGCTGTGATAAAACACCATGGCCAGAAACAAGTTGGGAGGAAAGGGGTTACTTGGCTTCTGCTTCCACATTCATCACTGAAGAAGTCAGGACAGGAACTCAAACAGGGCAGGAACCTGGAGGCAGGAGCTGACACAGAGGCCATGGAGGGGTGCAGCTTACTAGCTTTCTCCTCATGGCTTGCTCAGCCTGTTTTCTTACAAAACTCTGGACCACTAGCCCAGGGTGGTCCCTCTTACAGTGGGCTGGACCCTCCAACATCAATCACTAATTAAGAAAATGCCCTCCAGGCTTGCCTACAGCCTGATGTTATGGAGACATTTTCTCAATTGAGGTTCCTTCTTCTCTGATGATTCTGTTGGTGTTAAGTTGACATAAAAGTAGCCAGCACATCCTCCCATAGGCTCATGTATTTAAACACTTGGTTCCCCAGCTGATGACAGTTTTTTGGAAGGCACGGGAACTTTAGGAGATGCCTCACTGCTGGTGGGGGTTGGGCTATGGTTCTACAGCCTTGGTCTACTTTCTGTATCCTTTGCGTTCCTGACTGCAGATGCATGTGGCCTGACACCTCATGCTCACCTTGCCATGCTTTTTCTGCCATAATGAACGCCATCTCTTCAAAGTTCACACTGGAAAAAAAAATCCTTTCTCTCTTATGTTGCTTCTCACCAGATATTTAATCATAGCAGCAGCAGCAGCAGCAGCCACAACAACAACAACAACGGTAGCTAATATTCCAGGTAAAGTGACACTGCCCTGTGGGTATGACATAATCTTAGTTTTCAATGAGGAGTTTTCAATTAGCTTTAAAATGATAAGATCCCACATTATTTAAAATTAGATACTTTGTGAATACATTCTATAGTAGGCTATTTCAAACCCACACCACGTTTCCCGGGCAAACTCATTCTGTGGCGGTAAGATGTTCCATCTCTCTCTGCTGTCTCCTCTCACCTACACAAACCAAGCCAACCTGTTTTTGTAAGTACTAGGAAGAGACAGAGTACTATTTAACCCAGGCTCGAGGTGAGCCTAAAGTTCTTGTATCTGTTCTAATAATAACACCGCCCCGTGGGTCCTGTAAAAAATGGGGTTCATTCAGATGACCTGTTTCCCAAGCCATGCTTAAATAAGACTGTGGAATGTGGACGGAGGAGAGACAGGCATTGATATCTTGAATTTTAACATAAAATTAAATTTTATCATCTAAGTCTAGCCAGACTAGCATGCCATTAGGCTAAACACACACACACACACACACACACACACACACACACACACACACACACACACGGCATGAACTCTTGAGGAGACACTTGCTATCAGGAGAGTTATGGATTGTGGGAAGTTGTCCTTAGAACTTTCAGCTGATGGGCAAAACCTGTCTTAGAAAGAGCTAACTAACGACTGGCCATTTAAACAGCCATGAACCAGTGTCCTATCTAAGTAAATAAAATGACCATCTACCAGGTATTCAAAGCAGCCACCCTACATGAGGTTCTTTTCTCTATCCTTAGCCAAATATAGTGGGATTTCCTACTGGTGCTGCCTTGCCTGGCCTCAGTGGATGAGGATGAGCTCAGTCTTGATGCAATTTGATGTGTTGGGGTGGGTTGTGGGAGGCCTTCCTTTTCTGAGAACAAGGGGAGGAAGAATAGAGGGAAGAGGCTGGGAAGGAGGGACAGGGAGGAGATGAGAGAGGGAGCTGTGATTGGGATGGAAAGTGAATATGTAAATTAAAAATAAATTAAAAAAAAAAAAAAAAACAGCCATGAGCATCCTGGGAGGCAGATAGTGCATTATTTGTGAGGATCTAGCAGAGCATTCCTAGGGAGCTAATGGCTTTGTGGTGGGGGTTCGGGTGGGGTGGGGGGTGGTGGCACTGTGCTTGCTTAGGCTATTTGAGGAATTCTGCCATCTAATCTTTGATCTTTTTTTGTTGTAGGTTGTAGCATCATGTGTGTATAGTGTCCCACTGACAGTCAGCCTTGTCTTAGGGGTGGGTCCTTTTTGCCTGTCCTTTCAGTATAACTTACATAAGTATGAACTTACATAAAGATCTTTGTGATGGTCAGTTGTGAAGCAGAGCCAAACCAGGAAAATGGGAAGCAATGGCGTGATCTACACCTAGGAAGAGAGGGGACGCATCTGCCTGGCCATCTGGTGGAGACTGCAGGGGCAACCTCCAATGGTGCATTTGCTTTGATAAGGGGCTTATGTGAACCTGCTGATTGGAGGACTAGGCCTTGGACCTAGGGCTTTCTTTGTTTCTGCTTCTAGCTACTGTTTGTAGAATGTCATCATGCGAGCACAGTAGCTGCCATCTTCATCTTAATAGGAGTTCCTACCTGCAGAGACCTCCAAGGCTGGCCTTCTGGGCTGTAGGCGGTCCCTCAAAGAAGAAGAAGAAGTGGGTGGAGAGGGTCAATGGGCCTGTACTTGTGACTCACAGGCTCCCTCCTGCACCTGCCCACTGTTTGCATATAATCTCGTCCTAGTTCCATTTGGCCTTGAGGCTTCTGGAGGCAATAGAGAACAGCTACTATGGAAGGTTAGCTGAAGTGGGGACTCCAGCTATGGGGAAATTGTCATGAGTGCTGGGATCAGACTTACCAGTGGTGTGGACAGTACAGGGTACCCCCAAAGGCTTATAGATGCCCCGCTTCATGCTCTGTAAGTAAGCCTTACCATGAATGTAAGAAAACACTTATTGGCTTCCCAGGCAGGGTTATGGTAGACCTGGACTTTGGTTTGTCGTTGATTCCCTATAAAGAAGTGGTAGATGTTTGCTTTTGTCTCTTCAGAGAGAGTCCTCATAGCAATCTTTGACTTCCTTAAAACCTAAGTTGAACATTAATGCTATAAAATCAG
This sequence comes from Acomys russatus, assembly GCF_903995435.1. Lineage (NCBI taxonomy): Eukaryota > Metazoa > Chordata > Mammalia > Rodentia > Muridae > Acomys > Acomys russatus. Next base: position 10,600,459 of record NC_067156.1, read on the forward strand.
CAAGGCTCTCTTAGCTGGCATTTGGCTACTTTGTGGATTCTTTTTTTCTTCCACACTTCTCTACCCCTCTTCTTCAACCCTTTCAATGCCCTAACACTAGGTAGAAGAGAAAAACTGATGGAGAGGGAGAGGCGGTGGCGAGATTGTTAGACTACTTCCTGCTGAGTTCCTTGGGGCAAGTTTGATCTTTACCATCAGGCTATCTAATTTCTTCTTGTTGTTTCTTTGCATACAACTGCTTGACTAATCACAAGCGACAGTAACCAGCAACATCCAAATGGCCAACGAGCCCCCCAATCAGGGATCTAGCATGTATATGTTCTGAAAAATCCCCAGAATTCCAACCACCACACACTCTCAGAAACTACCTGCAGCTGGTAAAACCATGCCCCTGCTAAAGCATGAGACTAATCACAGTCAGCTACTGTGGACGATCTAAAGCAGCCCCATATTCCACACCTGGGATTAAACCAAAAACATATTTTCGTAATGTTTCTGTGGTTTTTAAAAAAGATTAATTTATTTATTATGTATACATTTCCCTGCCTGCATGCACGCCTGCATGCCAGAAGATGACATCAGATCACATTATAAATGGTTGTGAGCCACCACGTGGTTGCTAAGAATTGAACTCAGGACCTCTGGAAGAGCAGTCAGTGCTCTTAATCTCTGAGCCATCTCTCCAGCCCCTATTTCTGTGTTTTTAAAGAAACCAAAATTCGCACTACACCCCTGCCCCATTCTGATGACAGTTCCCACAGGATATCTTGAGGCCCTTCCTGCTACCTTCCCACGCACACAGCACTCTGAGGGCTCAGGAACTCCAGAGTCTTATATGGGTAGAAGAGAAAGAGTGAGAAGGGGGCAACATTTCACTTATTAATTTTTTTTCTTTTTAGATTTTGTTTGTTTTCAAGACAGGGTTTCCCTCTGTGGCCTTGGCTGTCCTGAACTTTGCAGACCAGGCTGGCCTGGAACTCACAGAGATCTGCCTGCCTCTGCCTCCCAAATGCTGGCATGTAGCACCATGCCTGGCTCTTTTAGATTTTTTTTTTCTTCCATTAATTTATTTGTTTAATCCGTTTACAGTCTGCTTGTAGTCTTTCCCTCTTCTCTTCCTATTCCCATCCTTGAGATATCCTCAGGACTCCCCTCTTTCTTTCTCCACAGAGAAAGGGTGGCCACCCAAGGGTACCACCCCACCCTGTCACATCAAGTAGAAGTCAAATCAAGTGCACCCTCTCCCAATGAGGACAGAAAAGGCAGCCCAGATAGGGAAAAGAGATCCAAAGGCAGGCAACAGTCAGAGACAGCCCCTCTCCTATGGTCTGGGAACCCACATGATGTCCATGTCGCACATCTACTACATATATGTAGGTGGCACTCAGAGGAAGGACAGCAGGTTACCGAGAAGAGACTTGATACCCTGTGAGCATATACAGGGGGAGGAAATCCCCCTCAGGCACAGTCATAGGGGAGGGGAATAAGGGGAAAAGGGGAGGGAGGGAAGAAAGGGAGGACACAAGGGATGGGATAACCATTGAGATGTAACAAGAATAAATTAATTAAAAAAAAACACGTAAAAAAAAGTGAAAGAAAGAATTGAGGGAGCCAGAGGGTTCAAGAACATGACAGGAAGATTTACAGCACCCATGGGGCTCACAGAGGTTGAATCAACAATCAAAGAGCATGGATGGGCTTGATCTTTTAGATGTTTTATGTGACTAAATTTGTTACACATTTCCAATAGCTACGCTTTGGGCATATAATCTGAAAAGATGAGTTATTGTAGAGAAATCTTATTTTTTTATATCCTTTACCAAATCTATATTTAAGTGTGTACAGATTGGGTAATGTACTGAGCTAGCTGGCTAGCTACCAATTTGTTTAAAAAGAAAAAAGTCTTGCTACACAACCCAGGTTGGCCTCAAACTCCACATCTTGCTGTCTCTGACTCCCAAGTTCCTCCACCGCAGCTGCCTGCTATCTGAAAACAAGTGCTTTCTTTTTCTGGTATTTCAAGTATGGCATGTTCTTTTGGGGTTTAGTCTATTGATTATGCAAAGGTATTTAACATCTGACCATTTTCTGATGGTTGTAGATCAAACAGATAGCACTCATTTTGGGTCCCCCCCAGGAGGGACCTTCTCCTTAGGTCCCAGGTGGCCCCTCCCTGAAAGTAACTTAGGGGACCTTAACCTGAATGACAGAGTCTTGGTAAACACCAAAGACGCTAGGATGGGGCAAGAAGCAGGAACACCAGCTGGAATTTGGAGGAGAACTTGTGTAGACCACTGTTAACTGTTCCATGAACCGGAAGGGATCCATCCCTGTAGATACTTCAATTTTAGCCCTACAAGATCTAGTTTAGACCACTGATCACCAGAACCTTAAAACAATAACTTCATGCTGCTCCGGAAGCTTTTAATTTTACTGTCTTAGAAAACTCAAGGGCAATGGACAGAGTCATTACCAGGGACCCCGTAGACCATGCATACACCTCACCAGAATATTGTAACTGGTTATCACCTTTGAAAGCTCCCGGGACAGTATTGCAGCAAGCAGGAAACAGATACTTAACACCAGCAAAGAAGAACCACCTCTGCTCAGACACTCCACCAGTCCAAGGCGATCGGCCATTTTCTATGCGAATGAGTTCATGGAGGTCAGAAGAGGGTGTTGGAGTCCCTAGAAGCGGAGCTAGGGATGGTTACGAGCCTCTGTGTGGGTGCTGGGAATACAACCTGGGTCTTCTGAAGAAGAAGTCGGTGCCTTAAACAACGGAGCCATCACCCCAGTCTCCTAGATCAGCTATTTTCTAATTGGTGCTGTCTGGAGACTTACCCAGGCTGGCCTCTAACTGACGGCAATCCTGCTGCCTCGGCTGCTTGGGTTACAGGGGTGTGCCCCTGTTTCATCTTTCAACTCCCTCCTCTCCTCTCTTCCTAAACAAGGTCTTGCTATGTCCTATGCAAACCTTGCATGTGGAATTTCTCCCAGCTAAACTTCCTGAATGCAGGGTTTATGCACTTGTGTAAACATGGCAATCTTCCAGGCTCGCTTTCTCCCCATGGGGGGCCCCACACTTTTCTGGGGGGATTAACTAGAGCTTTAAGAAGGCTTCTGGGCAAGTGCTCTTCCACTGACTTCCACTGGCTGTTTTCTCTTCTTTATCTCCCTCTGAATGGCTTCTTTAGGTCAAAGCTACCTCTGCATAATTTTCTTCTTGGGTTATGGCTTCTTTGGTCATTTTGTGGTGAGGGCATAGGCAGGTATGGGGAAGCCAGGGCACACTGAAGACCGGAGGGCCTGACAGCAGGAATGCTTGAATGAGCTAATTCCTTCCGAATCCCGTGACAGGTGACATTTATAAACTATGATATGCCAACCCACAGCATGCAGCCCACAAGAGAAAGGAACATGGCTCTCCAGGATTCTTCTGTGAAGGCCACTCCCCCAGGTGTTATAGGAGGCTTTTATCTCCCACCTAGTGACAGCTGGCCCTGGGATTTGACAGGGGCTTTTAAAATCAGTCTGTTCCTTTAGCCACTGCTACCTGGCAGAGCCATGAGAAATGAAGGGGAAACTATAGCTGGTTAGTCACAGCCATTCTGATGGGACCCAGAGAGGCAAGAAGGGAATGCGGAACAGTGCAATTAAAGAGAACTCTGGATTGTAAAATTTAGAAGCCTTTGGACCATAGATGAAGAATTTACAAGTTTGCATAAGTAGATGTCACTTTATGGACTGCAGATCTGAACTTTGGGAAGGCTGGAGCCACAGGTGATTAAGGAAGCAGAGATAGCCTTGTCATGGGGTCCTGTCCTCTGCTCTCTCTCTCTTCTTGCCCCTCCCTGTCAAATTGACTCCATCTCTGAGGCAGGGCTGTTGCTGCTGGTGGAACTGGACCAAAGTCCTAACAGCTCTGCCACAAACAGGATCTGGTTCTTCTTCCTGTTTGACATGGTGTAGGGAAAGATTTGCTTGTCCTGGCTTTGGTTATGTGCACGTGTGAAAAGGAGTATCCTGCTGTGATTGGTACAGTTTGGCGCACATACAAACCCTAGCCATCAAGAAGGGGAATGGTCAAATGTTTTTGGAAAATCACTATGGACATACGTACTGTTCTGTGTGTTCTTGAGATGATTTTTAAATGATATTTTAGGAGCTAGCTCAGTCAATAAAATGCTTGCTGGACATGTGTAGAGGAATGTTAATCCAGAACGTGGCTGTTCTGGCAAGAGACCACATCCAAAGATCTTCTAGGTCTGTGTGATCCAGCTGGAATGCAAACATGCCTTTAATCCAGGAGACAGAGGCAAACAGATCTGAGTTCGAGGCCAGTCTGGTATAGAGCAGGTATCAGGTAAAGAAAAGGTTACATTCAGGTGTGGTGGTACATGCCTTTAATCCTGAATGAAGGTAAAGTTAGTTTGTAGAAAGAAATGTCCATGTTTGAAAGTGATGTCTAATTGAGTGGCAGAAAAGGTGACGAATCAGAGGAGATCTGACAGAATAGGGGATGCCTAACTCACAAAATGAAAGAGGAAAAGGAAGCTACTTAAGAGGCAGTTTTACAGAGAGAGGAGGTAGTTTTTCCAGGACAGTAATAGAGAGATGGGTTGCAGAGAGAGAACTCAGGTAAAGATGGAACAAACCAGAGAAGAAGAAGCCAGATTAGAGCAGATTGCTGAGTTAGTCTGAGAACAAGTGGAGCAATTCTGGCCCTGGAGAAAAGCCAGATTAAATAAGGCAGCCGGGAGAAGAGTTTAAACCAGAACAGCTGAGTTGAACCAGTCAGCCCAGAGCTCAGAAAGAACAAGGAAGGGTGAGCTCATTAAGCACTAAGTCTCAGAGGCTGAAAACATTCTAAGCCTAGGTTAGATTTTATAGAGGCTAGAAGCTTCCAGGACTAGGCCTAGGTTAGTAGAAGGAGGCAGTAAGACTCCCAGACAACAATTGAGCCAGGAGAATAAAAGGTACGTTTATAGGCTTGTGCAAGGACTCCAGTTTGATTCCCTAGGGCATACAGTAAAAAGCAACAGGAGGTTTGGATGGCTCAGTGGTTAAGAACTCTTGCTGCTCTTCCATAGGACCTGAGTTCAGTTCCCAATGCCCGAGTCCAGCCGTTTACAATTGCCTGTAACTCCAGCTGGCTTGCACCTGACACAGATTCACACAGTCCATAACACAAAGCAGAAGCTGGCAAGTTGACAGTCACCCAGAGGACTCAAGCACCAGCTACGAAATCATAAGTGCGCACATGTTTACATTAAATTTCTCTCTGTTGTGTCTGAACTATTTAGAGAGTAATGAATCCAAAACATTACTATGCTGAGTTAAAAGAGGGTGGATTGGCTGAGGTGTGTGCTCCTTGTTCACACGTTATGGGTGAGTAAGAGACAAAAGAGAAGTGTGCTGACACTTGAGGAGGGAGGCAGTGGGTGCTGGTGACCCTGCTCTGGCAGGTCTGCCCCTGGGTCTGAACTCCACATGCATGGGGGCTGTGTTCTCAGCCTCACAGGAGTCTTTTTCTCTCTGTACACCTGCCTAGGTTTGCAGGTGTCTTTTTCTTTCGGTACACCTGTCTAGGCTCGCAGGTGTCTCTTTCTCTCAGTACACCTGTCTAGGCTCGCAGGTGTCTCTTTCTCTCGGTACACCTGTCTAGGCTCGCAGATGTCTCTTTCTCTCGGTACACCTGTCTAGGCTCACAGGTGTCTCTTTCTCTCAGTACACCTGTCTAGGCTCACAGGTGTCTTTCTCTCGGTACACCTGTCTAGGCTCACAGGTGTCTCTTTCTCTCAGTACACCTGTCTAGGCTCACAGGTGTCTTTCTCTCGGTACACCTGTCTAGGCTCGCAGGTGTCTCTTTCTCTCAGTACACCTGTCTAGGCTCGCAGATGTCTTTTTCTCTCGGTACACCTGTCTAGGCTCGCAGGTGTCTTTTTCTCTCGGTACATCTGTCTAGGCTCTCAGGTGTCTCTTTCTCTCGGTACACCTGTCTAGGCTCGCAGGTGTCTCTTTCTCTCGGTACACACGTCTAAGGTGCAGATCATTGTTTCCTAATACATTGAGCTAAAAGCTGGCATTAGCTCAGCGTTGGACTGTAGGCTTTGGTCACATAGGGGCTGAAGGGACTGTGTGTGCATGTGCCACAGAGTATGTGTAGAAATGAGAGGGCATCCTCAAGTTTTGGTTCTTGCCTTTCACCTTGTTTGAGACAGGATCTTTTGCTTTCAGCTGTGTACACCAGGCTAGCTGTGTGCCTCCCCACTCTCCCCACCCTCCCTACCCTCCCCACCCTCCCCACTTTCCCCACCTTCCCCACCCTCCCCACCCTCCTCATCCCAGCTCCTGGGCCCCACTGTCTCTGCTTCCCATGCCACTCTAGGAGCTCTGTGATCAAAGAAGCACACTGCTGTTTTACTTGGGTTCTGGGGACCCAAGCTCATGCTTGGATGGCAAGTCCTTTACCTACTGAGCCACCTCCCCAGCCCAAGGCTTAGGCTCAAGTTATATGCTCCAGCCCAATGACCTTGAACTCTTGACCCTCTGCCTCTACCTGCCAAATGCTGAGATTGCAGGTGTGCCCACCGTGCCCCATCTATGTGTGCTGGGGCACAAGCATGTTACCAATTGAGACACACTCTCTCCCCTCAAAGTGGTACTTTCTTATCTTGTGCTTGTTTTTAATTCCCAGTGAGTCTAAGGCAGATGGAATGGAATGTGGCCAAGGGAGCTGTCAAGCTTTTGTGTGTGTGTGTGTGTGTGTGTGTGTGTGTGTGTGTGTGTGTGTGCAATATCTGACATTTTCATATATGTATAATTCACTCTGCATTATCCTCACTTCTTGTCCTTGCTTTTTCTGATCCTCTTCTCCACCAGTCTTCCTGATACTTCCATGTCTTTTTTGTGTGTTTAGTTGGTTTAATCAGGGTTGCTTGTGTGAGTGTGGGTGCGAGGCTATTCACTGACTTGTGGGCAACTTACTGGTGGTTACGCCACTGGAGAAAGCAAGCCCACCCCACCAGCAGCTATCCTTCTGAGAGCCTCTTAGGAAATTCCGGTACCCCATGAACCGTCCCTCACCCATGATGGATGGTTGAGAGGGTATCTTGGGCAGGTCACCTTGGTGGTTGAGGAAGTTTTCCACTGGGATCTGGGGCACACCCAGATTAGGCGAGGCTGCAGATCCCAGGAATCCTGTCCCTGCCTCCCCAGCTCTGGGATTAGGAACACAGGCTCTCATGCTTGGTTTTGTTTGTTTTCAGTGTTGGTGAGCTGGACTGAACTTTATGCTTTATGGCTTCTATGCTTGCACGGCAAGCACCTTGCTAACTGGGTAATCTCCCCAGTCTTTCCCTAGCCATTTCTTATCTTTATCGTTTTTTGCCAGAAGCCTAATCTCCCTTTTCAAGGCAGTAAACTCAAGGCCAGTGACATGGCTCAGTGGGTAAAAGCTCTTGCCACCAAGACTTACCCAAGACTCTGTGAGGAGAGAACTGACTCATGCAAGTTGTCCTCTGACCTCTAAATAGGTACTCCAACACACACACACACACACACACACACACACACACACGCACGTGAATAAATGTAAAAAAGAAACAACAGAAAGAAGGCCTTTGATAGTCTTTAGAAAGAGCCTGTAAAAATACAAGCTCCTAGTGTCCTTAGAAATACACCTCTGCCTAAAACTTACATTTTTCCTTTTGTCCCAACCCACGTGTCCATGTGCTTGGCCTTCCTGGCTGCCCATGGCTCACGTTACTCCCTTCTCAGCTTATTAGTCCTTGTGGCTTACTCATCCATCCTTTCCGTTCAGCTGCATGGAAGTCTGGCTTAGTTGTGAAATGGCTGGCCGTTCCTCTGGCTTCCATGCGGCCCAACGTGAGCAGTTTGCAGCCCTCTGGCTACTTCTTTTAATTCCAGCTGGGATTTCTCTCCAGCACTAGCAGAGGGTGCTCCTGTTTGAGGGCTCAGGGCAACAGGTAAACAGGAATCAGCACAGATAGGGCGGCCTTGGGGGTTCCCTAAGGTACCTTGGGCAGCAACAGTGGCCAGTGCTCTTCTTGAACCCAAATGCCATTTCTCTGACCTCAGTTCCACGTTGACTGAAGGAAAGCACAAGGTGAAGGGGGACATCCTGCCTTTTCATATCCCAAGGCAGAGGGTGTGGCTCAGTGGCAGAGGATGTGGCTCAGTGGCAGAGGATGGATGTGGCTCAGTGGCAGAGGATGGATGTGGCTCAGTGGCAGAGGATGTGGCTCAGTGGCAGAGGACTTGCACAGCACGTACAAGGCCCTGGCTCCCATCCCCAGCACCTCAGTGAGAAAGTAGGAATCCCAGCATGGTGGCGCATGTCTATAATACCAGCACTTGAGAAAGATGAGGCAGGGGGGTTGCTGCGAGTTTGAGGCCTGCCTGGGCACTATAAAATCTCTTGGTCAGTGTTCCATGGCTGTGAAGAGACACTATGACCCCAGCAACTTTTTTAAAAAAAGTTTATTTATTAGGTATATGGTACTCTACCTGCATGTTCACCTGCACAGAAGAGGGCACCAGATTTCATTGTGGATGGTTGTGAGCCACCATGTGGTTGCTGGGAATTGAACTCAGGACCTCTGGAAGAGCAGTCAGTGCTCTTAACCTCTGAGCCATCTCTCCATCCCCCCCCCCCCAGCAATTACTATATATATATATATATATATATATATATATATATATATATATATATATATATATATATATATAAGCATTTAGCTGGATGGTGGTGGCACACACCTTTACTCCTAGCACTTGGGAGGCAGAGGCAGGCCAACTTCTGAGTTCAAGGCCAGCCTGGTCTACAGAGCAACCAGGGCTACACAGAGAAACCCTGTCACAAAAACCAACCAACCAAACAAACAAACAAATAAACCTCAAACAAACAAACAAGAAACAGGGAATAAAGCCTTTAATGGGACTGGCTTAGAGTTTCAGAGGTGTAGTCCATTATCACCATGCCCGGAACATGGCAGCATGCAGGTAGACTTGTTTCTGTAGGAGCTGAGATTGCTACATCCAGATCTGCAGGCAGCAGGAAGAGAGAGGGACACTGGACCTGGCTTGGGCTTTTGAAACCTCAAAGCCCACACCTAGTGACACACTTCTGCCAACAAGGGCACACTTTCTACTCCTTTCAAATAGTGTCACTTCCGGGTGACCCAGCATCCAAATCTATGAGCCTCTGGTCACCACAAGAGTACCCAGTCAGTCAGAGATACACTGCAGGACCCTGACTCACAAAGACATGAAGCCAAAAATAAGCAAAAAATGAAGTTATTTGTAGAAAGTCATTCAAGAACACATGGGGAGATGTGAGGTTTTAGTTTTCTTTCTTTTTTTTTTTTTTTAATTCATGTTTGAATTTGTGATGTCCATGACCTCTTCACCCCTCTCCCCACCACTACCAGGCTCTCCAGGGTTGGTCTGTGTTTACAGAACTGAACTGATATCCAACAGAAGGTGTGGTAAACAAAACAACAAAACAAAAATAAAACAAAACATGTTACAAAGAATGACTTTTTAGAAAGAAGACTTAAAGCAGAGACAGCATTCTGATTATCAGGTTGTTGACCTAAATGATACTCAAAGAATGGCTCTGTGGATAGAGGACATCTGAAGCCAAATGTGGTGACCTGAGTTCAATACTTGGGACCCATCCAATGGAGTGAATGAGCTAACTCCCACAGGCTGTCCTCTATGTGTGTGCTGTGGAAGCTAGCACTCCATCCATATCCATATCCACCCCATAACTCCATACACACTAATAATTTTTTTCTGAGACAGGGTTTCTCTATGTGGCCTTATATGTCCTGGACTCGCTCTGTAGACTAGGCTGGCCTTGAACTCACAGTGATCAGCCTGCTTCTGCCTCCCGAGTACTGGGATTAAAGGCGTGTGCCACTATGCCCAGCTGTTATAATTTTTCAATGTAAGAAAAACTTAAAAAAAGAAAAAGAGAGCATGACCTCCTTTCCAGTACTTTCCATTACTGCCTTTTGTTAGCATTCTGCTTTTGCTTCTGTCTTGACCTGTGAGTCATTCTGGAGTGTTGAATCTTGTACCTGTCTATCCCCACTTTGCCTCCCATAAGCCCCTTGAGGACAAGCTGGAGGCTGATACCAAAAACCACCCCTCAAAGAGAAGAAGATACAGTTTATTGTGTCCCTTGGCCTTGAACACAAATTCAGGACCCAAATTCCACCCTCCAACCGGGTAACAGATCCATGATGTGTTTACAGCAACAGAACCCAGGGAGCCTTTCAAGGACGCTGGCAGAAACATCAGGCAGTGAGTGGGTCCCAGCAACGCTGGGCAGGCTCTGCCCTGGGTCTCGGATGCCATCAGGTGACATTCTTAGTCTTGGGTTGGTGAAAGCTAGGTCTGTTTGTGTAGTCCAAGAGGATTTACCTAACACTCATAAGGATGTTAGGTCACACACAGGGGGGAATGAATGGCTGTTTAACGGGCAGAAGAAGGCTAGAAAAATATTGGCTCCCAACCTGCAACAATCCAGTTGTTTACAGTCACAGGTTTTAATCTGTCAATCAGCTTGTAGAATGCTTAGTGCAGACGTGCCCCTTTGACCCAGGTAAGGTCAGTCCACAGTGCTTCTCACTTCCTGTTCTGTCAGTGATGGGTGGTCCTGGCGTGCAGTAAGTATTTCATTCCTGAGTGTTTGTCGACTGCATTTGATTTGTTTCCACAATTAAGTAGAATTAATCATGTGTGTGTATGTTTTTTTTTTTTTTATCCTTCCCCCAGCCCACCAGAGTGCCCACCATCGAGGGCTAAGTTAATGGTAGGTAGGGATTCAACAGTTACAAGTTCTTGGATGAAAGTGCCCAAGTCTTTGCTGAAGGAACCTATGCTGGTGGGCAAGTACAAAGGCTGGACATAACCCCAGTTAGAAAAAGATTCTGACCATAATTCAGGCTGTTGGAATTTTTAGTAGATCAATAGTTGGATTTGGTGTGAGATGATGGTGGGAGCAAAGAACCAACTGAAGGAAGTTGGGGTACCTGGTTAATGTACTGGACATAATATATTTATGCAAAAGGTCAAATGATGTCCTTACAGATAAAAGACATCTCCAATAAAAAGCAAGCCTGTCTTTATACCAGAAAATGATGACACAGTAATTGTGCTCGTTTGGCCTTTTGTTTTCCTGCTAATATTACATCATGGGACCACACAAGCGTGATGACGATGGGACAATAAAAATAAGTTATCAATGCACTATTAACTCAGTGTGCTCTTACCTATTAATAAGACATTGATGTTTCCTCTTAAGCGTGTCCCATTGAGAAGCACTTTCTCATTACCTCCGAGCGGCATACACAAAATGGCTTTTTTAATATACTCATGTCTGTGGATGCTTGGTGCTAAAGACTTGCTTAAATGGTCAAATATATCCTATTTAAGAAACAGGAAACACTTACATTGCACATTATCAACATTAGGATAGAATCTCATTATCCATTAGCTGGTATTTGTGCGATTTACAACTTGCTTTAGATTGAGTTTTGCAGACTCTCATGATCTTTGCCACATCATCAGCTGAACACGTAGGTGTGATGTCTTTGCTCATCAGTTTGATATTAGTAGCCAGGATTATGGTGGGGGAAGACTTTAAGAGATGCTTCTAATTAACTGTTAAATAAATGCGTGGGCGATGTTATCTTCATAACCAGGAAGCTGCTTGGAAATTGTCTTCCATAAAACGGAATGAGTTAAATTTTTTCTTTTTGTCTTTGTTAACCTTTGCCGGTCTCCCTTCAGTTTCAGGCAGAACACTCTACGATATATTGCTTTTAGACTTGAGTTCTCTTAAAAGTTTTCAAAGAAAAAACTAGAAAGAGAAAGTCTCTGAAATGGCCTTTGGGGATTAGAGATGCGGCAAGCGACTATGGCGTTCTTTCTATTTTGAGGCAGACTAGTAGAATGCAACTCCTTGTTCACATAGACAGAGAAGAAAGCCTGTTAGAGAGAACCTTTCAAGCCATAAAAAGTAAATCACATTATAATTTAGAGAGAATTATATATTCATTAAGTCAAAACTTTTTTTTGCTATGTTTTGAATGAGAAAAGACACATAAAGACAAAAAAAAAAAAAAAAAAAAAAAAAAAAAAAAAAGCCAGAAGTGGCTGTCTTGTGTCTTTTTGAAAGCTGACATCATTCCATTGAATTGAAAACTAATTTTAAGCTTCAGTTTTGGGCACAAAATAAAATTTTAAAGTAAGTAAGTAAGTATTTCATAAACATTAATTTTCCTTACCAAAGAACAAACAAACAAACAAAAACACAACAAAAAACACCGAGAGAGAATTAACTTTCAAAAGCAGAATTTTTTTGAAATCTTATTTTATTAATTTATTCATATTACATCTCAATGGTTATCCCATCCCTTGTATCCTCCCACTCCTCCCTCCCTCCCATTTTCAAAAGCAGAATTTAAAATATACTTAAACTTAAGACAAAGATATCTGCTGACTATTGCCTGGAGGGGACAGGCTGGGCCAGTCTTGGGGCTCCAGGGATGATGGCAACATGACTTGCCATCTGTGAGAAGATGGAATGCTTAGCCCTGCTGTTTGTGGAAGGGATGGTCCTGTGGTGTTGATGGGAGGGTGACACTGATGACAGCCTCATAAGATATTCTGTGATGGGGGCCAGGAGGAAGACGCTGTTGTAAGGGTGGAAGAAAAAAAGGAGGAACTTGCTACATTAAGATCCAGCAGGGCTGGAGAGCTGGCTCAACAGTTAAGGGCACTTGCTGCTCTTCCAGAGGACCTGGGTTTGGTCCCCAGAGTCCAGTCCCAGGTCCAGTGCCTCTGTAAGTCCTCACTAGTACATGCCACCCTCATGCACACAAGTAAAAGTACAAAATGAATATATTTTAAAGCTCCACCAAGGCAATCATTTACCCACTTAGCTGCTCACCCACCAAGCAACCAGAAGCTGTTGAATTGTCACCACGGGCAGAGTGAGGCGTTAGTTGTGGAGGAGGCACGAAAACCAGTTAGATCGATCTTTGACCTCAGAATCTAAAGGCCAGCTCATTCTTCTCAGGGGAAAGGTCAGTGTTGGTGTCGCATTAACTTTCTGGCAATGACAGTAACAGTGTCCCTTTCCTTGCTTTTGTTTTTCTATTCCTCCTTTCAAGGACATGAAGCCTTGCTTTTTGTTTCCTGAACGCTCATGAAGGCCGGCGTTCTCACAGATGCTGCCTTCTTATCATTCCTTCACATGGAGAAAGAGGCTAGTTAGCTCTCTGTGGTATCCTTTTTCTTTAAAAAAATTTTAATTTATTTTTGCAATCGTGTGTGTGGCAGTGTGGTGGGAGGAGTTGTGCATGTGAGTGCAGGTGCTAGTGGAGGCCAGAAGAGGGCGCTGCGTCTTCTGGAGTTGGAGCCACATGAAGTTGTAAGCAGCCTGATGTGGGTTCTAGGAACTGAACTTTGGTCCTCTGGAAGAGCGGTGTGATCTCTTAACGGATGTGCCATCTCTTCAGCCCCAGGATGTCTTTCTATAAATGCTTAATCCTGTTTATAGGGGTTCTATCCTAAACACTTCCCCAAAGCCAATCTGCTAATACTGTGACACTGGAGGTTCAGTTTGGACACCTAAGCTGGGGTAGTGGTGATGGCAGAAGGGACCAACGTAAGTACGCACTATCATTTGCCACGTAACTCATGTTCTTTTCCCCTCTAATGCCCAGGGACCACAGGAATGTTGCCATAAAGCTGAAATTTTACTTCTCCCATGTTGTATCAGAAAAAGGGGGGAAAAGCTTCTGAGACTCACAGGCATGTGAGGCCAGGGGAGAATCTGACACATGCTTTCACATATCAGCTGCCACAGAGAGCCAGCGCCATCCAAGCATGGCTTCCCCAACATTGCTGGAGTTGGTCCATTCCTCTGCATCCCCCAGGAGCACTTCATCCAGTGTCTATCACATCTCTGCATGAACTACTCTTAGCCTGCAGCATCCAGTTTTAGCCTGCTTTCTGTTCGTTTTCCACTCTCCATTCATGGTGATCCTCCATGCTCACGTGAGCTAGGCATGACCATAGAAGAGCTCCACTGAATGGACCACTTTTCAGTGTTCTTTGTCACTACACTCTACTGCTGGATGGGCTATGAAGCTATGCTCTGCTCTCTTCCATCTCCAGGACTTTGGGAATCTTGTGCCATTTCCTGAACCTTCTCCTCCTTCCCTACATCTTCCTAATTCCTACTTATCACATAGGTTTAGAAGCTACTTCTTTCAAGACACAGTGAAGCTTTCTTCAAGATACAAGCTACTTCAAGACACAGTGAAGTTTTCCACCTCGGGATTCTCTGATGGCCTTGCACATACCCACTCATGGAAGCATAGATGTGGGATCTGGGAGTCACAGAGACTTGGCTTTAGATCCAGGTATGGTGATTTGAATGAAATGGCCTCCCAGGCTCATAGGGACTGGTACTATTGGGAAGCATGGCCTTGGAGTAGGTATGGCCTTCTTGGAGGAAGTGTGTCATTGGAGGTGGACTTTGTTCTTTTAGATGTTCAAGTCAGGCTCAGTGTCACGTCTCTTCCTGCTGCTTGCTGATAGAAATGTAGAACTCTAAACTGCCTCTCCAGTACCATGTCTGCCTGCATGCTTTGGTACCTGTCTCTTGGCTGGAAACTTGATATATTCTCAGTATTTACTGGAGGATAGATAGAAGGAATATTTAAGTTAGTCCTGTGGCCACCATCTCCCTCATTTCTAAGTTGGTTTAATTCTATTTCAAAACAGAGTAAAGTCTTATTTTTGAACTAAGTGGCATGTTAGGAGTGTCCTCAATGTCAGCCCATTTAGGTGAACTGGGACCCACTCAGTCTCTAGCTGGGGGGCTCTGTTTTGGAAGGTTGTGGAATTGTTAGAAAGTGGGGGCTCCTGGAAGAAGTGGGTCACTGCGGGGCTGAGTCTTGAGGCTTTCTGGTTTTTCTCTACTTCCTATCTGTTGTTTGTTTCCTGTTCTGGCAAGA
The DNA here is from genome assembly GCF_903995435.1 of Acomys russatus. NCBI lineage: Eukaryota > Metazoa > Chordata > Mammalia > Rodentia > Muridae > Acomys > Acomys russatus. The sequence continues at coordinate 10,615,524 of NC_067156.1, forward strand.
TGGAGTCACACCAGTACAGTCCTTCCACCATGAAGCTGCCTGTAGCCTCGCCTCACCTCCATTGCCAACTGCAGCCATCAAATGTAACCCCCCTTAAGCTGCTTCTTGTCAGGTGTTTGGTCACAGCAGGAAGAAAAGTAGCTATTGCAACTGCTAGAAATAGTTGTTGTTACCCTCATTTTATGGCCACAAATGTAGCACCAAACCCACACGCATCATAAGGCATAAACTCCTGGTCCAAGTTAGAGACTCAGGATTAAAGTATTGTCCCCCAGTAATAAATCCTCCTGTAGTGCAGGATGGCTTTGTGGAATTGGCTCTGTCCTTCCACTTTTACTTGGGTTCTGGGGACTAAAGTCAGTTTTTCAGGCTTGTGTGACAAATGGCTTTATTCACTGAGCCATCTTGCTGGCCCTATGATAAACACCTTAAAACTTCACCTATTTACTCATTTATGATTAGGGACTGAACTCAGAGCTCTAGGCATGCTAAGCACACTGTACCACTGATCTATGTTTTCAGCCAGTAAAACGTGTGTTTTAGAGCAATGATTAAACTGTACTACATACTGAAACAAACAACAGGCTTTTGATTAAGTCTTATGTAGTCCATGTAATTGTATGTGTGATATTTTCATGTGACTGGCATGCAGCAGGACCTGTGTATAGCAGTGTCATCATGAACACAGGAAGCATGTTTGAGGTAGAACGACTCTGACATCACTTGGCCAAAGGAACTCTTTGGTTCCATGATAAGGCTGTGAGACCAACTTTATATGCATTCCTTCATTGACCAAAGGATTGCTGCATGTCGTGTGAGTGTATGTAGGAACAATGCTAGACACTTTCCCCTAACTGCCCTGCTCCTGCAAGGTCTGCTCAGTTATTTGTTCCTCTTAGAGACTTAGTTTTGCCCGGACTCAGACTAGAAGTAGAAGCTCTCAGCAAGGCCAGCCGACGTGTCATGGCGATCCGTTTCTTGGTGTTTTTCTTTAGCTAACTTCATTCTCTTGGCCAAAAATTTAGCACATTCTTCAGCTGCTTTCTTGTTTCTCTTTGTGGCTTCTTTCTTCAGAGCAATAACCATGTTGAGAACTGCTAGCACCAGCATCCACGAACAGACGTCTGCTTCCTCTCCCCAGTTCGCCTTGGTCTGTAACACAGATGCCTTATTCAACAGCAGGTGTACTCTGCCGTGGGTCAAGACACCTGACTTTGAAAGACTCAAATGGTATATACTCACTTATATCTGCATACTAGCCCAAAGGGCATGTCCCATGAAAGCCTTCACTTACCAGGAAACTGGGACAGAGGGGAGGACATCCTACTGGGACTCTAGATGAGAGAAGCAAGGGAGAATAGCAAAGTAGAAGGATCCAGAGGGTCCTAGAAACTTACAAGTAGAACATTATAATAGGCAGATTTGGGCCCAGGTGTCCCGCTCAAACTAAGGCACCATCCAAGGACAATACAAGTGGTAAACTTTAAACCCCTACCCAGATCTAGCCAATGGACAGAAAATTCTCCACAGTTGAGTGGAGAGTGGGGTATGACTTTCACACGAACTCTGGTGCCTCATATTTGACCATGTCCCCTGGAGGGGGAGACCTGGTGGCACTCAGAGGAAGGACAGCAGGTTACCAAGAAGAGACTTGATGCCCTATGAGCATATACAGGGGGAGGTAATCCCCCTCAGGTACAGTCATAGGGGAGGGGAATAAGGGGAAAATGGGAGGGAGGGAAGAATGGGAGGATACAAGGGATGGGATAACTATTGAGATGTAACAAGAATAAATTAACAAAAAATTAAAAATAAAAGACACCTGACTTCATGAGAAAACCTTGTCTGTTGTTCCCAGCACTGTTTCAGACCACACAACCCTTCCACTCTTCACCTAGGGCATTAGCAACTACTTCTGTGGCTGTGCGCTTCTCACAGAAAGTATGAGTTTACATTTGCCATCCATTTCAATGTGTTGCTGACAGCCGGTAGCTGGTAGAGAGGTATTTAGCTTCATCTTGACATGACTGACTGACTAAGAGGCACCCATAAAGGAAGAGCCCAAATTTATTTATGAATGAACTCACACAATTGCCTACCAGCTGGCAGGACTCTTTCTATCTGCCTCCGAGGCCCACGTTTCTCCAGTGCTGTTAGTCTCAGTCTCATAATGCACACGAGTTGCCAAAAATGGGGGCAGAGGATGTTTTAAAATATCATAACTAGAAAGCTGGAGGTACAAGGAGAGCAAAAAAGGAACTCAGGGAAAGGAGAAGTTTGGAGGAAGTGGGAGTAAAAGATGTAAGACATCTCAGAGAAAGAAGAGCCAGAGACCGGAGGCGCTCACTTGTGGCAGGGTGATCAGCTAGCATACACAAGGCGGCAGTCCTGACCTCCACCTCCAGGAGAAGGCAGGGTGCCTAAGATTTGTTTTAGTGACCAGTGAGTGAGCAGAGCAACTGAGCTAGTATGGGCAATAAGGATGGTCCACAGCCTACTAGACTGAGTCCCTAGCAACAACTGTTCACTTCTCCCTCACCATCCTCCAAACACTACATCATGCCCTCTACGGTCTTTAAGTGCAACCCCCCACCCCCTCCAGAGTCATTCCTTTGCTGGAAGTGGTTGCATCCTGAAGGCACTGACAGGATTTTTGGGTGGTGGACGGTCACTGGGTATGTGACTCAGAGCAAACATCTTGCACCTGGCCTTTCCCATCTGCTTCCTGGCTGTCGTGAGGCGAGCAGCTGTGCTCATATAGCCTTCCACTGCAATAGGGCAGAAAGCAGTGCAGTCAGCCAAGCATGGGCACTCAGACATGGAGAGGAATCCAGTTCTTTTTTTTTCCTTTGAAATGCTTTTCTCTCAGGTATTTGTCCCCAAAACAAACAAAAACAAACAAACAAACAAACAAACAACATCAACAACAACAAACCCTGGATCAATTTGCTTCCTAACAGTAAGTCACTGTCGGGAGGGGTGATGTCTGTGGGTGGAAGATGGGATCTCTAGATGTGGTGGGGATTGGCAACAGCTTAAACAGTAGATAGATGATAGGTAGATAGACAGACAGACACATAGGTAGGTAGATGGATAGGTGATAGGTTACTCATAGTAATGTCTTCCCTCAAGCTTTTGCTCTGGCGATATTCCTGAGAGCTCACTCAGTAACAAGCCTTTCATTTTCCGCCCCCTTATTTCATCAGCAAAAAGGCAACTCGCTGTGCCTGTCTTCCAAACGATGGGTTACCACGACTAACTGAGCCGCAGGTGGATCATGGTTCTTCCTGTGTGGCCCTGGCAGTGGTATGATGCGGAAGACTGCCTTTCTCCGTCTAGAACAGATAATACCTGCATTTCCCCATCACCTGGGATGTGAATACAAGGGAATCTTACTTCTGACCAACATGCTCCCGGGAGCTGGTGTTTCCAGGCCGGATGGTGGGGACAAGAACTGAAGCGCTGTTCTCACCTAAGAAACAGGAGGAATAAAAATGAAGCCGCCGAGCTGAGGAGGAGTGTGGTAAGGAACGACCCGAGTCATAGTTTATCTCCATGCAGGGCCAGATGAACACGTGCGACACTGGGCTGACAACTCACATACTATAAAGCTGTGTGAACAGCTAGAAGCAGAAGGTAAGGCCGAGGGCCGTCTACTGCGGGGATGGGACCTGTTGTACTGGAGCCGGCTGCAGCAAGAGAGCCCAAGGTGTGAGGTGAAAAGTCCTTCTGGGGTTCAGATTTCAGATAAGGGGTTCCCAAATGGTCCTGCCTCCAGTTGATCAGTCTCACCACTCAGGAGGAATATGTGTGCACACACATACTATCTACCATATGCAATAATAATAAACGACAAATAAAAAGAATCCAGTTGCTTCCTATGTAAACTCACCTACATGGCTGGATAGCTACAAATTCCAAAGGAAAACAGGGTACCTCTCCAGGCCTGGTGCAGTCCTGTAGTCCCACAGACCCTGAGTGGAAAGGATCTTAGTGTTCAGAGTCTGTGACAGAGTTAGCTTTGGCACCCTGACACACCCAAGGAAGACTCAGCTGAGGAACTGCTCACGTGCCCCCAAACTTGCCTGTGGAAGTGCCTCTTAATCGTTAATTGATGAAGGCAGGCCCAGCCCACTGACTGTGGGCAACTGAGCAAGGCAGCAAGCAGTGTTCCTCCCTGGTCTCTGCCTCAGTTCCTGCTCCAGGACCCGGCCTTGGCTTGCATCGATGATGGACTTGTCACCTGTAAGCCAAATAAACGCTTTTCTCCTGGAGTTGGCCTTGGTCAGCATTTATCCCAGCGGCAGAATTCTAACTAGGGCAGCAGAGGTGGCGTGAAAGAGAAACTCAGCGGCCCACAGGGTGAGCCGTAGTTTTCTCAGAGCTGTTGGGATCCCTCCATGATCTCTGTTCCCAAGCCGTCAAAGTTCGAAACAACTGGGTGAGCAGGACTGTGGGAAGATTCACTTGTTATGCCATCTGAAGAGAGCAATAAAGATAGCAATCTAAACTACGAAAAACCAAACGGCTGGTAGCCTACCAGATTTACAAGAAATCACCTCCCTCCCTCCAAGAGTTGCTTTAGTTTTTTATCAAGATCTTTATTTATTTATAATTGTCCCCATTGTGTGGGCATACACATGTGGATGTAGCTAGTAGAGGCCAGAAGAGGGCGTTAGATCTCCCGGGGTAAGAAGTAGCAGGCCCTACAACAAATCAGCTTTGTGCTTTGAGATGACCTCCATGCCCCTTCAAGTGGACGCGTGATTTGAAACACTACACAGTGCCTTGCTTCCTATTTCCTTGTTTTTCTCGTGGACGCGTGATTTGAAACACTACACAGTGCCTTGCTTCCTATTTCCTTGTTTTTCTCACTTCCATAACTTCAGGATCCTGGTGCTGTTGGCGGGAGAATGTAAAAAGATGATCGATGGAGGAGGCCTGAAAACTGTCCTTGGTTTGTTATTAAAATCTATCGGGAACTGGCAGGTGCCATCCTGGGACAGTCAAGGGTGGAAGAGTCTGCCATCTAGTGGCAATATTTGGTATTACAGTTTCTCTCTGCCTTCGTTCCCTTTATAAGCTCTTTCTAGCAGATAGCTCGGATTCAGCCGAACGCAGCGTATGTACAGGTTATCTGAAAAGGCTTTACATTTTTATGGCACACCTGTCTTATTTAGTATCTTTACTGAGCCATTGTGTTGGACGAAGGAGCAGACGTGCTCAGAGCCTCTTTAAAGAGAACGATTTTTGACTTAACATGTATTGTTTGATTCGTTGTGTGTGCCTGTGGAAGCCAGTAGAGGGCGGCGAGTATCCTGGAGCTAGCTAGTGTTACATGTGGAGTGAGTTACCAGATGTGAGCACTAGGCACTCAACTCAGGTTGTCTGGAACAGTAGCAAGCACTTTTATTCACTCAGCCACCTCCTCAGCAGTTTCTGTTTTACAAGCAGAAGTTTTTCTTTATATTCTCTCCTCTCTCTCTCTCCTCTCTCTCTCTCTCTCTCTCTCTCTCTCTCTCTCTCTCTCTCTCCTCCCCTCCTGTCTGCCCTTCCTTCTTTCTTCTCTCCCTCCCTCCTTTCCTCCTTTCTCTCTTTTTCTCTCCTTCTCTTCCTCCTTCCTTTCTTTGGACACAGGGTTTTGGTGTACATTACAGGCTGGTGTTGAAACCACAGAAATCCTCCTGCCTCAGCCTCTCAAGTGCTTCGACCACAGGTATGTACCACCAAGCTCAGCTAGTTACTGTGCTTCTAGCTGGAGGCATCAACCAACTGGGGAGACCAGTGAGGGTGTTGCAACATACATCGCAAAGCCATTCATTCATGTATGGAAGTTAGCAGTTGGGGAAACTAGCAGACTGTTGGGACTACAAGTTTTAATTACATCTTTCATTTTATTATGGCCCCCTCACCCCCCTCCCGTGTTCTCTGGAGGGACTGACACAGTGTGAGCCTTATTTCTATGAACTTAAGAGAGTGCATTTCCAAAGTCCCCGTTGTTTAAAAGCCCAATGGTGCCATGTCTCCCAAACCACTGCCATTTGCAGGACACAGACCTGTGTTATAGATCCCCCACTGCCTCTGGCCTGCAAACCCTCATAGCTTAAACATCCTACCATATTGACTGTCTTCCAATTGCCTGCCATCTTTTGAAGCTCGTATTTGTGGCCACCTGTGGAACACATTGCTCCTGGTTCATTTTTACATCCACCACTAAGGCAAAGTCACTGGCATAAATTGTAAGGAAAATGCACTAAGAAAATTCTCATTGCGTTAATCAGCAGTCGCGGTAGAAACTCATCCTGGGATCACCAAACAAGTTTGTGTCTCTCTTGTACAGTCTGCTCTGTATCTTACAGTGGGAGTACCACAGATGTCATTCATTTGACCTTGAGTTTGGTTCCCTAAGATTGAGCCAAGGGCCTCAAGCATGCTGAACGCACACTCTCCTACTGAGCTTTATCCCTCGGACCTCATCTGACCTCATCATCCTGTTAGTCTGTGACTGATGTCTCAGTTTTCAGGTCGCAGTGACCAGCCACCACCAGGAATGCAATGGCATATTTGCTCAAGAATTCTCTGACTTTGAAGACTCGGGAAGCTAAGAAACAGGCGGGTCACAAGGGGTGGATGCACAAAGGCTGCTCGCTCACCACAGAGGAGCATAACCAACACAACTGGGGACGCGTCATCATCTCCACAGCACAGGGACAAGTTATCCAAGCAAGAAGGGGCTGAGGTGAGCAGGTGTCATAAGGGAGCAAAGTTAGAATGGATCCCGTACTTAATATTTTCAGCAGACAATATGTTTTCTAACCCTGGCTACATTGGAGTCAAAGGACGTGTGATTCTAACAACTTATTTCTAGTTTTAAATTTCTTAGCGACATCCAGTTTGAGAAGTGTCCCAGTATGCCTATGGTAGGCGTTCTTAGGACCCCTGGCATAAGCTCTGGACATTTCAGTCACGCATATGGTTCTTCTAGCGCCTGGCTCTGCAATCCAGGGGAGCAGACACTCACCTCTGTGTTAACGGGGGAGTGGGACCGAGGGCTTTTGAGATGGTGGGATGGATGACCCAGGCTTGCTTCTGACAGAGAGATAAGATGCTGGGAAGTGATTTCATGGGATGTGGAGAACAAGGACAACTGTGCATTTGCCTTCTTTACCTTTTGGCCACACAGGTACTGGGTCCTCTTTGAATGTCACGGGGTTGCCTGGCTACCGGCTTCTATGAATCACAGCTTTTGTCTTGTACCTCTTAATTCAGAATGGGGTTTGCAACAATAGGAATCCCTTTCTAGTTCCCCAAGCTTGAGGGGCTGGAGGATGAGGCTTTTGAAAGGATGGTACTAGGTCTGACTCATTCAGGAAAAACTGCAGGAACAACCTTGAAAACTTTTTTATTTATAGACATTTCAGAACCATTTAAATCAACAGACAATGGATTTTTTTTTAGACATAATATACTGCATTTATCTTGAGGTACACATTGGGCCCATTAAATAATGCTCTGGGAAGCAACACAACTAACTGCTGATGTGAGGCTAGCAACCTGCTGCTCTTCCCAGCCAAGAAGCTGTACTTCCAGCTTACTCTAAGAAGACTTCCAAATTCTTAGAAAATACAATTTCCATTTAAGTGAAGCAAAACTCCCCAAGTTCTTGAGTTTCTTTTTTTATTTTTTTTATTTTTTAGTCTAAGCTTAAAGAATATTCCAAATGGAATATAGTAAGAAAACAGGAGGACGGGCTCTAGCTAGGGAACTGTCCAAGCCCTAACTTACAGGAGACTGTAAACCAAGGGGGCTCACCATCAATCTGCTAAGCTCTGGTACAAAACGCCTGGCGTTGAAGGTGGACAGAGGGGCACGACTACAGACGACGCTTGCACCTAGCTTGAAACACAGTCACGTTTACTTGTTTCTGGCTATTAAAATGAGGCAAGAGTGTAAAACAAGACTTCTTGAAAACTCAGAAATGTGACTTGACATGATACGGCCACAAGAACTCGACATCACCAACCCACAGGATAATGAAAGTCCCATTTCCACCGCATGCTCTCTGGGCCGTGGATTCTTCTTGCCTTAGCAGCTTTCAGATTTCTAGCCAAGATGGAAGTTTATATGGTAGACATGTTTCTCAAAGCCTCATGTGTCCACCAACAGATACACCTACTTTTTTGGTAGACTGCAACTCAAGTTTACTGAGTTCTTTGGAGAACTATTTGTTTCCCAGCTTGTTATTTGGGGGTGTGTACTTACAGAGGTTAGGCACGAGGCTTAGCGATTTATTACACAAAGCACTAGGAAAATGAAGGGTTCTCCATCCATCCACCCCCGCCCCCTGAGCTCCCCAAGGGAGCATACGGACGATGCGCGGGTGGCCTGGCAGCGTGAGCGGAGGTTGTTTGTGTATGTGTCCCATCTGCTGGAATGGACAGTCACAGTTCCCATAAGGTTGTGGCCTTTCTGCAGGACAAGAATAAACACTGCAATGTAGCTGAATGGGCAGCTTGACACAACTTCATACATCTGAGGGGCGTGTGTGGGCTGAGAGAGAGAGAGAGTATTTGCGGACATTTCACAGTTCATAAACGTGCATAGTTCAACTTAAAGACAGAACTTGCAGGCGTTCGGAAGCTCCTGTGAAGGGCCTGGTGGGTGAATGCTTGCGTTTTTTCTCTCTGAATTGACTTCGCATTTTACATTTTAGCTGTTTGGCTAGGCTTACTGCTGGTGCAGTCTGTTCTGCCTGGAGAGGGGCAGGAAGATGATTTTGGCCAGGAGTTGGGGGATCCTCCCAAAGCTCCTGTTCTGAGAGCACTTCTCCACAGGGACGCGCTCACTCAGCTGGCTGGAGGGAATCTGCTGCAACAGGAGCCATGGGCTTGAGGTGGCTGGTTGGAAGCGGTTCTGCTGTGGGAAGCAGAAGGCAAGGGCTCTTTCTACTTTCTGCTCTTCGCAGCCTGTCTCGCTGCTCTCTGGCTTATGAATCCTGAGTCTAGTCACGATCTTCCATACACAGTCAGCTCAGAAGTGGTAACTATACTTATCTGTGGCTTTTAGAAATGCCAGTAGTGATTATCGTTAAAAGAAAAAAAAAATTTCCAAGTGGGTAAAAGAAAATAGGAGGCAGTGACCGACAGATGCATTTTTCCCCTTGTGATGTATTCCAAGTGTTAGTATCTTGTGGTGTTTCTTGTCCTTGCTTCCATCTGTGGGCTCCTACAGATGGGACACATGTCACTCTCCATACTCCGGGAGGGCAGGGTTAGGTCTTCTCTCAGCCTTGGGTCTGACACACAGCAGGTGCTCAGTGAATGAACAATGAACGCATGCTCCCAAGGGAGCATGCTTGCTCCTTGCTCTAAGGGAGGCTCTAGGACTCCAATCAATATACATACTTGGCTTGAGTATGCCAGGACCAAAGCAAATGAACTAAAAGAAGGTTGACGATCCTTTTTCGGGTAAGCTGCTTGCAAAAAGATGAAAGGAACCAGTTGGTTATACGGGGCAACCTTCACAGTCAATGCAAACAAACCCCGTGGCTTGCTTCGGGAGTTTGAGGATCATGGCCAAGTGCCAGTGGTGACCCACAGCGTCGCCATGGCAAGCTATCTTTATTCTCAAGGGAAGGGAATTTTTCTCAGGATAGGTTAGGCTTCTAAGGAGTTAGTTCCCCTCACAGAGGGCCTCTTTCTGAAACAGACTTCTTTTGAGTCTTGGTTGCGAGAGGGTAGGGTGGAAATGGCAGCCTCATCAATGACTCCTGATGCACTCCAGTTCGCCCATTCTATGGAGGATTCCTTTTACTTGCAGTGTAGTATTTACATTTGGGATGCATGTTAGGGAGGGATAAAAGTGTTCCGTCCTATTAGTGAGACCAGAGATGAGAGATGAGACTGGGTATCAGTTCACCGCAACTCTAGATCACAAGATGGAATTAACTAGCTCTCCAACGGCAAAAAATAATGACACGCTTCACATGGCTGCAAACCCTGAACTGTGGGGGTCTTGCCTTTAACAGTTTTTTTTTTTTTGGTGGACAGGAAGATATGATAAAATATGGTCATGCCTTCAGGATATACTGAGTCCTGGTGGCCAAACAATCTCACCTGAGGAGCCTGGGTATGTGCGTCTTGCTAACAGGATGTCTGTTTGGAGGGTACATTGCTCAGAAAAGACTGGAACTCTTCAAGGCTATATGCCTTCAAACAGTCAGGAGCCAGGGAGTGACGGGATAGTCTGGGGGTATTTAGTCACATTTAGCAAAATTCTGGACATGTCTTGGAATTCTCAGAATAACAGTATGATTACAATAATAGTTACTATTATTATGATTATGATTACTATTTTTTTTTAAGAGTAGAAAGAAGAGGTCTATGGAATTAGTAAGTGCTCCTCATGGTATTTTAGGGATCAGTGTAGAGATAAGGTATACACACTAGAGAGGTGGTCTGTCTGAGTCATGAGGGTTCCTAACACACGCGGCATGCTGACAAGACCTCACCTGTGTGGGAAAATGCCTTTCAGATCTCTCTTTGGGGCACCCGGGAGGAAAGGGTGCGGTTCTTAAGCAGCTGCCATTTCCCCAAATGCCAGCACGGATATGCAAGAACCAGCCCTCCCACAGGCTTAAAAACCACAGTAAACTCATCAACAGAATTTTTCCTGATTGCTTCTGAGTTGTCAGCGATGGAGCCTAGGAGGCCAAGCGTCAAAGTTCAGCTTCCAAGACTCCTTGGAAACATTCCGCTGACTGTTCATGAGAGAATCCACTCAGCTAAAGGCCTGGAAACCTCAGTGAATATTAGAAAGTGGAAAGATGAGATCTAAAATACCAGATTAAGAATTACATCTAAACATATCTGAGCGTACTGTATACACACATGCGCACACACGCTCTTCTTCTTTTCATCCCCCACCCCTCTGCCCAATACAACTAGCAGCAGTTACAGATCAAACGGATTGGTCATGATTTACGTCATCAGATATCCTCCATCGAAACATGATTTTGATCCATCCAAAATGATTTTTGGAAAAATGCCTTTTGATTAAAAAAAAACAAAACAAAACTCCACCAAGCATAGAACAGTAAGGTGTCATTTCACACCACCAACATAGTCAGGCATAAGAGCAAAACAACCGTCATGAAGCGAAGCGAGCTGCAGGCTACAATCAGCTGGCCACCGCCGACTCCCCGAGGAAGCAAACTGCTCACAAGTGTTAGCGTCCTTCGGCTTTGGCTCTTTTGTAATAAATACCATGCCTTCGAGAAGACCTACTCAGGTAAGAGAGAGTTCTCTGGATATGACTTTAGTTCTTTTAGCAGCTGTTGAACGTTGAGTGACGTACAAGGCACACCTCTAAGTGTTCTGTATAGCATCTTTATTGATGTACAAAATAGCCTGTTCACCATTCAGAAACGGAATCTGCATAGTAAGACTTTCTCTTATCTCTATTTACAGAGAGGGTTTTTTTTTTTTTTTTGTCTTTTTTTTTTTTTTTTTAGTGCAAAAAACATGAATCTGTGTCCTAGTCCACCCTTTCTAGCACACGTCTCGCAGCTCTGTGTCCTGTTGGCTGGGGCCTTTTTGCCTATATCTTGGGCCTCCAGCCATTAATAAACTGCATTATTTTCTTCACCTGCAGTTTGCTTAGTTTAAAATCCTCTGAGAGGATTTCTTCCGTTAACTGAACAAGCAAATTCCCATCGATCTTTTCAGTGACAAAGAAGGCTATGACATCTTCAGACAAACCAATGAACCGTAAAGACTTGGACACTTCCTCTATGGAGAGTCCTGATAGGTCGGCGGGTGGCTGCCACGGGGAACCATCCCCACAGGACCTGGGGGCCAACTGGAGGTGGAGCGGAGATGAGAAAGGGTAAGAGACAGAGAAGATGTCCTGCATGCCCTTTTTGACAAAATACTGGTCCTCGGAAAGGTCCAACGACCCTGCCGTGGGGTCCTCCTCAGCACCGTCAATTTTCAGAGGCAAGGGAGATGCTTCAGGGGTGGCTTTCTGCTCTGCTGGCTTTGGGGCCCTTGGGGGTAAGGCAGGGCAGGAGACGCTCTGCTTGGTCACGCCTGCTGCAAGGGAGTTGTCCTTGGAGTTCTCCAGGGAGTAGCTGGCAGACTTGGGGCAACTGGAGATACCGCTGCTACTGAACTCGGCAGAGGCCGTGCTGGGTGGGCTACTCGGGAGCTCGCAGCAGCCATCGACATCAAAAGGGTCTGGGCAGTTTCTCTTTGGTGTGCCAGGTGTCTTCTGTCTGGGGTAGCTGTAGCTCTTGCTCGGATCGAGTAGAAAGTCACTCCTTGTCTGCTTCTCTGCTGCTCCCGAGTAATGGTTGGGCCACGAGAGCCGCGAGGCCAGAGCTTCGGCAGAAGGACTTCCAAATGGGGATGTGGGGTCTGCAGAGTCACTCTTCACTCGGTTGCAGGGGTAGCAGGAAACAGGGGCGCTGTCAGGAGGACTTGTGTCACTTTGAGGGATGCTGCTTAAAAAGCAAACACACACAGAAAAGGCCATTAGTCAAAAATAATAGAACCCTCGCCCTTGGGAGGTAGACTTTTGTGAGTTCCAGGCCAGCCTGGTCGACATAGTGAGACCCTGTCTAAAAAGTCAAACCCCAAGCCTTTCCTTATTATTATCCACAGAGATTCTTTTATTTTATTTCTTTCTTTTTTTAAATTTACTTATGTGTTTGAGTATGCTGTCTTCATGCACACCAGTAGAGGGCATCAGATCCTATTACAGATGGTTGTGAGCTACCAAAGTGGTTGTTAGGAATTGAACTCAGGACCTTTGGAAGAGCAGACAGTGCTCTTAACTGCTGAGCCATCTTTCCAGCCTTGCAGAGATAATTTCTAAGGGGAAATATCTATATCTATCTATCTATATCTATCTATCTATCTATCTATCTATCTATCTATCTATCTATCTACCTACCTATCTTAAATTCATATTATTTCTAAGGGGAAATATATACAGATAAAAATAATATATGTACATACATAAATATGTATATTTGAGCTAGTAAGAAACCATGCTTTGGGATTACACTGAAAAATAATGTCTGCAGTGGACAAGGGTCTGAGACAGAGTGGTGACAGGCAGCTCATATGTGCATGAAGAAACAATGATGTGGCCTTCAACACTGTCTATAACTCTGAGTCTTCCTCAGTGTCTGTCAGGAAGAAATTCTTCCAATGAAACCTTGGCCTCGGTTTGTCAACAGTAGAGTTATATACGTAGCATAAGAACTTTAATGTCCAGAGGACAAAAACAAAACAAAACAAAACAAAAAAATGCCTGCAAAGACTTCACACGTCAAGGGCACAGGTACTTTCATCCTGGGGCCGCCATATTTTCACATCACAAGACCGACAGCGGAACCAGACTATGCCGAAAGGTGTGAGGAGAGGGTGATAGGGCACAGGCAGGCCGTCATCTCAGGAAACAGCAGATGAAATGGGCACTTCATTTTGCAGAAGATCTTAAGTGTTTTCTGAGAGACATGGGGCTGTTTTGTTTCTTTAGGCAAAGGACAGTTAGGTTACCTGGAGACAGAGTTCCTTAAAATGATTCACTTTTGTCAACAGTGAAGCAGGCTGTGTCTCAGAAGAGCTCAGTGTTCTGCAGAGACCCAGGCAGGAGGGTCTTTGTAGCCACAGCCAAGAAGGGATCCCTGTAGAGTTCAAGTTCCGAGCAGGGGGCCGGGGGAAGCCTCTGAGTTTGAGGTCTTTGCTTGTGTCAGGGGTGAAAAGAGCTAGCTTTTGAGAAGCAATTGCAGCCCACACCACTGCTTCTAAGAGGAGGGGCCTTCCTCGGCGCCTTGAGGCATCTTTCTAGCTCTTCCAAGCAAGGTCAAAATGAGCACGGGCCTAGTGATGATCTTCCTATACAATTATGTGTAAAAGGCAAACGCCGTTTCCTCTCCCACCCTACTGCTGGAAGGTAGCCCTGGGGCCTGTGAACTGGCCAGTGAAGAGGCTGGTTGCCCTGGGTTCCGATGGGAGGAACTTACATGTTATGCAGCCCTGAGGAATAGTAGGACAGGGTGGGGCTGGGGGAGCGAGTCTGCGGCCGAATCGGCTTGACTGTGCGAGGAGGGATGGAGGGACTTGTGGATAAAGGCTTTGCGCTCCGGGGTGGAACAGGTGGGGCGTTCAGGAGTCGGCATTCTTCCCTGACCTGGTGAGGGGAAAAGAACACTCCAGGTTAGTAACGTACTAACACGACTAAGGCAGGGGACTGGGGGATGGGGGTGGGGAGGCGAGGGTGGGATTGGAGAACACAGCTCCAGCTTGCAGGTTGGCATTCATAGCATTAAATAAAGCACTGAACAGTAAAAATAGTGTGTGAGCAAGACACACACACACACACACACACACACACACACACACGCACGCACGCGCGCACACACACACACACACACACACACACACACACGCACGCACGCGCACACACACACACACACACACACACACACCCCTACCACAAACTGCTGGGAACAGACTGATCTGGAAGGAAGCTGTGTGGTAAAGGTCAGCTTCTGTGGAGCCATACCAAGGCATGGGAATACAACAAGCTTGAGAGATGCAAGGACACATGGAGCAGACGTGGAGTGGGGAGGCAGTGAGGGTGTCAGCTGTGACAGGCTCTGCCTGTCCCGTTTCCCGAATGCAATCCAATTTGGCCCAAACCTTTGGAAACATGGCCTTTAGTTGATTTTGTGTGTGCATGCACACGCTCGGATGTGCATGGTCTCCTGTGAGCTGTTCCCTGGCACCTGTTCAGAGGTCAGAGGACAGTTATGGGAGTTGCTTTTCTGTTTGGGCCACGTGGGTCCTGGAGGTTAAGAGAGGGCCTTCTGCAGGGTGAGAACTCTGTTGGCACTTGTCTGGTGCCCCTCAAAGCCCGTGTGTGGGGATTAACAGCGACCTTGTTCAGATACATATTTGAACTTTGGAGACGCGGGCTGGGGCCTGAGAGTTGGCATTTCCTATCTCTTTTCTATGGTGCTGAAGGCAGGGTGCTGTATAAGCCGGGCAGATATTCTAGCTCCTAAGTACATGGCCAGCTCTTTCAGAAGTTGTTCTTTGAAGACAGGCAGGGTGGGGCATGCCTGTAACAGCAGCACGCAGACGGCCAAAGCAGGAGGAATACCATGAGTTTGAGGCTAGCCAGGGCTACATAGTAAGGACCTGTGTCAAGCAGGCTTCCTGCTAATTTTTCTTTTTCTTTTTCTTTTCTTTCTTTCTGGGTGGCTGGGATCACAGACAGGAGTTACTATGTATGGCTGAGTCTGCGTTTCTAACAAGCTCCAGGGTGAATGTTATCCTATGGGTCCAGGGACCACACAGTGGAGAGGAAGCGCTCGGAGTCCAGAGGAGAACTTTTACTGATAAAAAGCTAGCCCAGTCAGATGACCTCCACTCATCTCCACATTGGAGGTGATCTGGTGACCCAGGATGCCCCGGGGCTTCAGCATGCTACTGTCCTGACCCAAGCTGGCTATGCAGCCCCAGTAGCTTTTCCCTGTCACGATTTGGCTTGCCTTTCTCCATGTCAGGCAGCAGGGGGCACTTGAAGCCTGGTTGTGCTAGTCCACCCCAGCTGCAGTGGCCTATTTGGGACTCTATTAAAAATAAACGCTGAGTTCTAGTATCTGTTCCGATCCTCCACTGGATGGAGTCTCCCAGCCAGACTCAGGGCAAAAAGCTGCGAGTTGTATGGAAGAGTTGGGGGCTATAGGCAGGGGGCGGTTTACAACAGGGGAAGGGGGGTTGTCAGGAGCTCCACAAGGAGACTACCAAGGCTGGTGGATCTGGACCCAGGGGGACCTGCATAAACTGATGCACCAACTAAGGACATGCATTGCAAGCTGAGGACCTAGACGCCCTGTTCAGATCTAGTCAATGAACAGCTCATTCTCCACATGAGGAAGGGACAAGGGATGGGGAGCGGGGTGGGGAAGGGGAGAGGACTGCCTGTGACATGAACTCTGGTGCCTGGGATTTGATCACTGCCCCTTGGAGGGGAGGCCTTGTGGGCACACAGAAGAAGGGGATGCAGGCTACCCAAGATGAGATCTGATAGGCTGTGGTCAGATGGTGGGGGAGAGGACCCCCTGTCCCCATCAGCGGTCTAGTGGAGGGGAACAGAGTAGAAAAGGGAGGGAGGGTGGGAATGGGAAGATCAGAATGAGGGGGTTACAACGGGGATGTAATGTGAATAAATTATAAGAATAAAACCATACACATTTTAAAAAATGCTGAGTTCTGCGCTATCTCTACCCACTTTCAGGCTGTGCTCCCTGCATTTCTCTCACTCTTTTCTTCAACACCTTATCTTAGGGACAACGGAGGAGCAAGTGCCCACCAGCCTTGGTGATGAGGATACTGAAGATGAAATGAACAGGCACATTTGATACATACACAGACTTCCTTCACTGACTACATCCTGGGCCTCCAATTAGAATCCCAGGCCTGATTCACTTGCCAAAGAAAATCAGCCAGAAAAGGAAGCCATATATGCTCATGACTAGTGCCTTGAACCTTGATCTAAGTGAGATGGAAGTAATCTTATTTTTTTTAAAATCTTTTTGAGACTGAAGTATTATCTAGCCCACGCTGGCCTTTGAACTTGGTATGTAGTGTGTGTGTGTGTGTGTGTGTGTGTGTGTGTGTGTGTCTGTGTGTCTGTGTGTCTGTGTGTGTGACCTTGAACCCATCTTTCTGCCTTCACCTCCCAAACGCTGGGATTATAGGTATGCCCTACCACACCCATTGGGAGTGACTTAAAGAGCATCGTTCCCTGTATTTCGCAGGAGCCCAGGGACCTCCAGCCCTGGCACCGGGTTGGGAAGGAGAGAGCACATCATTCAGGCAGCTCTGCGAGTTACAGCTAAACACTTGGGCAGGAGCCTCCCTCCTGACCGGCTAGAGCGAGCTTTCCATTTTGGAGCCTTTGAAACAGAGAGGCTCTCTTTGCAGCAGATACAGAGCGCTACAGAAAACCACAGCTGGTCACAACGCAGAGAACGGCCGATCACCTCGCAAGGGATACAGCAACACCGCAACTCCTGCACCTAAGGCTCACAACTCACGACATAGTTTGGAAGAGGCAGTGGGAAGAATCTGCTGTGAGATTTTCTCCTAGAAATGGCAGAGAAGCTACTCCATGATACCTCAACAATATGGCTGCCTATAAAAGACCTGAGCAAGGACACCAGCAACAGATAGGCTAAAGTGGGGGGGGGGGATATTATGGGGTTCTGCCTTTATACAAAGAACTCCAGGCACCTGAAGGTGGGAGTATTCTTTCCCTGGGGAGAAGCCCCCTAATTGATTATGCGGTATTAAGTGGTCAGCTCAGAGGGCATGTACACACATGCAAGCAACACAAAAAGTACCCAGCAGGTGCATTTATATATTTATGTCTCTCTATATATTTGTGTCAATAATAACAACTACAGACAAAGAGGCCATGAATTTGAGAGAGAATGGGAGGTTTGGAGGAAGAAAAAGGAATAGAGAGAAACAATCACATTTTTACTTTTTATTAGATTTATTTATTTACTTGTGTTTTGCCTTCATGTATATATGTGTACATACGTGTGCTTGGCACCTGTAAAAGTAGGAAGAGGGCATTGAATCCCCTGGAACTGAAGTTATGGATGGTTATGAACCACTACGTGGGTGCTGGGATTTAACTGGGGTCTTCCTCAAGAGCAGTGAGTGCTCTTAACTTCTGATCTTTCTCTTCAGCCCCATACTTATATTTTAATAAAAAATATAATGTAAAAATTAAAAGGTGGGCCAGGTGTGGTGATATACATTTCGATTCTAGCATTTGAAGGTAGAGGCAGGTGGATTGCTGTGAGTTTGGTTACAGAGTGATTTCCAGGCCAGCTAGGGCCACATAGCGAGACCACGTCTCAACACTATAACACAGGAGGCAGTGGTGGGTAACTACAGAAAGACAACCCATAAACAGTTGGAGCCTTCTTTTCTTAAGAGTTAAGTGGTTAACGTTTTAATTTTTAAAATAAATTATTTTTTTTCTCAATATGAGAATTAAGTGGAGGTGAAGAAAAAAGAGGCCAGTGATGAATTCACTTTAGAGTTAATCCTACATCTTAGAATCAGTCATTACGTATGATGGTTCACTAGGAACAGCTTAGGGATGCGCCAATGGCAGTGTGCCGAGATGCCCAGTACAATGCACATTTCACCTAAAAAAAAAAAAAAAAAAAACCTTAATGTTGGAACTCAAAAGAGCAGCCACATGCAGCTGAATGTGACCTGAGGGTGTCCCCTCTTCCTGTTCTTATGGCCAAAGGCGCCTGGGGCTGTCTGGACAGCATCTTCATAGCTAGGCGTCCGGAAGGGCTTCCCACAGATAGGGTGGAGGTGGCCAGTGAAAAGAAGCATTTGTGGATGTCAGGTCCTGGTGTGTGTGTGTGTGTGTGTGTGTGTGTGTGTGTGTGTGTGTGTGTGTGTGTGTGTGTGAAGCTGCAGTTAACAGTATTTACAGCTAAACTTCAAAATGAAATGTGAGACACAGGTGGCATTGGGGCCCTCCACAGGGATCCCGAAAGGAGTCTGAGTCTGATTCAGTTTAACATGAAAAGAGCAAGCTTCCTTAAAATGTCCTTTGGAAAAATGGGAGTATTAAAAGCTACAACTTATCCTCTACAGGGATTGCAAGCATCTTTCTGCAGAGAGAGGGAGAGCATGAGGGTCTTGTTGTCACAGGTGGGCGGGAAGGGCAGTCCTTGGTGGGTGAGGTGGCTGGTAAGCCACAGCCCCACAGCGCTGTGGCTGGGCACTTTCAATTTGGGTTGCAGCTGTGGCTTCTCTGATGGTCTTATTTCACAGCATATTATGGGAAGGATTACATGCTTTGGTGGGATGTGCACATTCTGGCACCTGGAAGTTATAAATAGTGAGGGTTGGTTATGCCTCTTATTTCTCTTCTCACCTCGTATGGTCTTTCACGCCGGTGGTCATCCTACTCTTCTCGGCTTCTTGATTTGATTCAAGCCAAGGTATTTATATGTGAGAAGAAGGTACCAGTGATGTAAAATGAATTTTATCTGACGATAGAAGGCAACTGACGGGGCCGGATGGGTCAAGCAGCCTATTTCCTGCTTTCTCTCACATTCAATTTCAGTTTTAAGTGCTCCATGTCCAGCCCATTCCTTCTGGAAGTCTCTGCATGTGGCTTTCATTGTGTTCTTGCCCAGTGGATGGAGGACAGACTTGTCTGGACTTCCACTGAAGCCTTTGCAGATTAGCTTTGACCCATCATCTCCCTTCTGTCCCCTCCACCCTGCTGTTCCTCCTCCTCCACAACAGTGGGTCTGATTGGTCGATCCACTGCAGCTCAAAGCTCCTGCGCTTTCCCACCTCTCCTCTGGTTTAGTTCCTTGTGGCATCATCAGTTACGTGACTGTTCCCACTGCCTAGTCCTAAAGGCCACATGTCCTCCTAAAGGCCACATGTCCTGTCTAGGCACCAGGATGGATCACTGCTTCTGAACGAGCCTACCATGCACTCTGTTATAGCTATTTACCGTCCATGCATTGTTAATCAGATCAAGAGTAAAATGGAATGGACCAATGTCACTGCCAGTACTCTCCAGTGCATATAGAGCTTTGGCATCTGTCTCCTCTGTCAGGAAGATGTTACACAGAACTTCAGGTGAGACTTAACCGATCAACAGGTTAGTTTTTTTTTTTTTAAAGTAAAAAACATACGTAACAAAAAACGCACTACTTTAAAATTTAAATCATGCATATCTTTTATATTCTAATGTGGAAATTCATATCGTTAAGTCATATGGGCTGGGCATAAGTTTCTGTGGCACCTGGCATATAGCGCACCACACCTTTACCACCATACTTGATATAGAGTGAATGGGGTGAAAAGGCAGTGACTAAATTCTTCTATTAACATGGTTTGAATTGTTAGCATTCACCCTCCCAGTAATCCCTATTTCCAAGTAAGCATGTACTACACCATTCTGTGCCTGGTAGGAGAGGGTGGCCTGGCTTATTTTCACTATTTGAAGCTGAACTTCAACTGGCAACAGGGAGCGAACACTGCCCTTGGGCTACCTGAGGGACAACATTCTGTTTTAACGTGAATGTGGGCATCCATCAGGTTGTGGGTGACTTTTGCCCATCTGTAGGCAATGTCTGGATGCTCAGAGAGGCTCCTAGCACCAGCCTCCTACTGTTTAAGAAAAAGCCAGAGGACACAATCTGGGTCCAGGTGACAGTGTGAGAGCTCGCTCTTGTTTACACCTGGAGCCTTGTCACCTTCATTTCCAGTCTTTCCTCCTCTGACATCTCAGTCTCTTATCAAACATATGTCACAAACAGTTTTGTGTCACTAGTTCTTGATATTTACCTAGATGACGGCTAGGGCTAAATATAAAGTTAACTTAGAGGAAGGCAGAGATAGTGAGCTGTTCTTTCAGAGCCTATGTGTCACTGGGAGGTATGTTCAGTTTCCTGCCATCCAACCCACTGAAAACATCTAATCATGAGAATTCGAAGAAAACTGTAACAGGTGTCTATCTTGGGTGTTAATAGATAGGACACAGGGCTGTCTATTCTCACGGTTTCTAAGAGTCTAATGACTCTTTCCCCACATATTGTTAACTTCATTTTTCTATTTAGAAGTTCAAATACATGTACAGTGTCTATCATTGCTGTTGGGTTGAGTATAAAAAAAAATGTAACTCTCAGAGTTAGTTATGAGGAAGGGAGACAAATACAATTAAGATAAAAATTGGTAAGTGTATCAACTGAAGTTTGTGCAGAGGTTTGTGGGAACACTATGAATTTATTCAAGACGGCAGGGGAATACATTCATAGGAGGCTTTAGTGAGGAAGTCTTGGGGAAGCAGGATTGACAGTGTGATAACGGCTTAGACAGCATGATGCTAGGCACCTGGTGCATGTAACATCCACACCTAACATCTGGCAAGCACAGTGATGCTGTGGTCCAGGAGGGTGGACGATGAGACAGACACTAATACCATGAATTAGAGACTGAAACTCAGAAGCAGAGGGCTGGGAGAAACCATGGCATTCAAGGCTGAAAATACTGCTTGGCTAGACTCTGTACTCGCTGATGGATGCTCGGGTTCTGCTGCACTGAGATACCACATGAGAAGTGAAGAAGGCTCCGCCCCCAAGGGAAGGACAGAAGAGGAGAGAAGCAAGTGACTGCACTGTACCATCCATAGAGAAGAATCATGGAAAGATGGAATGAGGGGAGCCGAGAGATGAAGACGGCAGACAGAGGATGCAATGTGAAGACATAGAAGTGCCCCAGTGAGAAGATAAGGCTACCAGGAAGCCATGAGAATGTGGAAGCAAGGCCACCATATGGGCAGCCAGTGGTCATTGCCAGCTTAGCAAATGAGGCTTGAGTGCTGTGAAATGCACCCAAGGTGGATTTCAATGAGTGGAAGCCAGAAGGAGAGGAGAGAGTGGAGTCAATGAAATACACCACTGGTAACAGACAGAAAGGAAGACGTGGGTGACACTTGTTAGAAAGGGGCTCTGGATGGGAGGAAGGATGGTTTTTCTTTTTGAATGGAAAGAAACTTGAGAAATGTGCCTGGGCACGTCACACGCACCCGTGGGAATGTAGAACTCTTCCTAAGAGGATGCATGGGAGAATGAGCACATATGCTCACCGCTGTCTGCCTCTGCCATGCCACGGTGGCCACATCACACTAGAGAAACAATGCATGCTAACTTACGCCCCATCAGCTAGCGTGAGGATAAAAGGCACCTACAGCGTGGAGGGTTCCAAGTTTTGTGTAAGCGCAGTCATGAGGAAGGAAGTCAGACACTACTTCAACCGCTGAGCTGAAATCAAGTACATTATGGGATGGGCCTATTTCCTTGACTTCTTCTCAGGATGGCTTGGAAAGTTAAGCTTGACCACCTGCCTCTCAGGAATGGGTGTCTAGTCCTCTCTGCCTTTCAAAACTGCCACTGCTGCAGCTCTGTTTAGTCCTGAGAATATCTGCCCAAGAACAGGAGAAAGGACCAAGCATTTGGGGGGAAATGGGGGACATTTGTCTTTCCTTGAAATATTCACATGTTAAAAATAACTTGTGAGAATTTAATTGAACAAAGTAGGTTCCTGCATGGTTGGAAAATATAGATGTTTATACAACAAAAACTGAAGTCTTACATATAATTGCGTTATTTTATACATGGTATGAAAGTTTTTTTTTTCTCTTACTTCATATTCCTGCGATTAAAAGAACCTGGTGATAGTGCAGATCTTTAATCCCAGTACCTGGGAGGCAGAGGCAGGTGGATCTCTGTGAGTTTTAGGCCAGCCTGGTCTATAGAGTTAGTTCCAGGACAGCCAAAGCTACACAGAGAAACCCTGTCTCGAAAAAACAAACACAACAGCAACAAAACAAAACAAAAAAACCCCAAAGATAAAAAGTCACCCCGATTGTCTATGGGTGTGTGTATGTGTGAGACTTTGGTTGGATGACATTTCTTAGGAAGCCTTTGTTTTTCGACACTCTGTAACTCCCTGCTCTTTTTCTGGGAGAGAAATAATACTCCTTTGCTGACTGACCAATGGGATAGCTTAAGAAAACAAATCATGTCAGCATGTTGCAGTCTTTGCCTACCATCCTTTATATATGCTTCGGGGGGAAAAAACTCAATTTCATAGCAGTGGCTGCTCAGCCCTTAGGAGAGAGTGATCTCGAGACACCTGCTGATAGTTGCACCTCCTCATGGGATTTGGCTCCTCCCCTTCCCAACCTGGCACCATAAAGCTGGCTCCCCTACCATCAACCTTAGTAAGAACTTACTACTCTGCCAATGAATGGGCTTTCCTCCTTGTTTGACCTTCTAAGGTCCCCTCCTGCCCTATAGACCCTGAGTATGCTGATGAAGTATCTTCCAACACCCCTGGCCTGGCCAATGGTACAGGGCCACACAAGCCTTGCCCTAGAGACCCTGGCTGCCTCCCCAGGGGCATAAGTACGCCCATCCCCCTCAATAAACCGAACCAGTTCTCGAAAACTGTTTCTAGGTGTGTTCATTGCCAGAACAGTCATCGACTGAGACCCCGCACTGCACTCACCCGCACCAGGGTTAAGCTTCCCTCTCTCTAGTCCAGCTTGGTGCACAACTCTAAGGGGGAAGTCACAGGGTGCTATAAATCTACCACAAGCAGGCGCGCAGGTGCGGTGGTGATGGGGGGAGGCCGGGTGGGGGGGAGGATGGTCACAACCTGTTGCAAAAATAACTTGCCTGGATCTGGGAAGGATCATCAAGGAGACTCTTGATTCCTCTCCTGGGTCTGTGTCTTTTGTTTCCATATGGACAACAACTCAGAAAATAAAAATGCTAGCAGTGAGGGTGATCTAGGATTGGCCTCACCTTCATCCTAAGTGCCCTTCAAAAGAGCCAAATTCAGCACGATGCTGGCGATCCAAAGAAAGGAGTTTCGTAACTCTGCTGCCTTGAACTTTGCAACCTTGCCTTCCCTGTGTGCTCTCTGGCCTGTATTTTACATTTCTTCCCACACTCCCTCTACCAGATAACAAAATCATTACAGCCTTAAGACATCTTATTTATAAAGAGGCTTTTATACAGAGAGTTCATAACCCTGTCACATAGCCGTAAGTGGGTATTTTAGGACAGACAGAAGTGCAACTTTTATCATATCGAAATGCCATGAATGAATTTCCACTGGATAACTACTGAAGGCCAGCTCACAGTCTACACCCCATTCTTAAATGTGGTGCCTTATTATTTTCCTTCATCTCATTGTATATTGATAATGAGGACCTAAGACCTACTGGGAGAAGGTCTCCAATATTCAAGCCCCAGGCAAGAGGGAGCTGCAGTCGCTCAGCTGGAGGTAAGAAGGGCAAATGGCTCTGAAAAGAAGCCTTGTTTAGGATCTAGGGTGCCACTGGCGTCTAGGATAAAGATTTTCCTGAGAAAGGAGTATAACATATGACATATATCATTGCATTGCACATAACCTTCTTGTCAGTGTGACTTTCCACAATGGCACTTGAATGTGTCTCTGAAACAAGAGTTACCCACTACAGTATTATAATTATCTTTATTAGCAGCCACTGACAGTTCCAGTGGACATAGGAGGAAAAAAGTGTCTTGGCTTAGAAAATTTCATTTAAAAACAACCTACCTGAAATGGAAGGCAATTAGCTTTATAATTACCAAAACAACATACTAATTTAGTCGTCACTTCAATTAATGAATGAAAGCCCAGGTATGGCTTGCTTACAAGTAGTCCTCAAAAGTTGTAATTAAAATGAATTAAATGCCAAATGTTCTAGGGGACCTCATTAATTAGTGGAATCTTGAATGGAGGCTATTGTAGAACAGTTAGCGTGATGCAAATTCTTACTTCTATGCATTGTTTTTTTTTCCTGGCTGGAGACTGAAAACCAGGTCCTCCTGCACACTGGGCAAGCATTTCAGTACTGAGCTGTAAGATCACCAATCTCACCATTACGTTTTAAGGATATCAACAATGATATCTGGTGTCTTTAAGAAAACCTGCCTTTTAATGCCCTATCTAATATTAACATACTTTAAAAATTAAAAAAATGTAGTATTGTTTGTGTGTGAGTGTGGGTGCACACCCACCACGGAGAGCTTGTGGAAGTCGCAGGGGCACTTATGAGCAAGTCGGTTCTCTCTTCCTACCATGAGTTCTGGGAACTGACCTCAGGTTGCTGGCTTGCATGGGAAGCACTGCCAGTCCTCTCACTGGCCCCTATAGCTCATAAAGGGGAAAGAAGACAAAGATAAAATGAGAGAATTAAGGTTGAATTATTTTTCATGATCACTTTAGGTTACAAACTAACATGTTTATAGTGCTTTCTTAACCTGGGTAGTTATGAGTACATCCTAATTCTACTGGAGGCGGGGAGGTTGGCGGTGCCTCGTGTAATAAGGGCTGGTAATGTCACAGCCTGCCTTGGCTGCACCAAGGGAAAGGTGATTACACCTCAGCTTTGGGACAGCTATGCAGGTGGGGCTGGGAGTATGAGTCCTTGAAACTTGCTCACAGGCACACTTCTTACAAATATCTGCAAGCTCTTCATACCCCTTAACTTCCCCTTGAAATGACATTTGCTACTGGGATCCTCAGAGTACCAAGCAAAAGTGCGCAACTTACTATCTGGTTTATGATAGCGCATAGTTTATGATGACTCTGTTGCCAAGTAATTACGGTAGACACCCTGTGAAGTAGGCATTTTCATAGGCAGGTTAAAATACCACTCTATTTTTAGATCTAATGTGTTCTTGCGTGAGGGGGAGCACCTCCTGTGGACGCTGACCTGCCTTTCTGGATTTGGCTGTAGAGGTGCACATGTCCACATCCAGCCTCCTGACCCTTCGGAGGGGCTTTACTTCCTCTTTCTGCCCATTGGTCAGGGAAGGATGGGGCAGGGCATAGAACCTCAGCTTTCAACTCACCCTTTAAGTCTCTCACTGCAGTCCTTATGAGCTTTGTTAATCCTGCCCTCTAATGATGAGTGACTTCATTCTCACCCTTTAGCTCAGCCCTCATATGCTGCCAACAGCAGCTGCTGGGGCCGCCAGCCCATCTGAGATGTTAGCATCACTTTCTATCTGGCTGCAAGCAGGAGTCCATCCCACGTACAATTACCGCTACTCTTTACGTTGAATGTTTACTAAGTGCTCAGGAGCCGTGCCAAGCTCTTTGTATAACACAGTAACACAGTGAAGGACTTATCACTCCCCTGGGGACAGACTCAGGGAGGCTTGATAGTTCCCCCAAGTGAGAGGATGCTGGTCCATGTGGGGCTCTCAGGCAGGACTACTTCTAACCGTCTATCTCATGGCGTGGAGATCAGTGCTAGTCTGAGTTCCACTGGAGGGGAAAGGACTTCGTCAAGTACCTCCTGCAATGGGGCCCCATCAAGCCAACTCTCAACCCATCATCGTTGTGGTGGGCTTATCAATGATGGGCTGCCCACCTTCATGATGAGAGACCCCGCTCTTCATCCTACAGCTCAGTCCTCACACCTTGTCTCTTAGCAGCTGCGAGAGCATCCTGTCTCTCAGAAAGGCTGACAGATTCACGGATGCTGCACTAAAACTGGGTGAGATTGGTGGCTTCAATCCAGAGCTCATTTTGAGTTTTCCTTTCACCAGTGTTACAGATTGGGCAGTGCCAGCAACCAGCTAAGGGTGACTGTACAGATGGAAGATATTGGTCCATGACAGGATGCTGCTGCCCAAATGGCTTTGGAAGGTTGAGATCCAGAGATGCCACTGGTTGCTTCACGCTAGGGACTGAATGAGGCTTCGTGCATGTTAGGTAAGCTCTCTGCCTCCAAGCATCACACCTCCAGTCTTATCTTGTGCTTCACTGGTACTTTTTTCACTTGAAATTTCGCTATCTTTTTCTAAAAAATTTTATGCTATGTATTCACCATGCCTAGTATTGCACTACATAAGGTCACTTTCATATAAGTGCATACTGTATTCTGAGCATACACTCTATCTCTCTCATTCTTTTTTTCCCACTCTTGGTAGTCTTCTTGGTCCCCCTAAATAGTTCCACTTTTACTTTCATTTCTCTCTCTGTCTCTCTTTCTTATGATTTATAAAAAAAAAAAACCCTGGGAACCGCAAATATCAGAAAACATGCTGTTTTTTATAAGACCAGGTAATTCTCTTAATATGATAATTTCCAGTTATAGCAATTTTCCTGCAAATGACATCTTTGGTCTTCGTAGCTGTGCAGATCTGCAGTGCATACAGACAGCACACTTCCCTTCTCTTCCTTTCTACTGCTGGACACCTGGGCTGTTTCTGTGACCTGGCTTCTATCAACAGTGCTATGGCAAACACTGATGTACAGGGCTGTCTGTGATATACTGTCTCAGACTCCTTCGGGTAAACACCAGGCCCTGCGCTTGGGAGAGAAACTAGGTGTGGGGATGGGGCTGGGGAAGGAAGGCACAGGCCGACAGAGACAGAGGAGTTCTTGAAGACTGTCATTTGTCAAGTGTCTGGGTAAATGTTTTAGAAATATTAGGGGATTGGAGCATGGCTCAGTGGTTAAGAGCACTGGCTGCTCTTCCAGAGGACCAAAGTTCAATTCCAAGATAGCACACGGCGGCTCACAACTGTCTGCAATTCCAGTTCTAGGTGATCTGCTACCCTCACACAGAAATGAATCAAGTCAAAACAGCAATGTACAAAAAATAAAATTAAATAAATTATTAAAAAAATTAGCCTGTAGCTAGAAATAAAAATGAATAGAGGCCCGCAATGCTATGAAATAAAGAATGAGTTCATTATAAACATATGGATCGAAGGATAATCTACATAACAGGAACTGTCAGGTTATCATGGTGCAGAAATTCTTGCAAAATTTACAAAAAATTGCATTTATTTATTTATTACATGTGTGTGCACAGACGTAAGAACACACATGCCATGATGCGAATGTGGGGGTCAGATGACTCACAGGTATTGGTTGTCCTGCCCTACCATGTGGGACTCAGCTATGGAGCTCAGTTGTCCGGCTTGGTGGCAAGCACCTCTTGCCTGATCTCCTTGGAAACTCTGAAAGTGACAAGGGCTTGCTAGTGAGCTTGGGCTCTGCTGTAATAAGGGACAAAAGTGGCAGAGTCCCTTCTCCCCTAGACACCTCTGCTTTGCTTTCCCCCTGAGACACTTCTGTCAGGAGTGCTCTCTTATGCCACTGAGGTGAGTTGTAACATGTTAAAAAAAAGCCCTTGAGAACTTGTCAGATCTGATCAGGCAGCAAACTGTCTATGTCATCTTCTCATTTGGGAAGCTGATAACCTGCACTCCTGGTATACTCAGGTAATGAATTTTATTCCTTCTCAAGTCTCTGATGGGGTTTAAGACCAGATAGTTTAGTTCTATAGTTAAGCTTAGTTGTTTTGGGGTTAAGATGTTTTTAGGTCTAGATAGGGGTTTTTAGGTTGATAGAGATGAGATATTGATTTATATTCAGAACTTTAGACGCACTAACATAGGAAAGATGTTTTCTTCAAGGCTGCCAAGTACAAATAGCCAAAGCACTATGAATGTAACATTTATATAATTCCTGATTGCTTCACGGTTCTTCTTGCTGTTGGTAGTTTATTGTACATATGTGTAATAATATAAATGTGTATGTAAACAAAGAAAAAAACCCTGAGAAGCCATCTTTACAGAGGCAATGTGATTACAGTATAATTCGAAGCAGCCATGCCTGCTTCCTTTCTAGGGCACACACTCTTCCTTTGACCATTCTGTCATCCTAGCAGTTCCCGGTGGGGACAGTCAACTTTCTAGATAAGTGTTCTACTGGCTTTGGCTATGGTTTGAATGAGACGTGTCTCCTGCAGGGACATGTGTTTGCACATTTGGTCCCCAGCTGGCAGAGCTGTTGTGGGATGTGATGGAACCCTCAGGAGGTGGGGCTTAGTTGGAAAACATTGACAATTGGAGGTGGGCCCTTCCTGCCACTCTGCTTCTCTATGTCAGTGATTGGGTGGGAAGGATGCCATGCACAGGTCGTCACTCTTCCTACACTCCTAACTACCCAAGGCAGAACTGTGATTTAATTCTATGGGAACACTTGAATTTATTTCCCATTAAAGCTCCTGTTTGAAAATTATAAGCTGAAGCCACATCTAACAGTCATGACATTCTCTGGCTCCCCCCGCCTCCCCGGACACACTAAAAATGGAAAATTCATTTCATGGTTACAGAACTAATAAAAAAAAAATGGCTTCCTTTAAAATATCCAGCTCTTCCTTTAAGAGTAAATGGTTTCCAGGTGTTTATACCATGTCCTTTGTGTTTATAGTGTCTTATATCTCTGGGCAGGCTGAGAGGAGTCTCTTATGTCATGAGAAACTACTGTGTAGACTGAGGCCGAGGTCTTTCTCTGTGGCACTTGCTTTTAGTTTCAAATTTAAGTCTGATGTTTTTATTTTAGAACCAAGGTCAAGATGGGATGACAGCAGAGTCATTTTCTTTTTAAAATTATTGTAAGTACCATTAAGTTAAAATATTATGCCTAAAATATGCTGTTAAGTATTATGCAAATGACTTAACAGATTCATGAAACAAAAACTGCAGTTTAAAAATGGTGGGCAGGAACAAAAAATATCTTGTTAGCTACCCTACCTTGTCTACAAATTCTGAGTGGCCTCAGATCAGTCACATCACAAGGAACTTTGAGAAAAGTCAGTCACAGCAGCCACTAATATCACAATGCAATCTTGCAAAGACCCATTCAACCTCACAGATGGCATCTCAGACTCCTCTCCAGGAATATTTGTGAAAAGCATGTGTAGGTCAGGTATAAAGAGATCCTGAGATAACCAAAGTTGATCACAAGAGACACATGATTTGGGGAAATACACTGAAACATAAAACAAAACAATAATAACATTTCCTTCCCTCCAAAAAGCAAAAAACAAACAAACAAACCCGCCTCTCAATCTTCTATAGTAGGACCCAGTCATAGTCATGATGGGATGTCCTAATACTGACACTCATGCTCATCTCTTACCAGCCACCAAAGAGCAACAACAATAAAAACCAAGCGATGGTAAGTTTCCAAGCCCCTAGATCTGGTTGCGTAAGTGACCCTAGGTATGACCATCTCCACCAGTCAATCAGCAAACACAAGAGCCACTGCAAGCCAGATGGGTCAAAGTTCAATAGGAAAGACTCAAGTAGTGTCCCTGAGAAAGATCAAGGTCGCGCACGATGTCACATCAAACACACTGCTGGGTTCTGACGTCACTAAGGGTGCCTAGTGCTTGCCAGGAAGGGTGCCCTGCACTTGTTACTTATTTGCTTTTTGAACATCCTTAGGGAACCTTGGACATGAATATAAATAAGGTCTGGGGACCTCAAGTCATCAAGAATTCTGCAAACTGTCTAGGATCTCTTATTGAGTACAGCTGTTTCTCTGCACTTGCGCCCGAAGGTCCCTGGAAGGTTCTGTAGGAAGGAAAGCACAGTCTAGTTCTATAGGATCTGGGAAGCCAAAGCGGTAGGGTCCTCTCTTGGGAAACCTTTGTAGTAGCAAGGGCCCCCATCCCTCCACTTTGTGATAGCCAATCAGATGCCTGAAATGATCTACCGCCAGTCCTCGGGCTGTCCAGATCTTGGTTCCAGCCTTTTGGACTGCCCTTTATGCACTCTACACAGCCTCTCCAGGCAACTCCACAGAACAGTGTGCTTAGGCCATCCCAGGAGCCACATCTTTACTCTTGGGATGCCCCTCCCCCAATCTCTCTCTGCTTCTTAATTCAAGCGCATTCTCTGGCCTCATTTAAAACGCCAGTATCTCCATTAAGGCTCCTCTCAGTCACCCTTCACTAAGAGTTTCTCTGTTCTGAATTGCCACACATGCTGTCTGTCTCTTCTACTGTTCCTCATCTCTTAGCCTGGGCACCTCTTTTCGTTTGTTACCTTTTACATAGAACTGAATGATCCCAGGTCCACAGTCCTGGTCTTCCTGATGTCCGACTTCTAGTGGCTGTCCCATAATGTCATAGGTTTCAAAGTGGACTCTTTATAGCTCTAGGGTCTCAGTGAGGTGTCCAAAGTCCAGAAAGTGGGGATGGGCGTGGGAGGGGTGCAAGGAAAGTCTGCCTCTTCGTTTCATTTCTCTTGTTTTTGAAAATATTTAACAAAATATTATTCTATTTTTTGTCTGTGTGAAGGCAATTGTGTGTGCATGTGTGCAATTGTGTGTCTGTGCCCATGTAGGCCACAACGGGTATTGGATTCCCTGGAGCTGGAGTTACAGACAGTTGTGAGCTGCCTGACACTGGTGCTGGGAACTGAATTCAGGTCCTCTGCAAGAGCCCAACCATTCTTGATCTCTGAGCCTTCTCTCCTGTAAAAATAAATTCTGCTACAGATACAAACAAACAAACAAACAGTGTAAAGATGTCAAATCCATGGGTCGTAACTGGTGCCTCTGTGGCTCTCAAGACAGAAACAGACGCAAAGGTCAGTGTGAACACTGAAGATACAGAATGCCTCTCAATCAAAGATGGCGCTCAGAAGAAAGGTCCTTTCTGTTTGTGCTGACTTTTTATTTTTGCGGGGATGCTGGGCCACATGCATGCCAAGAAAGGGCACCGGTGCTAAAGTTACAACCCCAGCCCCTGTACCAATGTGTTTACACTAAAACTTGACAGACACCTCATCAAGCTCCGAGTTACGGTCTGCGGAGAGAGAACTACGTGGCACTTGGTTCTGAGGCTACCCCCATGCTTGGGTCTCGGTATAGTTCGAGGGACGCAGGAGAGTTATTGGAGATGCTGAGGTCTCGCTGGTCCTGCTTCCTAACTCAAGCACAGAGGACACAGTTCCTTCACTAAAGCACTGGTCTCTGCCTTGTTTTGCTGGAGAACAGTGCACTTCTCCTCTCTCCACCCCCACTTTGTCAGTAAATACTGCTGGTTGAGATACAAACATTTTCTGAAGCTCATTCCTTTTGGCACCCCCATCACTGCTACAGCTTAGACACTGTCATTTCGACCTCTGTCATGACTGCTCCTTCCCTGGCCACCTCTTGACCCCCGTCTCTTCCCTGTAATTTGTTTTCTAGGCAGTAGCAAATCAAGCTTAAAGATCATTGCCCGTTAGAAGCTCTCAGAGGTTCTCAGGCAACGAAGTACAACTCTTACTTGCCAATGAAATAACTGGGCTAGCATCCACACTTCACTCCAAATTACATACCCTTATTCATTCTGCTAATCTTTAATTGGGAAGTGTTTTTATTTTTTAAGAAAATGAACGAGTCGACGCCTGGGCAGAGACAGAAACACTGGCACACCATTCACACACAGGAGTGACTTACAGCTTCAGATTTGGGAGGCACTGGAGGTGGAGGTAGGGTGATTTCTGAAGACTTCACTGTGGCTCCCAGGGTTGCAGGGGCAGGAAGAGAAGTTGTACATTTGGATCGTGTGGAGCCTTTCAAGGGGTCACACCTGCTCTTCTCACTGAGCGACCGAGTGAGAGGCTGGCGGCTCGCCTTGCCGTCCTCCAACCACAGCTCTTCATAGGGAACTTCGGACTTCCCAGGGATGCTGGGCGACTCATCATTAGCTTCCGGGAAAAGGTAGTCGCTCCCACTGTCACCAGAGTCTTGATAGGGAAGGATGTCATGAGGAAATGGGGCCCACTCTCCCCCAAGGTCCCTGCAGCCATGGAGGTTCACTTCGCTGTTCCCATGGAGATTGTTGCCATACACACAGACCGAGAGGCGGTGGAAGGACTGGGTGAGCTCGTCGCGGGCATAGCTGAGGGAATTGGGTAAATGGTTGTGGCCGGAGCAACGGCCCTTTTTGGGGCTCTTGCAGTCTTCATTCCAGTCCGTTTTCACATCGCGGACAGCCCGTGAATACTCATCGATGTCAAACTGCTCTTGGCAGATGCCCAGCCAGTGGTGGACCAGGGCTTCCGGCCACGCCTCTCCCTTCACCAGGTGCTCCGGGAGGCTGAACTTGGGGACAGTCAAGTGCAAAGGGAAGTGCATGGGGAGGATCTTGTTGTTGCGCAGCACACAGCAAACCACCACGGTCTTGGTCTGGATGTTCACAAACTTGTAGCGGTGTCCCTCGCGGATGAAGTGGAGGTCATAGGGGTTTCTGGGAGGCGGACTGGGCACGGTCACATTGACCGGGAGCCTAGTCTTCTCCACGATGTTTCGGATGGTGTGTTCCCCTTCCTGCATCTGAAGCTCCAGGGGACTTCGGGTGCTAAACCTGCCCTTGCACTGGAATGGAAGGCTGATACTTTCGTTGGTCCGGTGGTTCATGCAAATGAGGCACGGCATTTTGCCTTTTCCCAGCTTGCTGATGGAATTGAGTTTCCCAATCTTTTTGAAGATGGTGTTGAGTCGAGACTTCTCCTTGAAGGTCTTTGCATAAAGGATCTCTGCCTGGCCCATCAGGGTGAGTTCATCCCCAGTGCACAGGGTGATGTTGTACACTTCCGTGTCTTCGTTACCGTCACCTGAGGCAACCTATGACACGATAAACCGAATCACACGTTAGTGAAGACAAACACACACATGCGCGTGAGCGCTGGGCTTCCCTTTAACTCTGAATGTGAAGGATTCACTTTTATTCATGTGGCTAACAAAAGCCAGATCTACTTGTCACATATACTTTGCCTTGGAGAGGATTGCCGGTGAACGGTGCAGAAAGATTTCTCATTTTAAAATAACGTTTTATTCTTTGACAGTTTCACACATGTCTATAATGTATTTTTATCAGAATCACCTCCGTTTTCCTCTCGTAGTCCCCCTCACTCTCTATAGAACCCTTCTCTCCCAATAGGCTCCCTTCTACTTTCTTATCTTTTTAATTTTTTGAATAACACACTGAGTTAATCGTGCTTGCTTGCGTGTGAATGAGTTGTGGGGTCAGTTACTGAGTCATGGATGACTTACCTACCAGTGGTCACCAGACCCCTCCCTTAGCAGCCATCGACTATTGATAGCTCCTTAGCTAAAGGAAAAAAAAAAAACCCTTTCATGTAAGACAATCTTAATTTATACCTTTAATTAATTAATTTATTTTTTAAATTTTTGTCTTTTTGAGATACAGCCTCATATAATTGGGGCCTCAAACTCACCAGGTAGCTGAAGCCAGCTGCTACCTCTGTCTCCTAAGTGCCAGGGTTAGGTGTGGGCCACCACTCCTGCTTTTATATTGGATTACTAAGGTTTACCCCCTATAAACACAAAGAGACCTACTTGGTGGATAATTAATTTAGAGTAGTAAGATTATCCTTTTGACATTATAAATAATGTTTTCATAAACACTGAAGAAATTTTCTTTTTGCTATTTAAAATTTTATTCAAGTTTTGCCATTTAAAAACATTCCTAATTAATAAATTTTTAAATATTGGAACTGAAATAAAAGATTTAAAATGTATGTGTTGCTACATATTGAACCTGGTCATTGAGGAAGCCAGACAAGTCATCTACCACCGAACTATACACCAAGCCTCTAAAATGCTTTATTTCTCTATTTAAAAATGATTATGCAAAGTATTCGTGTTCGCTGGTGGAAATATAAAATAGAAAAATAACATGAACCTATATTACTTCCCTACTTCCCTACTACATATCATGTCAAAATCTTATATAAATAGAAAAAAAGAAATGGCTTGTGTCAGTTATTTCAGATATGTAAATCCATACTCTCACTGGAGTTTTCAACTGTAAGCCCTCCCTGTATAAACTTCCCCAATAATATTATTCTCATGTATTTATTACACAAAGATGGGCTTTACTTTGTTTTGACCACTTCCTTTTTGTTAAGAAAAACGAGTTTTTCCAACATTTAGCAATTATAAATAGTGCTGCAATGAAAGTTTTTACAGTCCAGTGATTTCCACCGAAGAAGCAGCAGACCCAGAGCACCGGGCACACAGCTCTGTGCACCTGTGACGCTGCTGTTGCTTCTTATCCATGCTGTACGCATCCCTCACTAACCTGAAGAAAAAGCTGCATCCTTAATTTACGCGTTCCTGTTCTGTGTTAAAGCTTTGACTATTAGTGAGCAGATGCTCAGGTACTAACTTAGTTCTTTGGGGTTCCTCCTAGCTACTCTTTTTACATAAAATGAATGGCTTTTATGCTATATAGCTTTTGACTTGTTCCTTGATTGTAATTTTGTAGCTTCTTTAAATTCTTTCTTTCTTTTTTTTAAAGTAAAAATACAGACAGTATTTCCAGAATTATCTTTTGTGATTTATTCTGGGGTGCTATACTCCTAGCTGAGAAGACAAAGACCAACGGTTTTATTTTATTTTTTAAATTTTTATTTATTTTTTATTAATTTATTCAGATCAAAACTCAATTGTTCTCCCATCACTTGTATCCTTCCGTTCCTCCTACCCTTCCACCCGCACCCTATTCCCCTCCCTTAGGTCCATGTCTGAGGGGGATCTCCTCCCCCACTTTACAGTCGCAGGCTAACAAGTCTTATCTTGGTAGTCTGCCTATTTATTCTTTGAGTGCCACCAGGAGACCAACAGTTTTAAACCAGGGTGATTTTACAACCCCCCCCAGGAGATATGTGGCACTTTCTGGAGACATTTTGGTTGCCATGACGAGGGGATCTGTCTTTTATATCTCTGGGTCCAGTCCAGGCTGCTGCTGAGAATGAACAATGCGCAGGGCAGCCTGTTGTCCCGCCTTCAGACGAGACTATTCAGTTCAAAATTTCAGTTGGGAGTTGCTGGTGTAACGACCAACACGGCCGCCCAGCATGTGTGTGGCTTTACATACTACTACATGTATTTAACCGAGTTCTCGTTAGGTAACAGAAGGATCTACCTCTACATTTAAAATCAATGTAGGGTCTAGTATACTTCCCAAGTACTATGCTATTTGTAGCTGATCTGAAGTGCCATCTTTCATATGTATTAAAGGTTTATGTATACATTTCTATTTTGATGACATATATCATAGTTCTCTGTCCCACCATAGTTATACTGTTTAACTTTCTGTATCTTTCTAATCACTGACTATTTTAATAACCATTCTCTTGTTATTCTGACTAAAAATCCCCACTGAGGCTGTCAATTAACCAACCCCTTTTCCTGGATCAGGAGAGTAGTCCTCATTTCAGTAGTTATGGTGCTGGGGTGGGGTGTGTGTGTGTGTGTGTGTGTGTGTGTGTGTGTGTGTGTTTGTGTGTGTGTGTGTGTGTGTGTGTGATTACTAGTGCGAGAAGAAAATGGACCATGAGTACTCAGGGAGGTTCACTATAGCTAACTGGAAGTGAGTGTAAACCAGCCCCAGCTGCTCTGGCCTGCAGAGGCCACTGTGGCTTTTCTAGGGGACAAGTCAGGCGGCTGTTTCACTTGTCACTCCACATACCAGTGATCCTAGAAGATATTTCTTCCAGATGCCCACACCCACGTCTGCCCGCAGAGGGTGCCTAAGCAAACTGGTGTGACAGTGCAAAAATGTTGTGGTTAGTGAAGATAAGGCTGTGTACACGTGTGACTGGATATATAAACAGCCCTCCTCTCAGTCTCCTGGGGTCAGCTAAGGAGACCTCTCTTCTACACTGCCTCCCCATCCCCCACAGGCCTTGTGTCTCACTCTAGATCTCAACAAGTGCTTTGGGAGCTTTCACTGCCTACTGTGGTCCTTTATCATGGGTGGTCAAGACGAAGCTTCTGATAGAATAAACAGAAAACTCTTGGGCCTGTAGTCCCAGACAACAGATAGGAAGAGACTGCAATCACCTGAGAACAGGGCTGAGGGGAGTGCCAAGACGGCAAGAAGCTAAGGAAGGTGAGCGCTACAAAGGCAGAGGAACTGTACAAAACAACTGGCCCCAGCAGCTGGAAACGCTCTAGCTAGTGGCTGTAAGTTGAGTAGCAGGAGTGGGGGCTGCCAGGGCTCCTAGCATTAGCTGCTGGGTGCGGGTCTGCTGCCACTCGAAAGTGGCTTACACCAGGAGAGATGCAGGAGAGGTGGAAGGTTGTCCACCCAAACAGAGCGAAAGAACCCTCTGCTGATTGATAGGACGAGTCCACTGAGGTTAAGTGAAATAGCTGAGAGGATGCATTTCAGCCAAGGCTTATATAGAACCTTTTGTGCTTAAATATGTTTGTCTCTTCTGCTTATTCATTTACTTATTGTTTTTAGACAAGAAGAAACAAAGGGGAAAAAAACAGTAAAATGAGTTACTTTTCAGGATGTGTGTGGACACACACACACACACACACACACACACACACACACACACACACACACACACACACACTTCTTATATTCCAAAGCCAGCGTCCATCAGGATCCAGGGCAGAGTGGGAGAGGTCCAGCCCTCATGAGTGTGGGGCATTCTGTTTTGCCAAGAAAACAGACAGCTCGTATGATGATGAGGACATGTCAGGAGGACACAGGAGATGGCCCGACTTAGTTCCCACTGACAAAATCTGGGATGTAAACATAACATGACAAATTACAATCTACTGAATAGAATAGGACCAAGTTTATACTGACAGCAAAACTCACAAAGAAATGAAGACAAAGGAATGGTGGAAAGCCAACAAATGTGGAGGAACGGACAACGCCTGTTTTGTCCTTGCCACTTCTTAGTCATTTATGGGTGCTGAACGCAGAGACGTTTAAATTACGAGCAAGTCATCGAAGGGGCTACTGCCAGGTTTCTCCAGTGGTGTAGCTACTGGTGAGCTGCCCAGAAGCCAGGACATAACCTCTCATGCATGCTCAGGCAAGCAACCGTGATTAAGAGCAGTGGGCCTTTAGCAAAACTACAAGAAACAGAAACAGGAGGACACCTGTTAGGAAGTTGAAGGGGTGCAGAGGGTGTTGGAGGAGGTGAAGGAGGACAAAGGCACCAGGATATGGGAAAAATACCTAAATAAAAATACCTAAAAAATAGGTCATCTGTATGACCTTAAAGAGCTTCCTCTAGAACTGTAGTTCTCAGTCTGTGGGGTCGCGACCAGCTTGGCAAACCTCTGTCTCCAAAAAAATATTTACATTATGATTCATAAGAGTATCAAAATTACAGTTATGGAGTAGCAACAAAAATAATGTTATGGTTGGGTCAGCACAAAAACAAAACAGGAAAAGCATCACAGCATTAGGATGGTTGAGAACCACTGCTTAGAATGGCTGTGAGTGCTAGGAGGACAAATTGAATAATACACTGAAGAGACTGGATCAATGCTGATGGAATGATCAGACTTAATAATGCCCAAGAGATGTGCACCAATTCTGTACTCCAAGATGCTTCTGGCTTAATATCCCGAGCTATCACTGGACTCTAGTCGTGAGCTATCCAGCACACCCAAACCGAGAATTAGTCTGCCTCCTCTCCCCACTGTCTCTAGGCCAGGGTACCAAACCAGGCAGGTGCTCTCCCACTGATCTATGCCTCAGTCATTCACCTGAAAGACAAAGAAACTTGAAAGACTGTTATAAAGCAGAATAAAGAGAAATTAAAAAGTAAAGGCAACAAAGTTTCTAATGTATGCTGCAGGCATACATTTTGTTGCTACTTTCTGCATCTCACTAAGTAGAAACTTACAGAATTATGTTTTTTTTTTTTTTTTTTTTTTTAAAAAAGATTAAAAATCCACCTGTGTCTATACGTAGATGTGTGCACACACACGCATGGATGTGTCTGCAGAGGTCAGAAGAGGGTGTTACAAGAGTTCTATGGAGGATGTGCTGGGATCCTGGCACACACAGTTGCGCCATCTCTCCAGCCCTACCTTGAGTTCGCCCTCCAGTGGATGCCCTAGGAGTTTGGAGATTCTATCTTATACAAATGATGAAAAAAAAAAAAACGATCTCCAACCTTTCCGTTCCCACCTGTTCTTTCTAATGGCATGGTGGGAGGAGCGAGTATTTTCACACTGCTGGGGTTTTACCTGGCTCCTGTCAGCCCTCAGTAAAAACTATGAGAAACACACTGGCCTGAGGCATTCTTTACCACACGTGTAACTAACTTTCCAACTTTGGTTTTCTAAAAATTTCTACAAAGAAATTAATTTTTAAATCAACTGCTATTTCCGTATCCAGTAAAATGGTCAGGGTTTTAATTTATTTATTTTTGTTTCAGTACACTGTTTTATGATTCCAGCAGTAAATTTCTAAATTCTAAAATGACCACATGATTGGAATAATTTATATATATATACATTTATGGTGCACCTATTATGATACTGCGTGATTTTCTTCAATAGTATTTGCTTTATGGTTTATAGACCTTAGTCACAGGGAAGAACGGCCTGCAGTTTTATTAATCTGTCTCTATCAGGCTTAGTGTTTATTACAACTGAACTTTTTCTTGGCAATAAAAAGTGTCTGCCTGAAGTGATCGATGAGGCTCCCACTGCTTCCTGAGCAGCAAATGCCAGTGTGCTTATAGAAAAACTAGGCAGAGACATCTCTGTAAGTAACTTGTTATCATTACAAGTTGTCTCTATGTAATTTTAATCTCTGGAATAAGCAATTTGTTGATCAGCATTAGTGCCATAAAAAACAAACAACTCTTGGGTTTCCATGGCGAAGTGGATTTTTCCAGAGGAGTCATTGTAAACACCTGATGTCAACACAATCTTAGCTTAATGGTGCTTCGTGTGGGGGTTTAAGGTCCATTTTGGGTGACTCACAGAAGTAGTGTTAATTCTTTTTCCTTTTTCTTTTTGGTTTTTCAAAACAGGGTTTCTCTGTGTAGTCTTGACTGTCCTGGACTTGCTTTGAAGACCAGGCTGGTGTGTTAATGTTTTAAAGACTTGTATCTCACTGTTTTCTTTCAGCCAGTATTTACCTGTCCTAAGTAGCTTCTCAGCTTCTGTGATGGAGTAGGAACATTCGTTTGAAATAATTCCTGACTGTGCTACACCTGTGCTCGTGTAGTGACGCCCATGGGTACACATGCATGTATGGAGACTAGAGGTCAACCTTAGGTGTTGCTTCTTAGGAGACGCCCCCTTTTTGTAGATGGGAACTCTGGGTCTATCTCCTCAGAGTTTGGAGTAGAGCATGTGCCATCACTCCCAGCTTCTGACCTGAGTGCTAGAGAGTCATCTTATTTTCTTGACTTTGGTCTCAGGAATCCTCCACTGTTCGCTGGAGCCTTTAAGGCGTATCTGTAGCTTTTAACTTCAGCTCGCACCTAGTGAAGCTTACAACCATGTATGCAGATCAAAGGTCAGCAAATTCCTGCTCATGGTGGAACTCCAGGCCACTGTCTGATTTTATAAGGACACTGTCTCACCCATCCGTTCAGGCTGCTTTCTCTCAACAAAGGCAGCATCGAGTATTTGCAAGCAACTATATGACCCATCAACCCTACAATATGTACCATGCGCTTTTCCACAAAAATCTTGCCAGTCATGGAAGGGACCATGGACTTTGGAATGCGATTGGTACAACGCTATTAGTTAACATAGCCATGAAACCACATGCTGAGTCTCAACCTTGCCTGAAACAGTAGGGGACTGTAGACAAAGTGTTTAACATTTTAGTGCCCCCCTTTCATCTGTATTCACTCTGTTGGATAAATGGACACACATGGACGACTGCCCACAGGTTTTGGCATGGGGAGGGACTCAGTAAGCAAAGGCAGCTTTCTTTGAAGAACACCTGACTTTTTCTCTACCCCATTTACATTTATATCCCTGCGTGTGTTTTCACACTGGGAAGGCGGCTTCACCCACTACTGTTTCCAAGCCTGAGCCACTATCTTAGCGTTATCCTTTCCCCCTGCATTGAAGACAGCTTGCTTTTATCGAATGCGTTAACTTGGAATAAAACTTAGTATCACAATAGAGCCTGGTGCATCATTACAGACGTAGCCCAAAGGAAATGAGTCAAAATTTCCTGATTTAGAGGAGAGCAGTCTGTGAGGCTCTCGGCTAAATCACCACACTTCCTTCTGAGTGTAATCTTGTTGGAAACTTGGGGGTTCTGAAGACATGGCGCTCATGATTTTGCGTCTGTTTCTCTTCCACTTGTGCACACTCCTTCCTCAGTTAGTATTAGGAGACTCAGTATTGCCCCTCAAACATGAAGAAAAAAAACAAAAAAAAAAACAAAAAAACCCACCGTTCCTCTCTAGTCTCTCCTCCCCCACTGCAATGCTGAGGACTGAACCCAGTACTCTGTGCACACGGGGCAAGTACCCTGCTATGGAACCAAGCCCAAGCCTGTAAGACATATATATGATTCTTCCTATGCAATTAAATTGTTGCTTCTACTTTTCTCTAACCTACCTGTATAAACATGCACTTTCCAGAATGAAGAAATTATAGATCAAGTGAAATACCATCCATGAACTGCGCGAAAGAGGATGTCAGCCAGCTTCCAAGACATGGAGCAGACAGGACGTGCATGGTTGAACACAGGAAACTTTACGCAGTAAATGTCACTATCTGGGCACACTCGACATTTCTGCCTACACAGTGTCTGTGTGCTCAGTAAATCAGCGCCCCTTCTACATATAAAACGCATAATGTACGTGAGCACAGGCTGCAGACCTGTGCCTCCAATTCTGATGTCATCATTAATGCTGGCAAATAGCCCTGTATAAGTTATGATTCAAACAGCCTGACCAATTCTGTGGTCACCGTCAGGGCAGATGCGGGATCTCACAGAGAAATGCTCGTCCCCTGGCTGCTGAGCCCGGCAGTCCTTGTAGGTTTCCGTGCATGTGATTTATTTGCCTAATTTCTTTCCTTTCATTTTTTTCCCCCTTAACTGCAAGAGAAACAACGTGCTCTGTCTAAGTGCTTCGGTATGTGAGCCTGGTTAGCGTTCCCAGCTTCAATGTTTCCTGAGAGGAAGTAATTCAAAGTGTGTTATCTAAACAACTCTAATAGGTCTAATCCAGGAAACGACCAGGCTTTTACTGCTCATAATGCCACTCAGAATTAATACCCCCAAGGCACTCTAAGCCACTGATGTAAAACTTTGGATGTGTGTGCACCCAG
Organism: Acomys russatus; assembly: GCF_903995435.1. Classification (NCBI taxonomy): domain Eukaryota; kingdom Metazoa; phylum Chordata; class Mammalia; order Rodentia; family Muridae; genus Acomys; species Acomys russatus. The sequence continues at coordinate 10,657,103 of NC_067156.1, forward strand.
GCACATATGTGTTCATATTCTCTCTCTCTCTCTTTCTCCCCCTCCCTCCCTTCATCCCTCCCTCCCTCCTTCCCTCCCTCCCCCCTCCTCTCTTTCCCTCCCTCTCCCTCTCTCTCTCTGCAGCCCCAGTAAGCAATGTGTCTCTAATAACCAAACAGTGCAACAGAGACACCCAGACAACAGCACTAGAAGAAAGTCAATTTAACTTGCAGTTTCTTAATGAAGATTTAAGTTCATAGTGACAGTGGAGATGGGGTTCTTTGAAGTTAACTTTATTTCCTCACTTTAATAAAGTTGTTGTTGTAAAAGTTGTTGCTGTAAAAAAAAAAAAATCCAGTTCTCAATAACATAGATATGTGTTGATTAAATACACAATGGTTGATATCCCAAATATAACTGACTTCTGGGAAAATGGAAAAAACTAGCGCTTTAAGAGTTGAGATAAATGTTGATTATGTGTGTATGTGTGTGTGTATATGTGTGTGTGTATATGTGTATGTGTGCGTATGTGTGTATGTATATGTGTGTGTACATGTGTGTGTATGTGTGTGTGCATGTGTGTGTATGTGTGTGTTAAATCAGGAAATAGGCAGGGATGGCAAGCACAGTGGCACAGTGGTGGCGGCACAGCATGGCATGTCAGACAGCTTGCCAACTGCTGGTTTCTCAGCGGAGCTTACAAAGCCTCAGCAAACAAAAAAGCATTGAGTGGTCTTCAAACACTGTAACCACGAAGCCCACATCATTGCCTGTGTATCATCTTCCACAGGCCTTGGCATCTGACTCATTCTAAGAAACCCATATGATTTTTAAAAACCAGATTTACTAATTACCTTAAGATTTCCCCTCTCTCCCTGACAAAACTTACACTGCATGCATAGCCACTAGCCCTTTCTAACCTTTTTGTCATGGGGCCAAGAACAAGTCTGTGTGCCGGGGAGTCTCTCAGTGACCAGCAGAAAGGCGTGTCACTCTGTGAGGTCTGGGAGAAAAGTTGGCGTGGTCTTCTGAGCTAGTCAGCGCCCTATCTAACATGGTTCCCAACTCCAGCCCAGCAGATCAGACATGGTGAGTAAGCCCAGGGGAGGGAGAACTAAGGCAGGTGTTCTAACAGACACAAGGGTGTTGCGTGACGAAGACAGGACCATAAGATACTGAGTTATCAGGATAGAGTGGCTCCTGAAGGCAAAAATTACATCTCAACAGAGTGTCAACAGATTTTAGAGCAGGAGATGAAGGTAGGTTTTCTTTAAATGGCAGAAAAGGCTATGCAGTCATTTTGGAAAGCACTTTGCTCAGTTCATAGCTACCCTGAATGTTGGTTGACTCGGTTACCCAGGCTCTAAGATTCTGGAGCAAAATGTTGGAGCAAATCAGCCCTAGTCTATTTTGAACAATCCCAGGAAGAGTCCTCACATTGACATTATTAGATGCTTAAACACATGGCGGTTACGTCTCTGAATTATCAAGCCAGAAACCTGGAGTGTCATTTTAAACTAGTAACAGTAGGTAGCACTAAACTATACTCCCCAGACAAAACAAAGGGACAACCAGGCTATCTCTTAAACTCTCTAGGTAGGCAAGGATGACCCGACCTCGGCCTGGGTATCCGTTCTGTCTCTAAACTGGCTGGGATTGCAGGTGTGTACTGCATGTGTAGCCTATTTACATTTAAAAAAGAAAATGGGTCAACTGTGGAGGTTATTGAGACAGGGAAAGAATGCTCAGATTACAATTGTGCATCCTACCTCAAGCACACAGGGAACGTGGCAGAGCCTAAGGGCGGCTGCGTTGGGCTAGGAGACCTGGAATCCATTCTAGATTTTACTGGGTGAGTCACTGAGGTCAGCTAGGGCGTTTGCTTCTTAGTTTTTCTTTCTAAAGGAAACAGGACTAGGTGATGTCTAAAGGTCCTTCCGGATCTAAAATCAATGGTTACAAAAACCCAAACTCATCTTGTTGGGTTGTTTACAACATTATAATATTTAGTTTTTGAGCATATTTATCAGTATTAAGAAATTATGTTAACTCGTATGAGTCTTACGCCTAGACAATTTATCATTCAGAATTAAGAGAAAAGGAAAGAACTCCATCCATGACAGCATCGATAAGTCTGGACATTATGCTAAGCCAAATAAGCTAGACAAAGAAAGATAAATATTGCATGTTCCCACTTTTATGTGGGGAATAAAATCAAATAGTAGCAGGGGACAAAATGAGTCATTCCCATTGTAATCTGAGCAAAAACTATTTATCCATTGTTCCAATAGCTTGCGCAGTTGATTCATTTTCCTTTTTAATGAGGGGATGGGTACTTCCCAGAACGGGTCAGTTTTAGTGAGGGTGGAGGATGCTGAGCTGTTGGTCAAAGCTGGGAGTGATGGATGCTAGGCGGCTTGGTTTGATCATTATGTGCCGATCACTTCACGCTTACAACCACATCTAGCACCACCTGTACATTATAAATAATTACTATTGCTGCCATCCCAAAAAACAGAAATCCCGAGATCCTTATCCTCACATTCTGTGGCTTGGCCACAACACCTGTCCTGGCTAGTTTGTCAGCTTGACACAGGCTATGGAGGGACTCTCAACCGAGAAAATGTCTTCACAAGATATGCCTGTAGGCAAGTCTGTAGTACATTTTCTTTGACTGATGATTGATATGGGAGGGCCCAGCTTCCCTTACTGTAGGCAGTACCACCCTTGGGCTGGTGGTCCTAGATGGTATAAGAAAGCAGGCTGAGCAAGCCATGGGGAGTAAGGCAGTAGGCAGCACGCCTCCATGGCTCCTTTCTCTAGGTTTCTGCCTTGAATGCCTGGATGTTGGACCACAAGCTGTAAGATGAAGCAAACACTCTCCTTTCCCTCCTGTTTTTCTTTAAACTAGCCCATAGCAGACATCCTGGTCTTCTATCTCTCACAGTCTTTCTGCCCCTTCTTCCATGATGTTCCTGAGCATTAGGTGTAGGGATCGTGTTGTAGATTTACCAACTGGTGCCAGACATCCCTTGCTCGCTTATTCTCTGATTTCTGACCACTATAGGTCTCTGTAGTAGCCTCCGTCTGCTCAAAGAAAAATAAAGGTTTCTTTGATGAGGGAGGAGAGCTATATTTATCTGTGGATATAAGTATAAAGAATACAGTTAAAAACCTATACTGACTTTGGAGTACTGTAGTGTAGGTTTCTCCTTTAGGGTCTATGACCTCTCTAGCCATGGGTACTTAGCGAAGTTTAAAGAATGAAGCACATATTCCCTCCATCCACTGAGTGAGACTTAAGTTCATTTAGACAACGGTTAGTCACCCCCAAGACATACATGCCATTATCACACCACTGTGACTATCTTGCCATTGGTCGCTGTTATGGTTCCCAGGCTTTGCAGCTTGTAGGACTATTGGTTACTTCTTTGCTTGGCAGCTGGCATAGCTCAAGTTGTTTCTGGTCATGCTGTTTTGTCACAGCAATAAAAACCCTAACTAAGACAGCTTTGATGTGGCAAGTCCTAAACATAATAATCAGAGGTCCTTCTATGAAGTCTGGGCAAGTAGAGGCGGTGACTGTCCACATCTGACCAACACTTCACACGTCTGAGTGAGTTTCCTCTCTTGAGACAATGCACACTTGTTGTTTTGCCTCTGGGGAATTGTCTGTTGAGACAGCTGAAAGCTGATCTCACAGACTGGGCCTGAGAGCAGCATGACAGCACCCGGTCTAGAGCAGTAGTGCCCCCTTTATTCCCAATGGCAGTAACTTTACAGCTTTTGGGGGCAGCAGTGAAGACAGGATGATAGCGGAGATCCAATGCCAAGCCAAAGCCGACTTTCTCCCTACCCCTCTCGCTTTAGTTGCTACAATAATGACAGAACGTGAATTAAAACCTAATTGGTTAGTCATTATTTTGATGGCAAGAATGCATGTGTGGGAAAATTTCTCATCAGCACTGGGCTGCGTTTGAAAGGCTGAAGACATTTCAAATAACTCACGAGCTATTAGCGTAATGTCCCCTAAAGATATTGGAATAAAGGGGCAATTTTGAATCAGTGACAAAATCTAGCTTCTCTATATGGAGTGCTTAATTAAGACAATGGTTATGAAGTATTAAATAAAGTGGAAGTGAAATACTGTGTGGGGGGGATTCTTTTAAAACGAGAAACAATTTAGTATGATTGAATGTTCTGCACCAGGCACTGGCAGGTTTTTCCTTATGGGATGTGGGAGGCACAGGTCGCTTCTCACTGCTGCTGGGGAGAAGGAAGCCACTGACAACATGTGCACAGACAGGGCATGCTTCACGCAGCAGTACGGAAGCTAATGGCCTGTCCATAGTCTGTGGGTTACTAACTACCACACCAGATACTTAAAAAGGGCTGGGCTGCATGGCTTCCCTTAATTCTCACAATGCATCTATCTACAGTGGTATCTCACTACCATTGTGAAGGTGAAGATATGGAGCTCTGAGGTTATGTAATGTTCCTGTCATCGGCTGTTTAAAAAGAGAGATTTATTTTTATTTTTAGGTGTGTGTGTGTGTGTCTGTGCGTGTACATGAAGGCAGGTGCCCAGGCCAGAAGAGGACATTCGATCCCCTGGAGCTGGAGTTACAGGTGCTTCTGATATTGTTGACCAGAACTGAACTTGGGTCTCACTCCCATTTCTAGTTTCCTTGGGCACATGCACACCCATGCACACACACACACAAACGCACACACACAAAAGTAAAAATTTCCATTATGGAAAACAAAGACTGAAGAATAAAGGAAAAACTGTGATGAGGGCAGGAGGGGGAGCGCCATTCCTTTTGTTTTGGGGACAGGCGGACCTACTAACTATGTAACTGAGGAGAATCTTGAACTTCTGATTGTCCTGCCTCCACCTCTCATGTGCTGGGATGCATGACCACGTTAGGTTTTGGATGGTACAGGTGCTCATTTGTCCTGCCAGCCTGGCTCTGAGGACACTGGTAAGCTTATTGCTGTGGTGCTGTAAGCAAATGCAAGACAAGTTACAGCATATAAATGCAAGTGTATTTGGAGCAGCAGAGGGAGGGACAGAGAGAGAGAGAAAGAAAGGCACACACAGAGAGGAGAAAAAGAAGAGGAGAGATGCAGAAAGAGAGAGAGGAGAGTGAGAGAAAAGAGAAAGGACACCAAAATGTCCGGAGTACAGTGTGGGGGGAGACCCTGTCCCTGGGCTGGAAAGTTCAGGGTAGAGGGCAGAGTATGCCAGCCATGCTTGTCAGCAGGTTGGGACCCAGGGATACTGGGAGATGCCCAAGAGACCCCACCTTGTTGAGGGCTCATTTCTGAACGCTGTGGTGCTCCCTGATCTCCAGGCTATGGCTTCTGCTGTTTAGGATGGACACTCTTCATTGCTGTGCACTGTGGACCCTCATGAGCAATCCTAGCCTCTACACACTGAGTGCCAGGAACCTCTTCCATCCTATAATCACAACAAAATTATGCATAGACACTGCCAGTGTGCCCCAGGAACAAAATCACCCACCACTGAGAATGGGTGTTTCAGGTTAATACAACTATACCCAGAGTTTCAAACTATACTTTCCAAAGGTGAGGGGCCAGCTTCAACCTTCCTCCAAGCTCAGGGTCTGTGTGGCCAGCTACATACACCACACTTGTACTTGGAGTTAGGATAAACATTTGTTTACTTATTATTTTCCTCTCCTACTAGGCTGTCTCCATGAAGACAGGCACCTGCATACCCATTGAGGATAGTCCTGGACAGACAGTAGGAGTTGAAAACACATTTGCTAGTTAACCCATTAAATACTGCATAGAAATTCTTTTTTTTTTTTTTTTTGTAAATCACCAGTGATGGGGCAATGAGGTCAATAACCTTAAATGTATCAAGGCATCTTTTAGAGACATGTTTTTTTTATTAATTTTAGGCTAGCAGAAATGCTTGGTGAGTGCATTAGCACACCGATAGCCCTGTACCTAGGCAGCTTAGGTAGGAGGATTGCTGTGAGCTCAAGGCCAGCCTGAACTGCATGATAAGACCCTGCAGAAAGTCTAAAATGAAACAAAGACACTCCTTTTTTAAGTGTCAATAGCTTTGACATTATCCACTGCACTTAATTAAACTTGTACTGTAGTCTTCGATAAAAGACAGAACAAGTGTTGCTATTACTGTGATTCATTATTTTTGCAATGTTGAGGAGTGAACTTAGAGCCAAAATATGCTAAAGTAAGAACTCTACTACTAGCTGGGCAGTGGTAGGGCATGCCTTTAATCACAACTGAGGTGGATTCCTGAGCTTGAGGCAGCCTGGTCTACAAAGGCAGTTCGAGGACAGCCAGGGCTACACAGAGAAACCCTGTTTCAAACAAACAAACAAACAAACAAACAAACAAAAAAACTCCTCTACCACTGAGCTTTATTTCCAACCCTGAATTGCTATTATGTTAATGTATTTGATATTACTTCAAATTATTACAATTCATTTCAGTTTTGACTCAATAAACATGCATACTTAGGCATGCATGTAAATATGTATGTCTTTTGACAATTACAAAGCCAATTAGTCATGACTTTATAAGCACAACAATCTCAATAGTGTATCCTACTGGCCTAATTTATGGCATTCTTTTTCTTTTTCTATCTTCATGTGTGTATGCGCAAGCAGAAATACAAGCATGCACAGGTGCATGTGGGGGCCTGAGTTTGATGTCAAGAATCACCCATGACCATCGCTCTACCTGTTCACTGAGCCAGGAAATCTCATCAAACCCTGAGCTCACTGATCTGGCTAGTCTTGCTCATCAGCTGCTGGGGATCAACTGTCTCTGCCTTCTAAGGTTGGAATCTCATGTGGGCTGTTCCAGGGGATGTAATAGGCAAACACGGCTTTCTTTACTTCCTCAGTCTGCACACAGCACCAATATCATGTCTACTTTTAGTTAAAGACCATGATCCCCAGCATGGAACTTCAGTCTGTGTAGGACCCAGTCGACACTCCTACAACTGGCCTCAGTTCACTCACTCATTTGGGTGTGCATTCACAAAGCGCACAAAGTTCTGTGTGCTTCATTTTACAAATCTCCCAAGGTTTCTCTACCAACGGTTCTTTGAATAGAAGTGAACATTTTATTGAGTGATGCAAACTGGATGCGATGTCTCCTAAAACCCTGTAAGGATTAAATAACTATGTTATCAAATACTGACGCTTGCTCAAAACTCAATCCAAATCCACTCATCTCTGGCTGCCTAAGCTCACATTTCATATGCTAGTCTGTGCCCTCAGACATGTAAGCAGCATCTCTACCACACACAAATTCTTTTTGGTGTTGTGTATATTTATGCATGCTCATGCTTTGTGTGTGTGTGTGTGTGTGTGTGTGTGTGTGTGTAAGAGGTCAATGCTGACGATCTTGCTCTAATACCCTCAACCGTATTTTTTTTTTTTTTTTTTGAGCCAGGCTCTCACACTCACCTGGAAGTCACCCATTGGCTCTCACACTCACCTGGAAGTCACCTATTGGCTTTCTGTCTGCCTCTCCAGCTCTGGGATTCCAGGCAGGGGCACTGTGCAGCTTTTATACAGGTTCTGGGGATCGAACTTGGGTCCCTGTATATTCATAGCAAGTACGATTCTGACTTAGCCATCTCCCCGGCCCATATTTAATGGCTTACCATGAAAAAATTTAAAAGCTTCTAGAGAGGCATCTTTAAAAATACTGTACAGCAGGTGGGGTATGGTGGCACATGCCGTTAATGCCAGGCAGGTGTATCTGTGAGTTTGAAGCCAGCCTGAACTGCATAGTGAGTTCCAGGTTAAGTAGGGCAACACTGTGAGATCCTGTCTCGAAACATTTTACAAGAACAACACGTGACCAAAATTAGAATGTTAATGTTAAAAATGCTAAAAAAAAATTTCATGCCTGACAAGTTATCACTTCGGAGATAAAATACTTTTATAGAATAATCTAAAAATGTTAGTTTGACTCAGTTTTTCATTTAGCTAATTGTAAATAGAAGTTTTATGTGGAAAGTTAAGACTTACTAAAACACACAGGAAGTCATGCTCACCTTCCTAGGGCAGTTGAGTGGGAGCACTAAACTGGTGTGCTTGGAGCCCCAGTTTGATTCCTAACTCCCCAAAACTTCAAAAACAAAACTAACCACCCAACCACCACCACCCCTAGATTTAATATTCTATGAATTAGTTAATCTTAGTAAGTTTAAAAATAGAGAATATGCTCTCATGAACATGGAAGTCAAGGTTTGCTATCTTGATGGCTTATACACTAGGATACTGGAGGAATTAAAAAACCAGACTTTTATATATAAATAAAACATAGAGTTTACACCACAGACTCTCACTACTTCTTTTAGTGAAACTACAGAAAGCAGACCACAGTGGCTGTCTTCAGAGTGGGGGACGAACGGCGTGCCCTAGCCATAGTCAGAGGCAGAACCACCTGTTTGCTTGGGCGCTGCCTGATCCTGTTTCCTCAGTGATGCAGAGACACCGATGCTGTCTTGGGATGACACCTCATGCAGTGTGCTGTTCAGAGAGATGGCATTTCTAAGAAACAGGTATGTTGATTCCTAACTTTTGCCCTGTTCATAGAATCTGACTTAGTTGGACCTCCTGTTTAAAAGAGAGTAAACAGGAAATCCTTTCAACGTGGACACTTTATAAGGTGTTTGAGAGTGACTGTGGGTGTTGATGACAAAATGGAACAGCTGTGTGAATGGTACAACTGGATCCACACGTGGGCCTCCTAGTGAGTCTTGCCAGAGGAGGTGCTCATATGTAGATGTACACTGTCCCTTTGAGAGCGCAAGATGAAGGAAGTGTGGCCAACACTGGGCTGTGCCTGGGCAGGATTCTCAACATCAGATATCTCTGTGCACTGAACCAGTCAGTCCACAGAGAACGGATGTGTGTTGGTCTCCGTGCAGGCACTGGAAGAGGGCTTGTGAGCTCACTCCTTCCTCCTTGACTTCTTTTTTAAAAAATGAAATGTTTAAATTTTTTGGTACATTACAGGCCTATTGCTTCTAAGAGTGGAAACCCCAGCTTGTCAGAGTCTCTGGTGACGTAATTGTTACAGATCAGAGGAGGAAGAACAAGGTAAATTTATCTTTTATTTGCTTAGGAGTTGCGATGCTTCATCTTGACTGTGAGCACGACAGGGTAGGAATCGGCCAGGGGACAAGACTCTGGCCTTGTCAGCGAGGAACTTTCTAGGTTGGAGTAATGGGAGCTAATCCATGGATGGAAGAAAGGGAGCTGAGCAGCTGGAGTCATCGTCATCGTGTTCTCTGCCTTCTGACTGGGATGTAATCAGGCCAGCTGCATTGAGCTCCTGCCGCCATGATTTCCCCATTCTGATGGGACTGTTCCCTCAAACCGTGAGCCAAAACAAATCCCTCTTTCCTTAAAGAGCTTCTTCTTGGCATTTGTCTCGGCCACGAGAAAAATAAATAATATAGCAATCTCACTTCTGAAATTAACAGTTTCAAGTTTGAATAAAGACTGTGGTCATAAATAAAGTGTGTTGCTAGGAGTCAAGTGGGCTGTACCACCTATGGTGTTTCGGATGCTAACACTCACCCACTGAGCGGACGGATAGAATGTTCCTAGAAGGCACGGATACACACACCTAGTGTGTTATATTATACATTTGAACTTTACAGTGTCTCAATGAGGGGTAAATATCTGGTTCTAGAGCTACCTTCACGTTGAATGTGATTTCCTCCATGACGTACACACGTTCGGGAAAAGCTTTGGCTACTTCCTCCACGCTGTTGAAATACTGCACCGGCTCCTTTATATCCCGGTCTTGTTCCAGCAGCTTGAATTGTCCTAAAACACACGATAAGCAGAAGAGATGTGAACTGTTTATGCTGGACAGCTGTCACCGTGGTGACAACATCCTCGCCCTTTCTGCTTCTCTGTGTAGATTGCTATTCATTATCATGTTAAAAAGGAGCGATCCCACCGAAGGATTCATTAAACTAGAATCTTCACAACTTTTGAAAAATCACATGAAAATAAAAACAAACTGCATTTTATCTTTTTCCTGTTCAGATTCAGGGTTTATTATTAGGACTTTAAAATGACAGCAAATGGATGCCTGTGTGTCAGTAGACCTCCAAGGAAAAACATAGTCGGCTATAAACTGTTGCTTATTTTTTTTCCATATAAGCAAATTTTTATTATTCATTTATTCAGATTACATCTCCATTGTTATCCCATCCCTTGTATCCTCCCATTCCTCCCTCCTTCTCTCCCTCCCTCTTTTCTTTTCTTTTTTTCTTTTATTAATTTATTCTTGTTACATCTCAATGGTTATCCCATCCCTTGTATTCTCCCATTCTTCCCTCCCTCCCATTTTCCCCTTACTCCCCTCCCCTACAGTTGAGTGGAGAGTGGGGTATGACTTTCACACGTACTCTGGTGCCTCATATTTGACCATGTTCCCTGGAGGGGGAGACCTGGTGGCACTCAGAGGAAGGATAGCAGGATACCGAGAAGAGACTTGATACCCTATGAGCATATAAAGGGGGAGGAAGTCCCCCTCAGGCACAGTTATTTATTTATTTATTTTTTTATCATACCCATTATTTTCTAAAACTAAAGCCCTGTGCCATGGCAGAACTAAGTTTCTGATGTTAGTACTTAAACTAGAACAAAATCAGAGCTTGGGGTGTGGCTCAGAGACATCTGACACGACAAGGAGGAACCAGCCACTCCAGACAAGGCATGGGCAGCCAGCTTCAACTGCAGCTGGGGCAGCTGAAGGTTGTTAAGTGCTTACTGGGAACTATGATGCAATGTGACTCTGAGAGACATTAAATCACCACTGGAGGTGCTTGGCTGAGAATTAAAACTGAAGCCAGAGAGCACAACCCCGTTTTCTTCCAGGCAAGGTCAGGCACACAGGGGCTGGCACAAAGTGGGCAGAGGTTTAGGTTTAGATTCTGCCACAGTGGTGAGATTGCCAGTGGGTATAAGAAGTGAGGCAGGAGGCAGGAGTCCCTTACATGCAAGGGAGTGAGTCCAGGGCCCATTCACGGACCTTTCGGTTGGGAAAGGTACCAACAATCTTGGGTGGGAAGGGCAGGGAAAGTGTAGTGGGTCAATGCCTCTGATGGGGACGGAGTTTGACTCTGGAGGGAATAAGGTCAAAAGCCACAAAGAGCAGCCTAATTAAAAAAAACAAACAAACAAACAAAAAAAAACAAAAACAAAAAAAAAACAAAAAACAAAAAAGCATCACTCAGATGCTCTAGACAAGCTCAAAATTACTTTTCAGGAGCCTGCCCAGCCAAGGAATGGATGAGACATAACTTGAAAACATCTTTCAAGCTGAGACAGACAGTCTCTCTGTGTAACGTGTGAGGGGCCAAAACAGTTGCCCACGGGAGTTAAAATGTATGCTCACTTGACTGTGACAACACCACACATCTGACAGAGACTTTGGAAATCTACCAGTATTCCCACTCCCCTGCGGTGGTGACTTCTAGTTTGTAATGTATCACGTGAGTAAGAAATTACAGATTTGGAAGCTGAACGTGAGCCTTGCTATCTACCAGGATGGATGGAAATCTATCATTAAGAGTTTAATTTACCCGAATCTGTGATGTCGTTTTAGAGAGCTTTTCCTAAGATGAGTCGGGACCCTACATCCCACTGTTGAGTGGCTAGCAGCCGCTCAAACTGAGTTATGGATATTTTTCTATTAGCCATGCTAATAGGAAGGAAAAGGTGAAGTCAATCTTAACAAGTAGATTTCATTTAAGTCAATAGACCTAGAGTGAATAAAAATATCATAACGTTATTTCATGCTTTCTTCATACATACATGCCTGTGTGTGTGTGTGTGTGTGTGTGTGTGTGTGTGTGTGTGTGTGTATGCACTTGTGCACACACTTGCACTGAGGCCAGAAGACATCTTGGGTGTGTTCTGGTACCATCCACCTTGTTTGAGAGAGGCTCTCTCACTGCGACCTGGGGTTCACCAAGTAGGTCGGCCTGCCTGGCCTGCAAGACCCCATCTCTGCTTTCCAGTCCTTGCAAGCGCATGCCATTCTATCCAGCCTTTTTATGTGGGTTCCGGGGATTGAATTCAGGGCCTCCAAGCACTTCACCAACTGAGCCATCTCCCCAGCCCTTGCATTAAACCTCTTAAATCTAGCAATGTATTTTTTATATCTTGACAAAGCAGACTATTTTGGCTCATGAAATAAAGAGGTTTACAATTAACATTCTCTGTGTCTCTGTGTCTGTCTCTTTGTCTCTGTCTGTCTCTTTCTGTCTCTCTGTGTCTCTGTGTCTGTCTGTCTCTGTCTCTGTCTCTCTCTCCCCTCCACCCAGCCTGTCATAGTACCTAATATTATGTTTTGTCTAAGGGCTGTGTGTACATGTTTCTGGGGATTGAACCCGGGGCCTCCTGTATGCTAGGCAGGTGCTCTACACTGGAGTGCTATCTGGTCCTTTGCACCCCAGGCATGAGACACACACTTAGCTCTTGGTGTCTTCATGTAACTTCCTCCATCTACTTCTCTACCAACACGGCTCTTGTTCTCAGGCATCTGCGACTCATCCTCCCACGGTGTCTATGATCGTGTATGATCGGTCTGCTCAAGTATAAGCTAGCACGTAAGCACTGCAGCAATGCCTGTGCTTGCCACCTCACTGCTCAGGACGGCCAGAAATGCACATGTGTGGAGTGCTGAGACCCGACACTTAGAGATGAGAGAGAAACAAAGGCAGCAGCAGCCAAACGTGGCATAGCTTTTAAACATCTGAACATAACTATACGTCAGAAAATATCGTTTTCATTTTAGAATGCTTTTCGGGTCTTTTTCTAAGATCTTGATTTTCATGTTTGTCTGTGTATATTTTAACTAACCTCCTGTGATAGGATAGCTAACATCAATTATAGTTCTTATGTTCTCCAAATGACTTCAAAATCTGAATTACTAAAATCTTACATATGCCTCTTTTTCTTCTTTGGTGTTATTTTGAGACAGAGTCTTGCTATGTAGCCTCGTCTGGCCTGGTGATCCTTTTGCCTCTGTGTTCCGAGTGTAAGGATCAAATGTCTTCTTCACAGGCTGAGTCACAGTATGTATGTGACTTACCATTGCAGGGGTTGGCGCACTTTTTGGTAAATACTTTAGGTTTCACTAGTTAAGTAGCCCCTGGTGACAAAGTGCAAAAGTAGCCACAGAAAATGGACCATGAAGGAGAGCAGCTGGGATCCCATTAGACTACACTTACAAAAGCAGGCAGAAGGTCAGAGGTGGGTGGTCCCGGGGCCACAGTGTGCTGACGTCTGTCCTGGGTGTAGTAGAGAGCACAGACCAGAATAGTTGAAAAATAAGACATCGGAAGTGAAAATGACCAGCTCTCTTATTCATCATTACTGGCCAGTCACACCAAAGTCTCTTGGGAGATCCTGACACCATGTCCTATGTGCCAGCATCCCAGCATGGCAGTTTTCCCTTTAAACGGGTATCTAAAATCAACATTCTGAGCTGCAGAAGTGGGCGTGTACTGGGGGGTGATGACGTCAGTGACCTGCCACAGGAATGCCCCCACTCTATGTCTGTGCTTCATGAGACCTGAGTTCTGTGGTCCTTACTTGGCTTCTGCTTTTTTGTAAGTTATATGATGGTTTCTGGCTAGCTGGCCTGATACACACTGGGGAAGGCACTAGGCTAGGTCACTGCTGCAGCCTCTGTGACGCTGTGGTCTCAAACCTGGAACTTGTTGGAGCCCAACCCAGCAGACTGGCTGAGTTAAGAGCCAGAAGTAAAGCCAATTTATATAACACATATTCCCACGACCCCCACACAGGGGAACTAATTCTCTAACAGACCATTTCATGAATAACACAGCCTTTTGTGCCACCAAATAAAAACATGTGGAGGCTGTGGAAACATCTGTTCCGAAATGTTACTGTCAAGCTCTGTTCTTGGAGACAGAGGAAGCTGCATTGTCTTTCAACAGCTTTGATGATCTCATAAAATGTCTCATTGTGAGACCAGGTCCATCTGTGGTACCTGAAACTCCCAGGAACCAACCCAACACAAAGGCCATGCTCACTGACAAGAGTTTAAATGACTCTAAGAGGATGTTTAGAAACCAAGGACTCATCCTTTTTTCTGCCCGCATATGTTGTTTCTAAAACTCTATTTCATAATTAACATGTTGACTAGAAGTAAGTGTCATTTAGAAAACAGTCATGTTTTGACATGTCCCTCAGAGCAGATATACTGGATGAACTTCACAGTGCATACTATATTAAGCATAGCTGAGAGGCCCCAAGTCTTCCCCCTGCCATCTAAGTTTCAGCATCTATGTAATACCAAGGAGCTAAACTATAACAACTGTCTTCTCCTTACAGGGGAAGGTTGTGCCAGACATGGAGGAGTGAAGCAAGCCGTGCTCCGTAAGGGGAGGGAGCAACAGCCCTAAGCTGACACAGTGAGAGGGAGTAGAGTGCAAGTCTGTCAAGCTTGCCACCAGCTGGAAGTTAGGGTGCAACCATCAGCTGGAATTCTTTCTGTGCCAGTAAGGACAGAATTCCATGGGATTCAGGCATAAAACTACAGCTGGATCAGCGACGTAGTTTAAATGGCTCACATATCTGAACCTTTGAACCACTGGACCACGTCCACAGGTGAAGAAATGAGTCATTCCTAACAAACGAAGCGATCAAATGCCACTTTCTAATAAGGAAGTCTGGGCAGGAATTTGTACGTACAGTCAAGCCGTCACTAGTGAGGCCCTGCTGTCTATCTGCACCTATGTGCAGGTTGGAGCCTCTCTAGGACTGGGATGAAAAGCAGGAATGCCGGGAGAAGATACACACCTGTTACTGTCAAGAGCAGCAGCTAACCCAGTCCGCTTCCGCCAACGGTGGAAGTTCACTTACTTATGCCCTTCATCGAGCCCAAGAAGTGCCTGATGCAGCCCAGCTACGTGCCTATTGCCGCTCTTCCCCAAATACAGAGCAGCATTCCATGTAGACAGTCCATCACTGTGCACAAACTGCCTTGCTCTTTGGAAGCACGGCACAGCATCTGATTATGACATATGCCATTACTGACTTAAACAGCTTCCTTCTTATGGGCTTCGGACTTATTCCAGTATTCTGTAGCCACAACGATGCCAGTCAGTGTTCTTGTATTGAAGGTTCTGAGTATTGAGCCCAAGTACACTAGTGGGAAAATGCTTAAATGAGAACTTGCTGGGCCAAAGCGCAAGTGCATTTTAATTCAGCACTCTGTCAAATAAAGTACAAATTCGTGCCCACTCACACTTCCACCAGCCTCATGTATTGTTTTGCCTAACGGTTTACTGGAAAACCTTTAAAAATCATTTTCAATCAAGTATCTCAATGGGATTTGAATTGTACTTTTATTATAAAAGATAACACAATTATTTCTAAGTGATTATTATTTCATATCTTGGGGATTTAAACATTAATTTTCTTATTACCGATTTTGAAATCTGTACTAATCGTAAACATAATTTTAGCTAGGGCGATGGCCCAGACTATGATTTGTATGTGGACAAGCAGGAAGACCTGTCCTGCAGCCCAGAGTCTGGATAAGTGGGTAGTGTACCAGTGTGTGACCACAGTCTCGAGGCTGCGAAGGAGAGACAAGAGTGTCCTTGGGCTCACTGGCCATCCAAGCCTCGGCGAACCAGAGAGCTCCAAGGGCACTGTGAGACCTCGTCTTAACAACAAGGTAGAGAGTGATTGGCAGAGACAGTGTTGACCTCCGGCCTCCACAGGCACGTTCGTGTGCCTGTACACGTGTGCACGTACAAACATGCAGACGTGCACGCACTACACAAACGCCAAGTAAAATAGAAACAAGCTTGAAATGTTACAAGACGGCTTTTCCTGTTCTAATTTGGATTCTCTGTATCAGTTTGAGCTAGTTCCTAGAGTTACGATTTGAGGGTAAAGGAATGAAGTTCTTGCAATCAAAGATAAAGACAGATATCGAAAGGCCCACATCACTGCCAAGAGCAGGAATGAAAACAGCACAGAAAGAAATCACTAGTCAAAAAACAACTATTCCACAAAAAAAAGACATGAGACAAAACTAGATTATTGTAAGGAATTTACAGATATTTCTACTTATGCTTCCATCATATAAAACAAATCAGTCTATCATTTGTGACTCTGATACTCCATCTTTAAATGAACCTAGATTTACCTGGATTTAAAGTTGCATAATTACTGTATAATTCTGGGGTAGATGTTTCAAACAATCAAGCTAGTCTATACTCTAAAAATGACTTCCCCCATTTTTTTTTCCAAAGAAGGAAAATTATATTTTTCACGGTACCTAATTTTGTTTCTTCAGAATTACTAGAACATGTCTAGGGGAAATGCCCCACTAAAAGCATGGGTCTAACATGACTTTACAGTTGAACGTGGCTGCTTACTGCTCATAGGGAATCTTCATTCCTCTTCCACTGAGTTCAGGCGCCTCCAGCTCTCTCAGGTGCCTGCAATCTTTCTGTCCTCAGCACTCCTTGCATCTACTCTGCCGTCTACACCCTGTTCTCATGGTTTTACGGCTTCAAATTCTAGTCCCATCCCCATCCTTTCTCTTCTGTCACTGCATTTTACACCTTAAAACACACTTGAAGCTAAATCCATCTCACTTGAGAGCCAGAACATCCCATAAACACCACCCAATGAACGACAACACTAACGTCAGAGCTCTCTGACCCATAAGTGCCCTTCATGACTCGCTCGGCTCTAATCTGAAGGTTAGAATGTGCCCGATGCCAACACAGAGAACGCATTAGAGCCACACAGCATATGAGTGGCGCGTTATGAGACCCCATCAGCTTTGAGAAGACAAAACGGAGAGGAGAGGGCCGGACCTCTGGATCAGAGGCACCTCTGTATGGTCAGCCTGGTCTCCCACCCAGTCATCCCTTTCAACAGGCCAGGGATGGGCGGGATTGAACTGGCAAGGGGACACTGAAGCCTGTGGAGATTAAAGAATTTGCTTTGGTCTGGGTGAGTCAGGAGTAAATCCGGGATTGTAGCTGTGTTCTGACCTGAATCTGTTTTTGCTAGGATGCTCTCGATGCAGCAGCAGCTCCCGAGGATGAGAGCGGCAGGATGAGGCGCCCCACGTCCTGAGAGAAGGACATAAAGGTCGCTAGCAGCAGGAGGGGTCGTTAACATTAATTTACTCAATAAATTCGCCTTTGATAACATTTGAGAGTCTACTCAGATCCTCTCATTTAGTCCCCAAAGTGACCGGAGCTTGGGTAAAGGCTAAGCCATACTTCATTTAAGTATGCTACAGGGCAACTGAGGCACGGAAAGCCCATGGTGTAACTGGGATGGACCCCTTTCTGTGAAAGCCGAACCCAGGCACCCATTTATAATATCTAGCACAGCGGCAGGCTCAGGCTGAATGCAGCAGCTGTCTCTACTACAGGGCAACGCATATAGTAAAACTGCAGGTTCCAATATATCAAAATCAATTTTAGTTGAGGTAGGTTCTTGAAAAAGGTAACTATAATGAGATGACCTATTATCTACATAAAACTAAAGAGTAGCCAATATAAAACTATCTCACTGTCACTTTTAATTGAAAATTTAATTTTAAGTTGGATTATATTAAAAGTAAAGGGGAAAACAAAGGTAGTAGAAAATTAGGAGAAGACAAGAGACCGGGAATGAAAAAGACAGAGAAACATTAAGAAGTGAAAACAGGATTTAGAAATCAACACAAGAAAAGGACAGTATGTACAGATATACACAATTTCCACCTAGGTGAAGGAAATGCACATCACACAAGCACAGACAGACAAACATGGGCGTGTACCACACAGGCAGGGGTTAAATCTGCACGGCCCCTTTACATTGACAGGCAAAAATGAACACGTGAGTGTGGAGGCTACGTGGAAGGCTAGGCATCGGTGTGACACACGCTTTTCCTCCACGCCTTATGAAAGCGTTTAAAAAGGAAGCAGAAAGCCAGAGTCATGGCTGAAGAGCAAGGGTGGTGGGGAACACACAAGGATTTCAGTATTCCATTGCTTTTTCCTCTGTTGAAACATGAGCCCACTCTTGGCTTTTGGCTCGCTCTCTCTTCCCCAGCCCCACAGTAAACTCCCACACACCGGTGGGACCACAGAGGAGAGACACTGAGACAAGCAGCTGTTCATGCTGTGGTCCTCACTAAGGGGAAAATGCCCGATTATAGGAGATCTAGTTTTTAAACTCTATGCCAAAACTGGAGTGGCTAAAAGTCCATGTGAAGAAACAGGATGGGTCTCAGAAACACTGCACAGCAGACACTTCATGGGTTCCGTCCACTCACACATAGCAACAACGCAGTAGACACCTACTGTAGAGGCCCTATGCTGTGTGCCTGGAAAGAGAAGGACACATTCCCACCAGACTCCTTAGGTAGACATAGCAAAGCATTCCAACTCTGAGAAGCCACAGAGGGAAGTTAAATTCCTATTACTGTGTGAGAGATACCAATCTGAAAAGGTGTGTGGTATATGATTCCAAGCATATGAGATTCTGAAAAGGCCACCCTGTGCACAGGGCGTAACAGTGATCTGTGGCTGCAGGTGTGGGGAAGGGACTTCAGAAGCCAAGCAGTGAAATCACCCTGCATGACGGAATGGTGGTACTGGTGTCACCATCTATCCAAGAGAAGCCCCACACGAAACCATGAACTCTGGGTAATACGTGCCAAGGCAGGCTCATCAATTATGACAACTACTCCATTATGGTGTGGACTGCTGATAACGGGAGGGTACGTGCATGTCGGGGCAGAGGACTATGGGAAACATCTCCCTAATTGCTCTATTAAAAAGAAAACCACCACAAGCCAGGTCCATCAAGTACTTCATTTGCTAGGGTGGAGATGGGGGATGGGGTGGGCACCATTGGTCAGGCACGAGCTGCTCTCTTTGCTCAGCACAGGATTGGTTTCTGACTAACACCATGACTGTCCATCTCTGCACAGCAGTTAGTGTGTGGGCTTCTGTAGTCAAAGCTGGGCCTCTTCTCCCACAGTGGAATTCTGGTTAAGTCATAACTTTCTAGACACATCTGCTCCCTAGTTTCATAACACAGGTCAGAAATACTGACGTTAGATTTATTTGGCTGCCTAGAAATATAGACGGAGCTCAGCAGAGTGACACGAGATAGAGCTCAATGAATGCATTCATCAGTTCAGGACAAAGTGCTAACAAGATCTATGTGTTACTGTGGGCGTGGTGGCGCACGGCTTTAATCCCAGCACTCGGAAGGCAAAGGCAGGCAGATCTCCGTGAGTTCGAGGCCAGCCTGGTCTACAAAGTGAGTCCAGGACAGCCAAGGCTACACAGAGAAACCCTGTCTTGGGGGACAGGGGGGAATCTACGTGTTATCAGTGGAAACAGGAGTAACCATGCTATTCTAACCTTTCTTATGATGCAACAAAGGTCTTAGCTCTTGATTCTGGAAAAATTCCTGCAGAATACAAGACACCAAAGGCCCTGTGAACGTGACACAGAGAAAGACATGACACAGTTGGCTATTAGATGGAAAGAGAAGAGCAGAGAGAGACAGACAGACTAACACAAGGCACCCCAAGTGTGATCTGTTTTGATGACTGGCTCCCAATTAAACCCTGCCCACCTGGTGAAGAACAATTCCAACCCAATGTCTCATGCTCAGAGTGTATTTATGACCTCAGTGACTGTGGACTAGGGTCCTACTCTGATTAACAATCAATCACAGCTGTGGGAGGGGGGGAAAAAAAAACTCAAAGCCCTTAGAAACCAGGAAGATGAAAAGGCCCTAAGTTACTGAAAGCCTCTTCGTTCTTGGCAAATAGTTTTCTTTTCATTAAGAAGTGGAGACCCAGCTGCTCTGCCAGTTGCAGCTCCAATTTCTTTAAAGTGCTTAGTTAAGCAGCATGCTTCTGAGCAGGGGACACATACCTTCCTCCTCCTCCTCCTCCTCCTTCTCCTCCTCCCAAGCAGCAAGTGGTTTCCCCTCCCTCCTCTGCTTTATTCTACGCTGATGAAATGCTCTTCTTCTTGTTCCAATCCTTCACTTTTCCTCCAAGTGCCTCCACTTTTGTTCTGCAAAGAAGTAGCTCACTGGGCATTCTCTGGTGCCATTCAGGCTGACCCTGTTCCATGTTAAACAGGCTGCACTTCGTGTGGAGGACAGGGCTCCGTAAAATACGCCGTCCAAGGAGGGCAGTTATGTAAACAGGGCTGCTGGCAGGCTGTCTAATGGGATCAACAAGGCTGGGGAGAAAGGCGCTTTTAGAGAGGACCAAATCTGAACAGATGCATTCGAAGTAAAAATACTCTCGTTCCATTCAGTCCCCCCACAGCCCCAGCCCTCCTCCCCCCACTTCCCTTCCCGGTTTTACTGTGTCCTCCAGGCTGGCATTGGAACTTAATGCCACAGCCTCCCGAGTGCTAGGGCTATAAGTGAGCATCATCACACCTGAGGATGCTCTTGCTTCTAGTGTAAGGTCAGGCTTTTAACAAACAGAAATCACTTCACGGAAAAGTTTAGAAGATTAATAACGAGCTAATCGGCCACTGTAATTTCTGATATCATCAAAAGGGATCAACTTTTTTTTTTTTTTTCCATTTGGAGCTTTTAATTTTTTATTTTTTTTAAAAAGAAAAATAAAAACCATTTAAAGTATTTGGGATATTTCAGAAGGCTACCTTCAGAATTCCTAATATTTAAGAAGTTATAATGAAAAGTCAAGTGTAAATTAATATATAAAGTATGTTGTTTACAACAAAGCATAGAAAATCAGCCAATAATCAGTCCCTGGAGACATAATGTATTATCAGTTACCCTTGGTGGGTAGACTCCAAAGGGGCACATGAAATGGAATTATTTGTTATTCTGATGGTGATGATGGTCTTAAGTTTCATAATATGCAGAAAGTGATCTGATTGTAAATGGAAATTATGGCTAATTGTGTGTCAATTAGATGAGACAGATGGCCTGTATCAGGTAATTGGTGGCTGGTACACATGGTCACTGTTCACACGGTGGTGCACTAGGACCAGTCAAAATGCATACAGAACGTTTACTACTCTATAGTGATGACAGGTCATAATCAAGAAATGAGAAGGAAGCCGGGCGTGGTGGCACATGCCTTTAATTCAGCACTCGGGAGGCAGAGGTAGACAGCCAGGACTACAAGAGAAACCCTGTCTCAGAAAACAAAAACCCAAAACAAAACAATCAAAAGGGGGCTGGAGAGAGCTCAGCAGCTAAGAGCGCTGGCTGTTCTTACGGAGTGTGTGGTTTGATTCTCAGCATCCAGACCCGACAGCAACAACCAGGGCGTGCAGTCCCCTCTCTGGCCTCCAGGATAGCACATTCATGTGATGTGCATACATGTAAGTAGACACACACACATTCTCTCTCTCTCTCTCTCCTCTCCTCTCTTCTCTTCTCTTCTCCTCTCCTCTATTCTCTCTCTCTCTCTCTCTCTCTCTCTCTCTCTCTCTCTCTCTCTCTCTCTCTCAATGTATTGTTCTTACTAATTTCTGGGACAGTTTTATTTTTCTAGACTTCTGGTCAGGTCGGTGTTCATGAATATTTCTGTGGAATAAATAAATTTCCATTTAGGGAGATGAAAAAAATCAGTATATGATAAAGACGTTGCCACAACCAACTAGAGAAGACTTACTCTTTGGTATTGGTAAAACTGGATCATTGTAAGGAGAAAAATCAAACTGGACTTCCAAAGAAACTATATGTCGAAACAATAATTTTATCAAAAGGAAGGATTTTTACACTGTGGGAAAAGTTGATGGGCAGGTGATAGAAAAGACAAAACTTCTGAAAGGAGAAGAACACTGGGAAAATCATCCAGAAGGTACCACCACCTGGAAGATGATGTCCGATGAACACCACCAGGGAGTTACTTAAGGACGTCACTCAAATCATTCATAGGCATGTAAAGCCAAGCCAAGTAACCCAACACATACAAAGCAAGAGCAAGTGTTGCACACCTAGTAGGACCGTACAGTTTTAATTTCCTAATGTAGGTAAGAATTCTTTTTTCTTTTCTTTCCTCTCTCTCTCCTTTTTTTTTTTCTTTTTCTTTTTAAAGATAGGATCTTATGTAGCCCAGGCTGGCCTCAAAGTTGCTATTTTGTTGAGGATGTCCCCGGACTTCTGGTCTCTCACCTGAGTACTGAGAAGACAGAGGTGATGCACCATGTCAGGTTTTAGGCAGTGCAAGGGAGTGGAACCGAGGAGTCCATGCGTGCTAGGCAGGAAGGAGCTCTGCCCACTGAGCTGCGTCCCTAGCGCTTCAGGGAAGGAGTCTTGTTAACCATGGAGAGAATAGAGGGAGGCAGCAGCTCCAAAGCACGATCTGCCGGCTAACTCTCCATAGTTCTAACACGCAGCAACTCTACTCCTATGTACAACTGCCAACTGAATTTACACAGGTGCGTGAGCGAGAGCCTGTAGGGGCGCTCACTACAGCATCGTTTTGTTCATCCTTGGGCAGCCACAGGGTACAAACATACCACAAAAATAGGATTTGAGGCAAGGCTGGAACTCGCTGAATGAAAAAGAAAAAAAATATGAGATTTAAAGCACTATCTAATTTGCATAAAGTATTGACATTTGTGGGCTGGGGAGACTACTCAGTGAGCTTGAGCATGTGACAAGCACACGAATTTAGATCCCAGCGTACATGGAGAAGGTTAGGTGTGACTGGCAGATCCTTACCTCAGGACTGTGCTGGGCTGGGGGTTGCAGGCGCTAGGGAGGATTAGTGAAGCTTGCTGGCCAGGTAGCTGGCTGAAAACCTGTAACTCCAGGCTTTCTGAGAGATCCTGTCTCAAGGGAGGATGATGAAGAAGGTGGCCTCTGTGTATGTACACACACACACATACACACACATACACACACATACACACACACGTGCACACGCACGTCACATATAGCAGGCACCTATACCACACCTAAAAATATGTGCACAGAAATCACCGAACCTTTACAAAAGCACTTGCGAGGAAACACGGCATAATAAACACACTTAAATGGCTGCATATGGGTGGGTGGGATGAGAATGAGTGATCACAATAAAATAGAATAAAATAAAATCTTCCCACGTGCTCTTATTTGTGGAAAGAATTAAGGCTGTTTTTCCAAAATGAGCATTTGAGATAGAAGGCAAGGGGACTGAAACCAGCAGGGAACGCTTCAGTGTCTTACAGGTAGAGCCCTCCCTGGGTTTGAGGGTAAATTGAAGTGTTGTTTTTGGAATCAGCACTATTGCTTGTTGCTAGTGCTCCCTTCAAAACTCTGCACAGGCCCCCAGGGCCAGCTTCTGAAAGGACTGTCCCCAGGTCACAGAGCCTAAGCAAAACTGTAGCCCACGGAATTCAGGGGTTGTGAAGAACCTAACATCTTTCTTTACAGACCATGAACTCCTACGCACATCAAGATGAAAGCATTCGTCTCAGAGAAGAAGATAAAAACTGAACTGACTTCCAGCAATTGGTCTGAATGTCCATTCCACTTTTAGATATAGCAATGGATGTGGCCCAAACTGTAGTGGATGAGCAGGCTATATGAAGTAAGAAAATAATGTAATGGGTAAATTCTAAGGGAGCTATGTAAGCTCACACTTGTTAAATGTTAAATTTTACCCAAATCCCTGGATATCCTTTAAAAGTGGACTTCTGGGACTCCATCCAGCCGCCCACATTTGATTCGGGTGTGGGGTGGCAGGAGACACTGGGCAGTCCTACCAAGTGATGCTGACACTGCATAGCTGGCCCATCCTTGAGACCTTCCAGCGGAGGGACGTGTCACAATGGCGCTGAGAGAGGAGACAAAGGTTGGAGGTGGGCTGGCCTTGCAGAGCTAGAGGAGGTGGAAGGCCAATTTTAGGGGAGATTTTTTTTTTCTTTCGATGATTAAAAGCTGAGATACTGAAATAACAAAATAGAAACGTATGGAAAAGGAGGGAGGAGAAGGGAGGGGAGGGGAGAGATGAGACTAAGCAGAACCCCGTGAGTGGGAAGGACAAACGGCAGGACGGTCTGTCTACAGGGCTTGGTGACAGAGGTCTATCTGAAGGAGGGCCTGCAATACATCTACTGATCTCCTGCAGACTGCCGCCCCAACGGTCCTGTCAATTTGCTGTGCACGTTGCCTAGCTGCCACATGTGCTTGCAGTCGCTCACATAGCAGGGCTGGGGAGACAGCACAGCTGAGTGTCCTGATGATGAGGGCATCTGCTAGCAACCTCTCCGAAGCCCTATCACAGGCTCCTTTTGCACACCGACCTGTAACGCTGGTTGTGCAAAGCACTTCTCCAGGTTGTACATGGGAGGTGGAGCTGGGCTGGATCCCAAACGCTGCTCAGCAAACCTGTGCATCACAAGTACTCACTAAGGAGTGCAACCGTGCAAAACGTTTGAGCAGAGGAGGTCCGAGTGCAGCACAGTCTTCCCGGTACCTTCTCCACTTTGAAAACCTAGTGGGAAAGCCCACTCTAGGCAGAGCCAAAGGTGGGTGCCAAATGAATCAAGGCTTACCGTTCTGAAAAGAAAGGAGAAAAGAGAAGACTCGAGATCCCCAGCAGAAATTGGCCAAGGGATTGGGCCCACCGGGTAACCTAGATTATAGCAGGAAGAGGGAAAGAGCAGTGCCTGCAAAGATCCTGGCTCCCACGCAGAAGCCTGGGCCCTCCTGTTGCTGCCTGTGCTGACCAGTTTTATGTTAACTTGACACGACCTAGAGTCATGTGAGGGAGGGGCCGGCAACTGTATGCATCTATAAGATAGGGATGTAGGCAAGCCTGTAGGTCATTTTCTTAATCAGAGATAAATGGGGGAGGGCCCAGCCCATTATGGGGGGGTTATACATACTTGGGCTGGTGGTCCTAGGTTCCACGAGAGAGCAGGCTGAGCAAACCGTGAGAAGCAAACCAGTAAAGAACGTTGTTTCCTGGCTTGTGTATCAACCACTGCCTCCAGCTTCCTGCCAGGCTTGAGTTCTCTCTCGCCTTGGCTTCCCTCGATGGACTGTGATCAGGGATACGTAAGCTAAATAAAACCTTCCCTCCCCAAGTTGCTTTTGGTCATGATGTTTATCGCAGCAATATAAACTCAAATGAAGACAGCATCTGGTGGGAGTCTGCGAGGACCATATAAGGTAAGCCTATAGTGGGGAAGAGTGCAGTTCTCAGCACGGAGCCCTTCACCCACCTCCGTTTTAACCAGCAACACACTTCTATTGATTAATGACAAACTTCAACTAATCAAACTATACTGTATAAAGGCCTTTTGTAAAAAAAAAAATGTATTCATTTCCTGATAATAAATAAATATAGATCTGTACAATTAAAAAAATCCAGGACAGTGACAAATAACAAAATAAGAAGAAAATAGATCCTGGGCCCCAAATCCAATAACGAAACCAAAGAACAAAATAAAAGGTCCTTTCAGATTTCCCTTGCTAGGGAGCCAAGTTTTCTACAGATAATTCCTTCTTGAAGTCTCGCAACCAGATTCTAAATATAAAGGCTTTACCAAGAGGTCTCACTGCAGGTCCCTAGTGGCCGGGTGTGCTTCTCAAATCCACCTGGGCTCTTTGTTTCCTGAACACACATTGCAGTGAGGAAAGTATGAGTGATTAACATGGTGGCCTAGCACATAGACGGCAGTGACAATGACAGCTACAGAAGAGGAGGGCAGAGGAGAGAATTCACACCTCCTAGGCTGACAGTGACATTTGTGTTTTGAAGCTGCTGTTCTTGCCCACCCCCTACCCCCAAACCTTGGACACTATCTTGGGCTTCATCTCTGGTGTAAATAACAAGACAGGGGCAGCCATGAGTGGGTAGACTCAGACCAGTGCCCAGGCTGCATCTGTAGAGGGAACAGCAAGGGCTACTTGGGCCCTATTGAAGTGTGAATGGCATGGCCACTAGGTCCTCCTAGGGAGTGCGCAGAGGATGTGTCAGGGCTGGACTCAGCAGAGATGCCATGAATCACACTGGGCAGAGCAAGTAAGACCACTGTGAGATCCCAGTTGGAAAGAGGCGGGTGTCTGGAGAAGGGGAGACTGCACCGGAAACCCACACTAAGTATAACTACACCAACCACTTCTGATTCCCAAGCCAGAAAAGTCTGTAAGCTAGGGCCTTAGCAGGCTTAGTCAGTCACAGCTCACGAGGGACACACGTCCCAGGTGAATCTATCTGATGGGGGATGAACAAGTTTCAAGGTATATTTAGAGCCTACTGGGAACAGCTTTGAGACACACGACACCCAGAGATGTCAAAATCATTATTTTTGTGGAAATAAAATCTACTGTCAAGGTTTTATTTACCAAGACTTTTCACCTTAGAGGAAAAGATACACAGAAGCGCAAGAGCTCTGTCACAGCCCAACACTGGGGAGGTGTGGGAGGCTGAGAGAGCAAGAGCCAGGGTGGGGGCTGGGAGAGCAAGGGCTAGTATATTTTTTCCACTGCAATGAGGGGAGGCTGAGTAGAGTAGAGTAGAATATTTTCTCTCCAGAGTAGTAGTGTTCCACTCAGGAAGAGGACAAGGCACAAGTAAGAGATAAGAAAGGATGAGCGATCTTGAGGGAACAGGTGTCCCTTTGCCTTTGTTAGTGTGCAGGTTTCTTACAGATGCTGAATTGGGGAGAAATGAAGAACAGAGAATGTTATCCCCATGGGCCCATCACCTCTCTGCCATTGCTCCGTGAAAATCCTGTGAGTCTATCCATTTCTCTCCTCTTGGTGAACAGGTTTGGGTAGGAGAACCATGGGCACTCTCAGGGGGGTTGGACAAAAATATCAGGGACATCTGCCAGAGCGGGTGTCTGGTACCATCCTACCACTGCCAGGGAATGCCTACTCAGAGCCGGAGCTGTAGGAGGGCTTTCTGTGCCCACTCCTTCCTTCCTTCTCTCAAATATAGCCACCTCCCTCCCTTGCCAATCTTCAGATGGGCACAATGATTAATGACCCAGGCCAAAACTTAATTTCCTGTCCAGTAGTCCAAGGCTGATTTTCAATAAAAGGACTCACTCAACACAAGTATTTCCTCTCCACAGCTCCTAATCTTCCCTTCAATCGTGGGCATTCTTCTCCCTCCGTGTGAAAGCAGAATCAATTTTCGAACCTCCATTTGGTGAATATTCCAAGAATCACTGAACGCTAAATCTGGAAGGGACCTCAAAGGCAGGGTGACTGGGCCTCCTCTCTCCCTGCGATTCAGACGGGACCGAGGCTGGAGGCTGTGACTCACACCACCCTGTGGGCTCACGGTCCAGTGAAGAGACAAGTACAACTGTTAAAGGACACAGCTTGGGTTCCTCACTGGGCTCATTATGGAGTTACCTTTAATGAAACAGTCAATTTTAAACTGGGAACTAATCACCACGCCAGAACGTTTTCATAATTACAGGCTCAGGCCGAACACAACCGAAAACAAGTGTCAGGAAAACCCTTCAGATCCCACAACACAATTACTATGTCCGATTACCCCTGGACTCCTTAAACACCCAGAGCAGATGTAAAGAACTGTCTTGATTTGAACTGCATGTATCTGTCTCTTGTATTTATTTCTCAGAAACGCCTGATAAATAAGTAACTCCATTGCTCTCTGTGGAATTAATTCTGAAAAGCAGAGGTTCCTAAGGAGATGCTAATGACTGCATAACAGAATACCTTTTTTAGATGCATGACTTCCCCTACACAAGTCCAGTTACAACTCAGGAAATGCTTTCTGTGTCGATGCCTAAGTGATCTGAAATTCACAAGTAGAGTGTGCAGATGACAAGCAGCGGCCTGGGCTGATGCTGGCTTGAGGGGCTAGCAGAGTGCACACAGAAGCAGCAGAGGGGTTTGTGGGCAGTGGGACAGGGTAGCACTGCCGGGGTCATAGACAGGAAGCTAAGAGATATTCGTGTAAGTAGGTCCAGCTGCCCTCATTAACTGAGCGCTCTTCCCCAAGTACCTGGTTCTTTTTGACTATGTCTGAGTGTGCGTGCGTGCATGCATCTTTCATACGTGTACATGTGTGT
This sequence comes from Acomys russatus, assembly GCF_903995435.1. Classification (NCBI taxonomy): domain Eukaryota; kingdom Metazoa; phylum Chordata; class Mammalia; order Rodentia; family Muridae; genus Acomys; species Acomys russatus. The sequence continues at coordinate 10,685,187 of NC_067156.1, forward strand.
ATCTGGTGCTAAGGTCAGAAGATGATCAGGGGTCTTGTTCTATCCCTCTGCCTTATTTCCTTGGACCCTGAGTTAGGCTGGCAGGCAGCAAGCCCCACTCACTCATCCTCCTGTATCTTTCCTTCTATAGTGCTAAGGTTACAGGGGTGTGTGTGTGTGTGTGTGTGTGTGTGTGTGTGTGTGTGTGTGTGTCCATGACTGACTTTTTTGTGTCTGGGCATTTGAACTCTTATGCTTGGGCAGCAAAAACTCTTACCAACTGAGTCATTTCCCTAGCCTGAGACACTTTCGTTACCTGTAAATAAGCAGTAATTAAGGCTTGTTGAGATGTTACTATTAAAAACTAATTGAAGAGCATGTATGAAAGCACCTACAATGTGGTGTGCTGTAACTACTTACTGAGTTTAGGTTTCATAATTGTGTTTCCTTTCTGGGTGAAACATTACAATTGCTATAAAATACAAGTGCAGGGGTTTATGATATTTTATTATTAAGGTAGATTTATAGTGACTAACAGGTGCCATCAACTACAATTCATCTCAGCTATGACCCAGTGTTACAATGGACTGGCGCCAAAATACGGATCTTTGACAGTTCGGGAACTGAACACTGGGACTCAACCATGCATCGAGGAGAAGCCTGTGGCCTACTGTCCTGGCGACTCTTTCTGTTGCTGTGGTAAAATGCCCTGACAAAGGCCACTTAAAGGAGAAAGGGTTTACTTTGGTTCATGGTTGGTGGTGCCATCCCTGATGGTAGGGCAGCCAGCATAGCAGGAACTGGTCATTCCACACCCACTGTCAAGGAGCACAGTGCCATGAATGCTACGCTAGAGGTCACCTCCCAGGACCATAGACAGGAAATGGCTTCACCCACAATTAAGATTAAGTCTTCCCACAACCATTAAGGCAATCAGGAAAATCCTCCACAGGTCTGGCTTGTTTATCAGGTAATTTCAGCTGCTGTCAAGTTGACAATTGATTTGAACCATAACAACTGCCAAAATCACAGGCCTTGGCCAGGTGGGCTCCAGTACCCAGGAACAAGAACAGAATTATATCTTCATCTGTGCGGTGAGATCTGTTTTATTGATTTCATAGGCTATGATTAATTAATGTTACACACACACAAACACACACACCAGCTAGCAAAATTTCAGACTCAGGGCAAGTAAATAAAAAATTTAAATGTTCAAAATTCTTCAGTGCAGGATCTCCAGGGAAATGTGCTGGTTTTTTTTTTTTTTTTTTCATTTACTTCATAAGACAGCAATGCAATCAGTTCTTGTTCATACTGAGAAGATTTGCTATGGAAATCCAACAGAGAAATGTAGGTAAGGGCCAGTCTATAAATTAGTAGTATGAGTGAGAACATCTACATTAAATAAAAAATATGCACTGTATGCTGGTATTGTGCTGGGGACATCAATCACTGTAAAAATTTACATACATTTGATGGCTTGGTCTATAGTTCTAGGAAGTTTGAAAAAGTACCAGAAGTAAGGCTGAAAAAGCAAACAGAGTTTCCTGTGAAAGACTAAATGGAACTTTGGCTAGAGACTTAAAGCTTCACCCACATGAGCAGGAATAGATCAGAATGGATCTGAATAGATCAGAACAATCCTTTTTGGAATTATGTATACACGCAAGTGGGAGCCATCAAGATACAGTTTGGAACACGGCAGTGCTTGTGTATAAGCTTGAGAGTGGTAAGAGACCTCCGTGGTCCTGTGTGCCATTACCTGGCTTATGCACTTAGGAGTGAGAAGGCTGTCAGTCTTGCTGCTGCCCAGCTCCATTAGGGACATAAAAGGGCAAGCTAAGCCTCCATGGCGTTTGAGGTCCAGATGATCCAGTGCAGAAAGTGAAAAAATTCGAAAGTAGACTCTTGACCACACCTAATATGATAATGAGTGAGGATATGAGCCTGTAAGATGGCCAAGAGCTGCCAAGCCAGAAGAGGGGTCCAAAGGCTACAGAATGTCCAGAAGGACATTATGTTCTACAGAAAACTCAATTTGTGTGGTCTAAGCTCTCCTGGCCTCAAATTAGTGGGTGGTTTGTCCAGTCATTGCCCCAGAACTCAGCAAGCCTGCTACTTGTAACTTGGATAGCATGTCTACCTTTGCTGGCTTTCAGAGACAGTATTTTGCATTTCCTTGGTTGAATGTAAAACACATTAGCTAACTAACCACACAAGCTGGAAGAAGCATACCACGGACTCAAAGCTGGCAGACAGGATGACTGAAAACAGTCTTAAAGGTCACGGGGTGGAGGCAGGCTGACCTGGAGAATTCAGGAGGTGCTTTATGTAGTTTCCAGACTTACTCATCCACAGCAGCCACTGAGAACACAGAACTAGAAAGGAAAGTCAAAGTGGTCTACAACTTCCTATGTAGCCCAGCCCAGGCCGGGCTCGAACTCAGGATCCTGCTGCCTCTGCAGTCTTCATAGTCCTTGGAGTTGTTCCCATTGCTCTATTTCTGTTGTCTGAGTTCTGGTCCGAAACAATTTTCCACTTAATTATAGTCTGGCTCTGTTTTCCACTCATCCACAGTACTGGTGCTAACATAACAACTCTAAAATATATCCTATTGCTCTAAGCTTGCCCTGGCGGGAATCCTTGCTGGGCTCCTCAGAACTCTGGATACAATTCAGACTCCCCTTTCTAGAGAATTGTTTGTCTGATTGTCTTTGTCTCTGCAGCAGACTCCCCGAGGGCAGTCTCTTTGGAATCTCTGATCTCTTAATACACACTAATTGAAGCGAGGAATAAATAATTGAATAATATATACTTAGAAATGCCTGCTGGATAAATGAAGCAAACGCTGTGTGAACAAAAGCTTAGGTTACAGTAGCAGAGAAATGGGGATGCCTAGCCTTAGCCATACTATGCCCACCAGCCCACCCAGCAGGCAGCTTACTCTGCCCATCACTGGATTGTTTTCCCATGCTCCCTCTACCCTAAACTATTCGGCATATATTGTTACTTGTAAATGTAACTGGAGCTTGGCCAGGGGAGTATTTATTCAAAGCCTTGAAGCAGCAGGCTCACTGTGCCCAGGTTAGCATCTAGCTCCTTAATCTCTGAGTCAAAGGGTGCTTTGGTGGTTCAGGGGCGGAATTTTTGCCTCTCTAATCTCTGAGTCACGTCACTCTGTGAATACTGCTAACTTACTTCACCAATGTCTACACTTCCAGACCACATGACCCAAGTTCTGATGTTTACTCTGACTTTTCTATTTTTTTTCTCCTTCGAGACAGAGTTTCTCTGTGTAGCCCTGGCTGTCCAGGACTCACTTTGTAGACCAAGTTGGTCTTGAACTGACAGAGATCCATCTGCCTCTGCCTCCCCAAGTGCTGGTCTTACAGGTGTGCCATATTATGAAAAATTTGACCAGGTGTTCTATCTAGGGTTGGGGATGTAGCTCAGTTGGCATAATGCTTCCCTAGCATGTACAAGGCCCTGGGTTCAATCCTCACCACTATATAAATTTGGGTGTGGCAGTGCAAGCCTGTAATCCTTGCCATTGGGAGGTGGGTAGGAGGATCAGAGGCCCAGGGTCAGTGTCAGCTACACAGCAGGTGATGATGGTACACCACCTAGAAAATACCCCAAGGTAGCAAAAAGCGATACAAACAGAAGGCAGGCCATGTGGAGACCGAGGCACCACTTTGGAGGGTCTTTACAAGTGATTTCTGAAAAAGCCACAGAGTACTTCCAAAGCCAGCCAGGTCAACGAAAAAGAGATCCCAGATCATACTTGGTGAGACACATTAACATTCTCCTAGCACGCATTTACAGTAACTTCTTGGGAAACACTAGTGTCATTCTGAGCACAATCTTAGTCCATCTGAGTAGCCAGAATGCACATGGAAGAGCCAATGAGTTGCCTTCACTAGGCAGGCCTGTCACTCTGTGCTCCATCTTTTCTGTGGCTGTACCTGTGTTCCTCCCACTGGAAGCTTCTCATGTCACCCCCTTCCACCCCACCCCTGATGGCTCACTGGCAATCAAGGTTGCTTCCTCCCTTGTTGCTGCCAAGGTTCAGATCTCCAGGTGACTACAAGCAACCTGTTCACACCAACCTGGAAGGATGTCATAGGACATGCCCACCTAAACAGGTGTTCACATCACCCTTGTATCATAGTCTCAGACCTGTGTTGCTTTGCCATCTAGTCCTCAACAGTCAACACTTGGATCTGGCATCTTTCTAGACCCAGATACTTAGACTGAACTGTTAAAACTGGTCTTACCAACTTCCTGAACAGAACACCAACAGCCCAGGCCTTAAGGCCAACAATTAATAAATGGGACCTCATGAGGCTGAGAAGCTTCTGTAAGGCAGGAGACACTGTCATCAGAACAAAGTGACAGCCCACAGACTGGGAAAAGATCTTCACCAACCCTACATCTGACAAAGGTCTAATATCCAAAATATATAAAGAACTCAAGAAATTAAACACCACCAAACCAACTAACCCAATTGAGAAATGGGGCTTGGAACTAAACAGAGAATTCTCAACAGAGGAATATCAAATGGCTGAGAAACACTTAAAGAAATGCTCAACCTCCTTAGTCATCAAGGAAATGCAAATCAAAACGACACTAAGATTCCACCTTACACCATCAGAATGGCTAAGATCAAAAATTCAAGTGACACCACATGCTGGCGAGGATGTGGAGACAGAGGAACACTCCTTCATTGCTGGTGGGAATACAAACTAGTACAGCCACTGTGGAAATCTATCTGGCGCTTTCTCAGAAAACTGGGAATAGGGCTTCCTCAAGACCCAGCTATTCCACTCCTTGGAATATACCCAGAAAATGCTCTACCACACAACAGGAACATATACTCAACCATGTTCAGCTGTCTTATTCATAATATCCAGAACATGGAAACAGCCTACGTGTCCCTCAGTAGAAGAATGGATAAAGAAACTGTGGTACATTTACACTATGGAATACTACTCAGCTATTAAAAACAAGGAATTCCCAAAATTTGTGGACAAATGGATTGAACTAGAAATTATCATAATGAGTGAGTTCACCCAGAAGCAAAAAGAGTTAAATGGTATATAGTCACTTATATTGAGACACTAGCCCAAAGGGCATGTCCCATGAAAGTCTTAAGTATCAGGAAAGCGGGTCAGAGGGGAGGACATCTTATTGGGACTCTGGGTGAGAGAAGCATGGGAGAATGAGGAAATAGAAGGACCCTAAAAGAACATTATGATGCGCGGATCTGGGTCCAGGGGTCCTGCTCAAACTATGGTACCAGCCAAGGACAATACATGCAGCAAACTTTGAACCCCTACCCAGATCTAGCCGATGGACAGGACATTCTCCACCAGTGAGTGGAGAGTGGGGTCTGACTTTCATGCGAACTCTGGTGCCCCATTTTTGACCATGTCCCCTTGATGGAGAGGCCTGGTAGCACTCAGAGGAAGGGTAGCAGGCTACCAAGAAAAGACTTGATACCCTATGAACATATACAGGGGGAGGAGGTCCCCCTCAGTCACAGATATAGGGGAGGGGAGTAGGGGGAAAGCGGGAGGGAGGGAGGAATGGGAGGATACAAGGGATGGGCTAACAATTGATATATAATATAAATAGATTAATAAAATATTAAAAACCTCTCCCCAAAAAACTAGGTCTTACTGGCCCTGTCCTTAAAAATTGAGCACCTTCGAAAGCGTCTCAAAATGGCTGGTAATGCTGACCAATGATATCATTTCTGCTTAGGCTTGGCAAAATATCTACTGACCTGCTGGGAGCCTGTTTAGACACAGGCTGGAACTTGCAGAGATCTAGGTAATGCATTGATGTCTGGATTTTTATGGAACAGACCAGATTATACAGAGGGAAATTATCAATGGTTATATCCAATAGTACAAAGTCAACGGCTCACCATGCTGAGTCTACAGTGACCTGATACATCTAAAAGAACCCAATTATTTGAATAATCCATTGGAATTAAATCATATGGGTGAAATGTTATGCTTAAAGTTTCTAGTTTAATAAGCTTGTCAAAACAAAACACTGCCAAATGATAAAACATATGCATACACTTAATAGGTACATAAAATGTACACATTTTGATGCTGCAGGGTCAGGTCAGAAAGCCAATGAGTAGCCTATGATAAAATTGTCGATAATCTATGAGCAAGCTAGACAATCATAATGTCTCAACAGAGCAGGTCTTCATAGAGGGCACTAAATTCTGGGTTGTCCAGGGGACACATTAACCGAAGACCACAAAAAGGGGCTGTCCATGCACTTTGTGATATCAGTATTAGGATCCCAGTATTACTACTGACAACAGTGACTCACAGGCCACCACTGCTGAAATCTAAGCCAGGTTGTCATCTTGAAAGAGAGAGACACACACACACACACACACACACACACACACACACACACACACACACACACACAGAGAGAGAGAGAGAGAGAGAGAGAGAGAGAGAGAGAGAGAGAGAGAGAGAGAGAGAGAGAAACATACTGAACTGATTACCAGATATCATTCAATGAAAATTCCATAGGATAAAAAAATTGATGACATAGAAGAAGCTAAAAGGGAAAATTAACTCCATTGTGTCTTCACCAAGCCCTTCAAGTAGACTGAAAAACAGGAACACAGTGCAAGTTGGTGGCATCTTCGAGCCACAGTCATGATAAGGTGAAACTAATTTGGCCATATTAGCAACAAGCACAGGAAATGCCCACTTCTGCTGAATTCTGTCCAGACAAGCAAATGTTTATTTGACTCTCAGGATGAAAAGCTGGTGATGAGTTTCTGGCTGAGGATCACATCACCAATTTGATAAAAATGACACAGGGGACAACTTGACCTGGGTTTGAGTTCTGAGAGTTGATCCTACTGTTGATGGCAGGACAGGGTCCTGCAGCCAATTCAGATGGCCTTCAGTGTAGTATCTAATCATCTCCATTGTCTAAAATTGCATGTGCCTTCCTTTCAGACAGAGCCGACACTTTGGGCTGGTGTTGTTAACTCTGACTTGAGCTTAAGCCTCCAGTTCCCACAGATTCTGCCATGTTTATCAAAAGGTGACGGCAACATCATTTTCATCATCATCAGCCCAATTGAAGACAGCTGGAAAAGAACCATAATTTCACAAAGTGATACTTTTAAATATAACAAGTACACACAAATGTTTCAGTAAATCTTTATATAAAAATATTGGCCTTTACTGGTTTAACTCTACCAATACAAAGAGCCTAACCAGTCCATTTTAATAGGAATTTTCTTACACATTTCATAAATGTCTCCTTAATAGAAAGTAAAATTTTCTTAGAAACTGATAGAGATTATCAGAGGTAAATTACAATGTGAAAAAGTTCCTGCACCATGGCCAATGTTTCTCTTGTTTCAGGATACGTACAATTGTATGCTTCCAATACAACGCAAGGGTCTGGGCTCTGTTCTGGTGGATCAAGAACAGAGGGCTCATTGTTCTGTTCATTTTTAAATACATCAGTGTCTTGGAAATTAAGAAAAAATTAAAATTATTACTCCTTGGTATATGAGACACTGAAAAGTGGAGGGGTGCAGGATCTTGGGTTTTGGAGACTTAAGAGATTGTGATTTAAAAACTCTTAACAAGGTTCTCAAAAAGCAGGTGTAGCGTTAACAGCTACAGGTCTGCAAAGAACTTTCCGCAAAAGAGAAGAGTGGATCTTCAGGGCTAAGAAGAAGCTAGCTGGTTCAATCTAACCTCCAGTCTCTGCTTTGTTCATACTGCATTTCTGCTTGGAAACGGAATCTCCAGGCATCTGCATATAAACCTGCCACAGAGCTCTTGACTTATGAAGCATGTCGCACACACTGTGATGTCACGTGGTAGTCCTGTATACACAATGGCAGAAGAGCAAATGATTCTGAAGATAGTTAAGGACAAAGTGGAATTACTTTGTCTTAGCAGCAAGAGCATTAGAAAGAAAGAAAGGAAAAGAAAACCACTAGTCAAGAAAAGTGATGTTCTGTAGCCAAGGGAATCAACCCATGCGCTTGGTGAAGAGGACTGGGCATGCCCTCGGGCTCATGCTGGAGACTGTAATTTGGCACATGAAAGCAAACACAGAACAGTGTCCTTTAAGATGGCGACCCATGAGAACCGTGTTGGAGTTGAGCCAGAGAGGATGATCAATGAGGATACTCCTCGGCAGTGGGAACACGATCTTTCTCTAGGAAATGTTGTAAGGTACATGATACCAACACCGATGGTAGATGTGCCTAAGACTTGCCAACCAACCAAACCTTGTGTATTTTATGCACTCAATAGAGGTCAGAGAAGAGAGCATAACGGAGTCACAACAGCGGTCCCTTGGCAAACACAACAGCTGTCTCTACCATAGCACGCCAGCATGGAGCAGTGGACAGGTCTGTTGTTCTTTTACTCCAACTAATTTAAAGCTTCCTGGTTCCCTGGCAGAGCACACCTAAGCAACCGATGGAAGCCATCATCCTAAGGAATCCTAAGACATTTTGAGGAAGGTAGGATCCAGATTTCTGGCGCTGACTGGGACTCAGGTACCTCACTAGCTCTGGCAACTTCCCTGGAATTCTAGACAATGCAGGTAGGTGTTCTCAGTCAGAGACGGAATGTTGATCGAATCCTCCTTGCTAATTTGGAAACTGCTTCTAGAATCTGCAATTATTTCTTAAAATAGGATTTTAAAAATCTCTGTCTTCAACTAGACTTTAATTTGCCTAGCTTAACTTGTTTTGAAATTTCTATAAAAAGCCACAAAGGAACACTCTAAAAATTACCAAAAGGATACATTTACCCTGAGCAGTAAGAGGAGGATTAAACATAAAATTCACAATGGTTTAAATTTATGAATTGGAATCTTGTCAAAAGTCATTACACTGTTCAATGAGAACAGAGGACAAAAGGCAAGGCTTCTGTCTGACTGACATTGTCTTAGTGTCTGGGCTAGCTTCTGCCTCAAGAAGTTCCATTATTTTAAATGAATCAAAACTTAAGGATTAAAGGGAAACTATTTACAATCCTCCTTTGCCTAAGAGAAATGGAAGGCAGGCAATACACAATGTGAGTCTCTGCCATCAAGGGCCAATTGAAAAAGTAACAGTCAAGAAAAGTCTTGTTCTTCTTCCTTCTGTGTAAGTATATAATTTCCTTATTCAAATAAGAGAACATAAAAATTAAATATGCTTACAGCATAAGTATATACTGGCATTTCATTTTTAAGGTCAATCAGGCCGTTAGTGTGCATTAACTAACAAGTTTAAGCAAACAATGTTTATTGGACATTTACAAAGAATTCTGAGGATGAACTCAGTTCACAGAATCTGCAATGTTCAGCACAGTTTAACTCATTTATCCTACCCACAAGCACTCAGAGACCTAAAGCGTACCTGTAAAATTTTAGTCAGACTCCATGTTCTATAGGGGCCATGTCAGAGTTAGAATTACACACAGTGTTTCTAATTACATGGGCTAATTAGTTCAGATGTAACAGGTGTGAAAAAGACTGGGTTTTATCTTACAGCGTTGTTTTCTAAAAGCCCGTAAAATTGCGCTTGCACACATTTCAACCACGGTTTTTACAACAAGCATGAGGCATCTGTTGAGTAGGGTAAGGTGTGGTCCAGGGTTCAATGGCCCCTTCCAGCCATAGCCAACTCTATGAACAGTTTTCAGTAGTTATCCAGGTTTGAAAGATATTTATGGTTTACAGGTCAAAATTGTTAACTGACTAGAAATATTACCTAGTGGTTATCAATGAGCTGGGCAAGAACCAAGAAATGCTGAAAGCTGCGTGAGAATTCTATAGACTGAGGACAATATTCCATGACAGAAATTACTTCCCCCCATTAAGTATATGCCATTGCTATTTGGGATGAAAAAAAAAAATAAAGTAAGTGAAAATCTATTATCAGTGTGGATGTATAATGTAAATACTTGCTGAGTAAGAGAATATTGAACTTAAAAATGTCCAACTTAGTACACTAATAAAGGGTCACTGGCTTCAAAGCTTGATAACCTGCTGGTGATTATTTTCTTGATCAACAAAAGAAGATAGTTGTCATGTGGGTTTGTAAATCATCAAGTTGCTTTAAAAAAAATTGGATCCCTGATTTTGAAAGGTAGCACATGAAGGGCAGGCACACAAACAGGTCAGGCTTTTATGATCCAACCCTGGGTCTCCAGTGAGCTCTAAAAGGACATTTGCTCAAGTCAGAGAATGTGGAGTGAGCGCAGCATGAGAAATGTGAACATTCCTGGTCAACTGACATCATCATGACAACGCTGGCAGGGCTCCAAGGGGCCAAAGCAGACGGAGCCTTGTGATTGAAGTGGGAGAAAGAAGCCTGGGTCTTCTGATTTACACCTTGGCAACAAACAGATGCGTGCAAGGGACACTTGCCATGTGCAGATACTGAAAGTGTGCATGTGTTGGGGAGGAGTTGAGAAGAGGAAGAAAGAAGACCAATAAAATAGTTAACACTCTCACCTGACACAAGGAGGCATAAAAATCTATTTATGAAAGCAACAGAACTACTTTATAGTTAGGAAAGTAAGAAATTAAAACACAACTCTAATAGAAGCATCATTACACTGATTAGAAATTTGGCAAATATTAACATATGTACTTTAAAAATATACTCAAGAAGAACACAGTATAGGCAATGAACAACATACTTTATAAATGTTTGTGAATTTTGAGTAGTATAAAACAGCTTCAAAATTAAAGATAAAATATTTTCAAGACAAAATATACTCAAGAGTATTTTCACATATTTAATCTGGTCCCAAAGATAATTAAATTAGGTAGAAATAAGTATAAGCATCTCTATTTAAACTCATGGTATTTCTGATTATATTTGCAAGCTACCTCATAGTATTTCACACTGAAGAAAAGACCCTTTCTCCCTGGGACATATGGAAAGTGCATTTAGATGCAGTTTAAAAAGTAGCTAAGTGAAACTCTTATTGATTGAGAATTGCTTTAAAGAGTCTTTTCTTGGATGATAAATTGAAGTTTTCATTCCTACCCCATGTGATAAAATGAAAAGAGTTACTGAGACATCAAAGTGCAAACTGTAGAAGCAAGCTGAACAGCAGTCTTCTGGCCTAAGAACACATATGAAATCCAAATGCCCTATGTTTTTCATTTCTGTTTCACATTAAATTTTATGGCCCATCAGGAATGTAAAGAATGATGCTTTAAAAAAAAGTCAACTTACGAGACAAGTTTCTACCTTTTGATAAGGATACCATGTATTTCTTTCGTACTGTGGCTGTGTTTAATACTAGGAAATATAGGGCAAATATGGGGGGAGGGGCTCAGCAATTTCTCTAGGAAACCTGTACCTTAAACTAATTTTAGTATTCTGGTTAAACTTCTGATCTTTCGGTCTTTTTCATGTCTACAGATATGTATCCCATCACCAGGCTTTAAAAGAGTAAAGTAATTAATGATGCATGTTGAACTAGGAAGTAATTTTCATCCATTTGAGCTAGAAAAGAAGACTGTTCCATATGAAATGCGTTCGAATGTCTTAGTCATGCGGCCTTTTAAGTCGTAATTATATATTCGCTTTCTTGGCTCTCCAATAGTTTTAAAAGGTTATCTTTAGATTTATTACTCACTAATCTGACTCAAGTTTACCAGTGGAGGAGGCTGATGTAAAACTACTGATGAAAGCAGAACAGCAACTATGGTAACAGCTCAGCTCCTGTGTAACCCAGAAATGCCAGGCGGTCCACAAAGAGCACTGGAGGGCACCTTCAATGGCCCGCAGGACAGCGACAGCGTTGGAGAGCTGGCTCAGTGGTTAAGGGCCCCACACGACGGGGGTTTCACACAGCTCAGCCAAATTTCCCAGTGCATGCAGGCAGAGTCAATGGCCAAACTCTGCCAAGACAGGGTAAGCAAGTCCTCAATAGTTCCTGCCTCACAAATATGTCTGTCAGATATATTGGGCCAGAAGGCTGAAGATGACGCTCCAATGTTAGAAAGAGTTTCAGGTGACTGACTGGGCAGCAAACTATCTCTGTCATTTTCTCATTTTGGAAGCTGCTAACTTGTACTTCCTGTCTACTCAGGTAATTAATTTTATTCCTTCCTAAGTCTCTGATGGGGTTGAAGACCAGATAGTTTAGTTTTACAATTAAGCTTAGTTGTTTAGGGGTGAAGATGTTTTTAGGTCTAGATAGATGTTTTAAGTTGATAAAGATGAGATATGATAGATATTGGTTTACATTCAGAATTTTAGATACACCAAGATAGGAAAGATGTTTTCTTTAAGGCTGCTAAATACAAATAGCCCAAACACTATGAATATAACATTTATATAATTCCCGATTGTTTCACGGTTCTTCTTGCTGTAGGTAGTTTATTGTATATATGTGCAATAATATAAATGTATATGTAAACAAAGAAAAAATAATTTAAAAATTGGAAAAAAAGAATCCAGACCAAGACAAGTGTGCAGAAAATGACTTGAAGATAGTGTTAACTATCTAACACCCTGCTGCAAATATTCAAAGTAACACCCTGAATAATGAAAACATAAGTATCTCTGGCACCACAGTCCATCTCTCCATCTCCCTACATGGACAGAAACCACACACACACACACACACACACACACACACACACACACACACACACACACACACACTCACTCAAATTTTGCAACGTAACTTAATCTCTGAAAAGGTGGATTGAAATATTAGTTTCCACGTTAAGAAGAAATGCCCGTGGAAAGCATCTTCCTTTCCTCCATGGGGGTACACAGCTGCTGATATGCAGACTTAAGGAATTACATATGCTAAATAAATGCTTTCTACAAAAATTCACTATGCCCAAAATTAAATGGAGGAGTCACATAAATTAAAATGATTACAAAGTGCTTTTAGAATTTCAAATTCTCAAGGCCTCTTTCCCCCACCTCCAACTGCAAACAAAGTTCTCAGCAGCTGTGAGGCACACAGCCTTATCAGAAGGGGGCAGACACGCATGGCAGAAGTGTGGTATTCTCAAAGTTCGCTTCTTAGCCAGTTGCTTTAAAACTTTAGCACTTTCCCAGGGGCACAGAGTTACAGGCGAGGATTAAGTTGCAAGATTAGCACAAAAGCCCTGATTGGAAGCATAGTGCCAAGTACCATCACAACAGAACACTGGGAACTGCACCACAGCTAAGTCCAGTCGGGGTAAGACCCCTGTTGTGCCCCAGAGGGAATCTTTTCACTGCTAGTGTCAATTGGAGGCTCATGGGTGGCTTGGACCGCAAGAGGGACTGGAGGTGACCTCTAGAAAGGACAGCTTCAGGAGGCCAGGGGCCGAGCCAGGGAGTTAGGGGTAAAGAGGTGATTGGCCGCACTGTTGGGGAGAAGGCGAGGCACAGCTAAAATAGAGGAGATGCACAGGAGATGTTCCAGGCCCATCAGGGATCTGGATTGGAAGGAGCATCCTAACCATGGCCGTGGGACACAGCCGTTCTCACCAACTCCCTGCTGCGGTTGCCACTAAGATGCAGGTAAGTGGTACACACAGAACATGGAGGCACCTAAACATAACAAGCACATACATCTTCCAACTATGAGTGTCCCAATCGTCACTAGACGGCAGGAGAATGGAATTGTTCATTAAAATTAGTAGTGCCCACTAACCGTACACACTAACGTGTTTCACAGTGACATTTCACACAAGCATATCTTGCAGTTTGTACTTTTCCTCCTCATGCCCTGCTTTGCGTCTTACACCTTTTGTTTGATGAGAGAATATTGAGTTCTTACAGAGGTCAGGTGTCAATATTTTAACAAGACAATGAGAATCTGGGTGCACAACCTTTTATCACTGACATTTATTCTACTTGTTACATTAATATCTTTAAGTGTTGCTATTGTAAGAAATGTACCAAAAATTCTGATCAGATGATAATGTAGCCAGAAACATTCATTTCCACCGAGTGTCTTCTGAGAGTCCACTGTAGGCTGCTTCCTTCACCAGCTTACTCTTCAGTGACAGTTCCTCCATGTAAAAGAGGTGTTTAGCTTTGCAATTACTATTGACTGCTGTGCTAGCTTTTCTGCTTAGAGTGTAGCCAATGTTTGTGTGTATGCACAGTACATGCACGTACATGTGAGCATGAGAGGGTGTGCATATGGAGGCCAGAGACACGTGTCTGGTGCTGCGATCACTTTGCGCCTTACTTTTCAAGACAGAGCACCCCCTCCACCCAGCAGTGCTTTGAAGCAGATGCTGAGACTCACGGTCAAACACTGGGCGATGTGTAGGGAGCATTGTGAAAGGTGGGAGGGAGGGGGAAAGGACCTGGAGGTGACAGGAGCTCCACAAGGAGACCAATAGAACCAACTAACCAGGGCACAGAGGGGCTTGCTGAGACTGAAGCACCAAGTAAGGACCATACATGACTAGACTTAGGCCCCTTACATGGACATAGGCCCCTTACACAGATGTAGCCGGTGGGCAGCTTAGGCTTCATGTGGGACTTCTAGCAATGGGAGCAGTGGTGGGGTTTCAGTTGCGCACTACTGTACTGCATCTTCTACATGGTGTTGGGGACCTGAACCCGGGTCCTCACGCTTGCGCAATAAGCACTTTATCAACTGAGGAATTTCTCCAGTCCCACAGGCAATCCTGACATGGATTTTTGTTCCCAGCTCTTTGATCATACCCCCCTGGAGGGACTACCTTGCCAGGCCACAGGGGAAGAGGACATTCTAAGTCCCGATGTCACTTGAAGAGCTGGGGTGATGGGAAGGGGGCTCCCCTTTTCTGAGGAATAGAGGGAGGGAGGTACTGAGAGGAGAGGAGGGATAGGGCTAAGACCAGGATGCAGAGTGAATGAACAAATAACGAGGGAGTAAAAAAGAGCCTCTCACTGAACCAGGAGCTCTGCATTTTGGGAGGAAAACCTAGCCACTGAGCCCCAGGGGTACTCCTGTCTTTGCCCCAGTGGTGGGGTTTTAGTTGTACACTACTGTATTGCACCTTCCACATGGGAGCAGGGGACTTGAACTCGGGTCCTCATGCTTGTTCAGTAAGTAAGCACTTTATCAACCGAGCTATCTCTCCAGCCCCACAGGCAACCTCTCTGATCTGCGCCCAAGTGCTAGTGCTAGAAGACTGGTGTGTCACACCTCAAGTCCCCGAGTTACTCACACAGAGCATTTTTTTTTTTCATTTGATTAGGACCTTTTCTGACCAAAGGCTTTGACTTCTGAGCTGCATGGCAAAAGCACACTGACGTAGAAGAAACATTTACCCGTAGATCAAGAGTGAAGAGACAAGGTGAGTCAGAAAGGGAAGACAACTTTAACGCACTAAATCACAGTACCTGTGCCAAGTAGCTTCCACAGCACTTTCTGGGACAATTCTATGCACGTAGAATCACCAGCTAGGAAATCTGGAACCTTACGACTCAGAATCAATGGGAGGCTGGAAAACACTCCAATGGCGACAGGAAGTGAGGTGGTGAATTCTCAAAGTCAAGAAAAGGGCCTGAGAATCTTTTATGAGTAAGTTGATTAACTAGAACATATAAGTATTAATATAACATGTCTGTCCACTTGGCTGATGTTGGGCAGCTAAACTCATGAATACTGGCCAAGCCAAAAGAAGCACAGATAACATATGCAAATCATTCTAAACTGACACATTTGTTAGCAGTACAAGGTGGTGGCAAAAGTGAAAAAAAAAAAAAAAAAGTAATTTAGTATCAGAGTTTGCAGCCTGTCCACATTTGCTTCCTATTGTCTATGTTGAAATCTCACATGAATGGCAGATGGACTACTTAACACTACAAGAAAGACAAAATTAGAGAATTTTTAAAAAAAAGATTTACTTTCATTTCTTTGTATGTGTGTATGTCTTTGTGAGTGAGTGTTCTATGTGTGGGTGCCCACAGAGGCCAGAAGAAGGCACTGGATTCTCTTGGACCTGGCGTTACAGGCAGTTATGAGCCACTGGAAACCAAACTTGCGTCCTTTGGAAGAGCAGGAAGTGCTCTTAATTGCTGAGCCATCTCTCCAGCCCTGAGAGACTGGGCATCATGGTCATACAGAATGGGCTATAGGACGGCTGTGAGAAAGAAGTGGAGATGGAAGATGAGGAAGGGTGAGAGAGACAGCCTATGCACAAGACAGCCCAGTGTCCCCCTCCCCCTGACTGGCAGAACAGTCATTAGTCCTTCTGACACCCCATTCAGTGTCTTCCTCCAATCCCCAATATTCCTCCCTCTTCAACTTTGACACCATGTACGCTGCACAAGCCCCTATCCCCCCGAAGACCCCTTCCATACTCTCCTTCTTATGACCCCTTCCGGCTTCCGGGGTTCTGCAGACACTCCAGATTAAACAGCGCCTTCCTCTTTGCTGACTTTCTTTTTATTCAGTGAATGTTTGAATGTTTTGTGAGAAACCAGAAAAGCAAATCATGCTGGAAAGCAGAGGGAGTGACAGAAGCATCTGTGGTACCTGCCTGATGATCAGTTAAGACATCACTGTGTCAGGGACTTGGTTTTAGAAAACTGCACATGAAAATTTGTTGTTACAATGATAAAAACGGGGTGTGAGATACAGAATGAAGAAATTTAATAGAAGTCTATTCTGTGATCATTATTAAAAGGAAGACCCCATGTTTAATTACAGTATCTTTTTATCAAAATCTTTAGTAGGTGAACAATTTTACAAATCTGCAATTCTTTAAAAAAATCCCAACAAAATAGTATCACCTAGAACCCCAATTTTGTACAATGAAATTTTCTTTTGTGACAAGATTTTGTAAGTACAGCTATTTTGTGTGTATTTCCATTTATGATAATCACTTAGAAACTTTACTTCAAAGTGTCAAGACTGGAAAGTAAAGTGTCAAAACACTAGCTTTATACTCATGTATTTTAGTTACTAACAATATAGTAAGATGAAATCGAACAAACACAACAGAATTTTCTTTCCTTTTATCTCCCTTCATCTCTCATGAGGGGACTCAACCAAAGGCCTACTGAGATATGCTCCCAGCCCATATTTCACTTTCTTCTTTTGAAACAGTAAATAGAAATTACTGATTTTATCTCGCCATTTGTAAATACAGGAGGAGGGACCTTTTCCTCTTTTGTTTTGACACTTAAAAACAGAAAGAACATAAAGGAGTGTGTTGGGTGGAAGATAGTCTATGAACAAAATGGGGGATTTTTAAGCCACCCTTAAAGGTTACAAGGCTACCAAGGTGAATACTATTTAGGTCAATACAATCACTGGAAAGTAAAGAACATTTGGTACAGTAGAACAGGAAAATTCCATGTACACTCATCTCAGAAGGCTTATTTGGGGCCATTAATGTCCATGAGTGCTCTTTGTCGCCATGAGCAACACTCCTGTGACCACGGCTAAATGCCTGCACCGGGTCACGCTTACCTTCGGCAGGGACCTTGCTGCTCTGGACAGGCACTTATTCTTTCATTCAGGATTTCAAAGGAAATAGCTGTCATCTCAGGCAGCTGAACATCTGGCTTCTTGGTTTGTTTTAAGAAGCAAAATAGGGAGAGGACGAGTGACCATGAAATAGGCCAGGTTAGCGATTTTCCCCTGTTTTTACAATTATATGTGGGGGTTTTTGACTGTGTCTGATGGCCATTCACACATAGGCTCCAGTTTGTTTTCTTCTGAGTGTTCAACCTTTTTTTATTTATTTTTTCTTTCCTCAGTTACCTTGGAGTTTATTTTTTTATTTTTATTTTTTAATGTTTTATTTATTTTATTTTTTAAAATATATTTTATTAATTTATTCATATTACATCTCAACTGTTAGCCCATCCCTTGTATCCTCCCATTCCTCCCTCCCTCCTGCTTTCCCCTTACTCCCCTCCCCTATGACTGTGACTGAGGGGGACCTCCTCCCCCTGTATATGCTCATAGGGTATCAAATCTCTTCTTGGTAGCCTGCTGTCCTTCCTCTGAGTGCCACCAGGCCTCCCCATCAAGGGGACATGGTCAAATATGGGGCATCAGAGTTCATGTGTAAGTCAAGTGTGGAGAATGTCCTGTCCATTGGCTAGATCTGGGTAGGGGTTTGAAGTTAACTGGATTTATTGCCCTTGGCTGGTGCCATAGTTTGAGTTTATTTAAACTAAGGAAAAGGTCATGTTTTCGTGTAACACACTTGGTTCTTTAAATAACAAATGCGATGAACAGCAGAAGAATTAGAGAATCCTGCACTGTGATCCATGCGAAACATCAACATCTTGGCTTGTACATAATTAAAGAAACATCTCACTTTTCCAATCACTGTAATAGCCAATACATAGAGGCATGCCTTATGTGGGCATAGGAATGCAATTAAGAAAAGAAAAAAAAATCATGCTGGAACTACTCAATTTCTTTAAAATCACTGAGCAAGAAAAGCAACACTGAACTTCCATACTGACTTTTTACAGCATCTATACAGTACCTTGACTTAAATCCAAGAGCAAAGTTCACACTCTCCTCTCTTTTGGTAAACAACTGCATGGTAAACTTAGTTGACTTTCCCTCTGCATTTTACCTGGGAGTGGCCTTTTAAATATTTTATTTAAAAGAGGGCAGGCTTGGCACTTTTATACTGATGTCACCAATGTTAATATTTCTTGGGACCTCAGGAAGGTTCATATTCTTTACAGCGGATACAGCAGGGCTGGAGCTTCCGCTAAGCCAGCCTCAGATTTCTCCAGTCTATTCTGTGCATCAGTCTGTGTAACAATCGCACTCACGCTGGTCTCCAATACCATCCCCCCCCCCACCATTTCTGCAAGAATATTGTAAACCTTGTCTACATGGAATACTAAGTCCAGCTCACAGACATTTTCAAAACATTTGTCTAACGTTTCCACAAATACTTGTATTAGATCTAAAATGCCAAGTTCACTTTCTGAGGAATCCACACAGAAGAAAAAATAGAGTGTTGCATAATGTCTATAAATCACTTTCTTGTCAGACCTTCCAATTAACAGCCCTCCTTCTAGGAAATTACAAACATTCTTGTCGCGCTTAGACACCAAGTGAGAAGTCTCCCTGATGATTTGCTGTTGTGTATCTTCACTATAGGGCTGACAGAACTTGGAGAGCCATGGCTTCCCATGATTGTGGAAGATGAGGATGGCCTTGATCACTGGGTGGGCCGGGCAGACTGGGCGGGCACTGGGGTCAGGGCGGGGGCGGGCATGTGAGCCTCACCTCCGGGAGCTCGCTGCCCCCTGAGTGTTCAATCTTATAACTCTACAGAGTAAAACCACCCAGAATAAAAGAAGCAAAATCACCCAAGTTTTACTGCTATGGTTTTGTAGGGGTTTTTTTTGTTGTTGTTGTTTGTTTGTTTGTTTTTTGAGACAAGGTTTCTCTGTGTAGCTTTGGCTGTTCTGGACTAACTTTGCAGACCAGGCTGGCCTCGAACTTACAGCGATTCACAAGCCTCTGCCTCCCGAGTGCTGGGATTAAAGGCGTGCGCGACCACCGCCCGGCTGGTTTTTTAGTTTTTTAAAATCACAAATAATTCATAAGCACATGCTTCTGATTCTTGGAACAAATTTTTCTATTTTTTTCCTACTTACTGAACAGCTTATTATTCTTCTCCTCTGTCTACTAATGCTTGCTTAAAGCCCTCGGATATGTAACTATGTATGACATCTTCTCCTCCCACCACTGAGAACTTGCCAACCAGCAGGTTCGACATGAGGGTCTTCCCTGTCACTGACCTCCTGACATGGTACAATCAAGCCAACTGGGATGTGCTAGACAGAAGGCTCTTGTTCCAAGTTACACAATGAACAATAGCAGAAGCAGATTTGAACTTACAAGGTTGTGACATCGACTTCCTAAAAGCAACATTTTTATAATGAATTGAAGATCCAAATTGAAACGTTCTGCTCTACCAACAACTTCCCACTGTACATATGGTATTTTTTGCAACTATGCTTGTCAGAGAAATTGGTCTAAACTTAAAAAAGTCTGAACTATTTTTTAAAATTATCATATAAAGAAGAAGGTTTCATTTTGGCATTGTCCAATATAATTTGTTTTTGTTTATTCTCGTCCCTTGGTTCTTCCTCATCTCTGTACCTTCCAGGCCCATGGGCTATCATGTCATGTCATATGTGTTCCATCGCCCTCCCTTTCCTAGTTCCATGACCTACAACCACACTAACATACACACACACCCATCTATAAGCATTAAGACTATAGTCTTACAATGGAATTTCTAGTGATGTTTTTGGTCCTGGCAGGATAGCCCAGTGTGATCCCACTATAATC
Organism: Acomys russatus; assembly: GCF_903995435.1. Classification (NCBI taxonomy): domain Eukaryota; kingdom Metazoa; phylum Chordata; class Mammalia; order Rodentia; family Muridae; genus Acomys; species Acomys russatus. The sequence goes on from NC_067156.1 coordinate 10,705,490, forward strand.
TTCCCATGCTGAGGAGGGACCTGTGCTTCTGGGAAGTCTTGCCTCATTTTTTGTTACCATCAGTCTTGATTTTGTTGCCTGTAATTCCTTCCCCTTACGTATCACTCAGTTTACAAGTTACTCCCACAAACAGATCTGTCCTGGACACAACATCTATTTACTCCAACTTCTGAAGCCTCGTGACACCTTGAACTTGGCACTTAAAGCCTTTATCTCTGTGAGTGGCTGCATTTCCTTACTGCCTGTACTGTTGGCTTTATGATGGCAGAGACCCATCTCACCTTTCTCTACCCTGGATCCCTGTGTTTTGCTCAGGAAATGTGACCTAAATGGCCATCAAGAGCCATTACGGACAGAAAGAAGGAGCCCTGCACTGTCCCATTAGCTTGCCCTAGTGCTCTATGGCGCTGCGTTGTAGTTTTCATCCTCTACAAAATGGCTTTCTCCAAAACTCAGAGGAAATAAAGTCTTCAATCTAAGGCACGCATCCTCCCCTACAAAACAGAGCTATCTTCTGCACATAGCAGCCTTAAGTAATTTCAGCGAGTAAGTCATAGCTATAAATAAAATAGCAAGTGAAACAGTGGGACACGTACATCCAAGTGAGTAGCACCGTTCAGACACACTGTTCTGTGGGCAACGGTCTCTGTGTTACCATTAATGCTTTAACATTTATAAGGGTCTCTGGCAACATCCTTTAAAATGAACTTACTGACCAGAGCAGAAACCCTGCCTCCTTTCTTTAGGCCATTGTTTCTACCTGCTGTTGTCTGAGTCCTTCCCAAGACTCCCCCAGCTGACCACAGAGATGGCATGTTATCGCACCCCTATGTAGAGACCTTTGACAGTCTGGATGTGGAGTGCTAAGACTCTCACAGGAAAGGCCATGCCGGCTGAGAGTGGAGGGAGGCCCTTTCTGAGGAGCACTTCAGGCTTGCATGCTTTTTGTCCAGGACACCTTATGGTGCGCAACCACGGAATCAAATCTACCTGAAGGGGGCACTGCTCCCCACAGGAAGTCCAAGGAGTCTCAGGGGCAGCATTTCAGTCCTGAATCCCTGTTTGCAGGCAGGTGCCCTGACAGCAGGGTTTTCTAATCTAGGCACCAATCAGAGCTTCCTCTTCCCCCTGGCCAGGAGCTGCAAGTTGAGCTTTCAATGCATTGTCCCCTCCCCGACTTCAGGAACAGAATTTCATTTAGTATGTAGTTCATAGGTGAAAATAACCCCTGTCCATGCCAAATTTCTCCTTTAAAAAGAAGATGACTTTCGTGGGACATGCCCCTTGGGCTAGTATGCAGATATAAGTGAGTATATATCATTTGAGTCTTTCTGCTTCTGGGTTAACTCACTCATTATGATCATTTCTAGCTCAATCCATTTATCCACAAATTTCGGGAATTCCTTGTTTTTAATAGCTGAGTAGCATTCCATAGTGTATATGTACCACAGTTTCTTTATCCATTCTTCTACTGAAAGCCTTCACTTACCAGGAAACTGGGACAGAAAGGAGGACATCCTTTTGGGACTCTAAATGAGAGAAGCATGGGAGAATAGCAAAGTAGAAGGATCCAGAGGGTCCTAGAAAACTACAAGTAGAACATTATGATAGGCAGATTTGGGCCCAGGGGTCCCGCTGAAACTAAGGCACCAGCCAAGGACAATATAGGCGGTAAACTTTAAACCCCTACCCAGATCTAGCCAATGGTCAGAACATTCTCCACAGTTGAGTGGAGAGTGGGATATGACTTTCTCATGTACTCTGGTGCCTCACATTTGGCCATGTCCCCTGGAGGGGGAGACCTGGTGGCACTCAGAGGAAGGACAGCAGGTTACCAAGAAGAGACTTGATATCCTATGAGCATATACAGGGGGAGGTAATCCCCCTCAGGAACAGTCATAGGGGAGGGGAATAATGGGAAAATGGGAGGGAGGGAAGAATGGGAGGATACAAGGGATGGGATAACCATTGAGATGTAACAAGAATAAATTAATTAAAAAAATTAAAAAAAAAAAAAAAAGAAGACGGCATCGACCCACATAAAATATTGGAACAGCTATCCTGGGTGATCCACAATGTGCTGCTTCCAAATTACCTCAGGAAGAATGTCAACTTACTTCAATCACTGTGGTCTTATCAATGTCTGCCTGCAGAAGCAACAGGCCACGAAAAGGTCAGTGTCACGGGAGGGAGTGGAAATCTCATTCAGGGTAGATTCAAAACAATGTGTCTGCTAGCAGCAGGCCCAGAGGCCCAAGCCGCTCCCTTGTCTATAAATGACTGAGATTGTGTGGGATCAGCAATGGCATAGTATTAAAACCTCTGTGAACGATATTCTGCCTCCCTCCTACTGTGTCACTCGCAGGCTGAGACAAAGCGGTGTGTAGTGCTTTTTATTGAAACAAAACAACAAAATTTGCCTTCTGCTTTACTGTTTAACCAAACACACATTCTCACAGCTGTAATAATTAGGTGATATTTGTGTTAGTCAGCTTTCTGCTACTATAACAAATACCATAGCTAATGAACTTATAAGGAGACAAGGTTTATTTTTGGCTTTCACACTTGAAGGTTCTAGTCCATAATTAGTTGGTTCTTGCTGCTCTGGGCCTTGGCAAAGGAGTGCATGGGTTGGGGGGAGGGGAGAGTAGTCAGGGAGCAAGAGACAGTTCCACAGTCCTTTTTAAGGGCATTTCCCAATGACACAAAGGCCTCCCCCTAAGCACTAAATGTAACAACCACCAACACCCGCATTGCCACCCTAGGGACTCCATCTTCAATAGCTGTGCTTTGGAGGGCACTTATGATTCCTATTGTAGGGGGTTAAGGCTTATAATTTTAAAAAGAAAAACAGCAGCCCCTCCATGGCTCCTAGCTGATTCTTGCTTCCAAGAGACAAATATTGTTTACTTTGACTGGTTTCAACTGTAATTCCCTGCCCCCCCCCATGTTTCTGGACATCACACACACACACACACACACTTAGGGAGGGGGCACAAAACAAGCCAAGCAGATCTCTCTGAGACCAACTTGGTCTACAATATAGCATTCCAGGCCAGCCAGTGCTACATGGTGAAACCCTGTCTTAAGACAAAGACAAAAACAAAAACAAAAAAAAAAACCTATTGATTTTCTGTTACACAATGGTATATTCCGGCACGTGCACTCATGTGGACCCTATTCTCTTCTCCCATGATCCTCCTGGTATGAGTCTATGAGTATTGTAGTTGGGATGTGATCTGTCTCCACTGGCTCGCGTATTAACATCTGGTCCCCAGCTGGTGGGGCTATTTTGGGAGATGGTGGAGACATTAGGAGGCGGCACCAATGGAGGAAGTGGGGTCTGGAGAGAGTATTATTGATGTAACACCTGGTCCTGGAATCCCTTCCTGGTTCTGGGCATCCTGGCTGCCCAGAGTTGAGCAGTCCTACTTTAACCATACCACGCCCATCATGAAAAGCCGAGAGCTCTGAAGCATTGGGCAAAATTAACATTTCTCCCCTAACACTCTGGCAGTGGTTATGTAAAGTCTAAGACAGCAAACTGTTACCAAGATGCTGCTGTGACTAAACCTATTTGTCTCACAAGCTGTTGGAAATGATTAGTGGGAGGAATTCGGGAGCGTTTGGAGAAGTGGGCTAGGGAAAGCCTGGAATACTGCAAGCAGAGCTGGCTTCATGGTTGATTTTGGTGGGAGTGCCAGAGACCAGACACTACAGTAATGCAGATAGCGAAGGGCAGGCTCACAAGGTCCAAACAGGATAAAGACCTTACAGGAAGTCGTACCAGAGGCCGTTTAGGCTACACTGTGGCAAAGACTTTGCCTGTACTATTATGTCCACGTCCTGAGACCCTGAGGAGGCTGAGTTTAGAGTCAATCTGGGCCTTTGGAAGCCCAGAGGCAGACTGAAACGTCTGAAACAGCTGAAACGAATGTGCTGACTGCCTGGTGCCAAGCCTGTCCCTATGCTGAGCACTTGTGGAAACTTTGGGGATGGGTCTAACTTGATGAATTGCCTCTGAAGGCGATACCGGATCCCTGAGGTTCTCCCTCCCACTCTGCTTCCTGTCCATCATAAGGTGAGAAAGTTCTATCACAAGCTCCCTCAGACATGATGTCCTATGCAGTGGACCAACAAACCACACACAGTGACAGAGCACTGTGGGACGAAGGGGCTAGGCAAATCTTTCCTCTCTATCGTTGTTTTGGTCAGGTCACAGAATTCAGACCAAGTAACAAAAATGGTTTGGGGACTGTGAGTAATGATACTAGGTGTTTGTACCAAACAATTTCCAACAGAGCCAAAGGGACCACGGCTCCTTCCCTAGGTGACGGCCAGTTCTGTAAGTGATTGACTGCCTCGCTTTCACAGGGGTCCATTCATGGAACTACTACTAATTCTTGTTACCCTAAAGCACAAAAGCCTCTCAAAATGGTTCAGCACACTGTGGGAGCTCCCCGTCTTTCTCCATGTCTCCCCACCTTCATTTCTAACATGCGAGTGCATATTTGATTCTCCCCTCGCCCTCCATTTTATACACATTCTTCTGAAAATCTTACTTGCTGGGAAAGTTCAATGAAACAAGCAATTGGCTATTTCTTTTTTAAAAATTTTCTGCAACGTTTTTAGTCATTTTAAAAATATATTTTGTTAATTCATTCATATTACATCTCAATTGTTATCCCATCCCATGTATCCTCCCATTCCTCTCTCCCTCCCATTTTCCCCTTGCTCCCCTTCCCTATGACTGTGACTGAGGGGGACCTCCTCCCCCTGTATATGCTCATAGGGTATCAAGTCTCTTCTTGGTAGCCTGTTATCCTTCCTCTGAGTGCCACCAGGTCTCCCCATCCAGGGGACATGGTCACATATGGGGCACCAGAGTTCGTGTGTTTCTATATTCCAACTGCTTCCAAAAAATTTTCTGATTTTGTTTAGTAAGCATTTTCTACTTCTAAAAGACTTCAAGGACTGGAGACCCCCACCCCCATCCTGTATGTTGCTGCTCCTCAGGCTGTTTTTCCCAAGCATGTGGCTTGCTCTTATCAGTTACACTGCGGACCTCACTCACAGGTCTCATACTGTTCATGTTCACATTTATGAGGTCTGGGAACACAGAAGGACTTGATGGTTGGTTGGTTAGCTGCAGGGTGGTGAGGTAACAGCCTAAAGTTTCATTAGTGGACCCGAACGACTGTCTTCTGATCCTTTTAAGGCTGAAGCTGTCTCCCCTCCAGCCTCCCAGAAAAGATGCCCTCTGCCTCAAGTAATTTTGGGTGGTCAATAAACACCCCAAAGCCAACCATTTGGCTTCCAGAGAATTATTATTTTCAGCACTGGCAAACTAATAGGAAGTGGAATTAAACATACTACTACGAGACAGAGTTTTACATCGGTATTTTGTGATTTCCCAACACTGTAGCCAATTATTTTAGAAAGGGCTGCAAACTGTTTCCATCTCTTAGGAGAGTTTATAAAATGCACCGTTTACTTCATGTAGAATCAACACCAGGAGGTTAACCTAATAGGGAGACAGGAAGTACAATCTGTTTACTTTGAATAGGTCCAATCTAATAATTAATTAATCTTTCTATCTGTGTAGAACTCCATTTCTAGGTATGATCATGTACCTGTAGCATTTAAAACATAATTTTCAAGAAATTACACATGCACATGTGCGTGTGTGCGCGCGCACGCACACACACACACACACACACACACACACACACACACACACTTTTTTTTATCACCTTCAACACCACTAGAAACTATGGTGGTGGATCTGGCATGAAGAGGAGCACAGAAGAACTCTGGTCAGATGTAGAAAATGCCAATACTTGGCCATGCAGCTTGGTCTTGGTCTTCAGATCTCCCACACAAGTTATTCTGGTGCCTACAGGACAGTGTTTTATTCACTCATCTGGTAACCAGTGCCCTTTTCCATTCCCGTTCGTGCACCCCTGATTACCAAGTCAGCCAATCCCTTCACTGCTGCTTCTCCCAGAACCACCCCAGAACCCCCTACCACTCCAAGCCCTCCCCCCTTTGTGTCTTCCTTTTAAATAACCCACCAAGTCAAATCTGTACTGCCCATATACTTTGACTGTCCCTTCAGCAGAAGCCATCAGTCATCAATAGCACCTGTTAGGGGTGAAGGCTCATGCTAGGATGTTGACTGGCTTGATCTTGCTCGGGTCTCGGGTAGGCAAGCCTAGCCGCTACACGTTCATGAGGGTAGTGGTCCTGTCATGTCCAAAAGATACAGCTTCACGTTGGGACTCCCTGACCTCTGGCTGTTATAATCCTTCCACTCCCTTTTTCAAGATGCTTTCTGAGCCTTGGGGTGAGAAAATAGGCTAGAGAGGTCCCATTTGTGGCAGAGCGCTCCACTGACACTAACTGTCTACACTTTCATCAGTTGTGAGTTTCTGTGTTAATTTCCATCCACTGTACAAAGAAAGTTCACCGATGACACTTGAGAGCTGCACTCACCTCTGAGTATAGAGATATAAATTTAGAGGATAGATCGATTTATGTCTATTCAGTAGAAGAGTAGTAGCAGTCCTGTGAACTCCATGAATATTTGGTAGGCTTTACAGTGCCAGATATGCTTCCTCCCAGCCTTAATTAAAATCAGAAAGTATCTGGTTACCACTATAACATTGGTGCCACCATTGCACCCTGGGGAATCTTGCCACACTGGTCATTATTGTGGTTCACAGAAAGATAAGGATATTGATGACTTTCTCCCTAGAAGCCTACACAGCGCTTTCTAGTAGGTACTATGAAAGCTAACAATGACCAATGTTGACTGTCAACTTGACTGGACTAATACGTGCCTAGGGGATTAGTAAAGTATAACTCTGCGGTGTCTGTAATGCTTCTTAGAGGGCTTTGATGCAGTGGACGGATTCATTTCTTTAAGGATTCATGATCTGATGTTACTACTGGGAAGTAAAGAAAGGCAGGAAATGGGCTTCCATGGGGGAAGCTGGTCACCAAGGGTATGCTCTTGGGTGCTGTATCTTGCTCTGTTTTCTCCCTGCTTCTTTCACCCCGCTCCCTTCTTGCTGGACAGATGTCCCTATGACTGTGAAACTTACCGCCAAGTTACAAGCAGCAAATTATGGCTTACTCAACTAGGCAAACTTAAATACTTCTTCCCTTACATTGTTTGTGTTATTTGGTCACCACGATAATCAAAGTAACTAGCAAAGGTACTTAAATGTGTTGTCTGGAACAAATTATTTCCTTTCATTGTTGTCTTTCCATTGATATGGGGCCTTGCACCGTAGCCCGGGGTAGCCTTAAACTTCTTGTACAGCCCAGATTAGCTTCAAATTTCAGCTCTTTGTGATTCAGCTCCTGAGTTCTGGGACTACAGGCATGGATTACCATGCTTAGCCTAGAATAAGTAATTTCCTAGAATAAGTTCTTTATATGTCTTTGTAAAGAACTTTTAATAAAATTTTAGCATGTTAATAATTTACCAAATTTATAAACTGAATACATTTTAAGTTATATTTTTCTTCAGTTGTTACTTACATACATACATACATACATACATACATACATATATATATATATACATACACATGTGTTCTCAGCTTTCTAAATACCAGTAAAGGCACAAAAAAGAGATTGTAAGGAGCTAAGAAAACCTCAATAAGGAAATGAATGAGAGACAAACATATAGAGATTTAACCAAACAATGGCTAAGCTGGTGTTTGCTGAGACATGGCGCCCGACACTGTGCCAGGCCTTGGTGACAATATGACCATGTATTTACACTGTGCCAGGCCTTGGTGACAATATGACCATGTATTTACACTGTGCCAGGCCTTGGTGACAATGTAACCATGTATTTACACTCCATCTGCCCTTCCAGTTTTGGTGTCAAAAAAATAAAGTTCACAATATTTTGCTTACTAAAACAAGAGTGCATATAATGAGGAAATGGGATGTGTATTAGACATGCACATACTTTAAAATAGTAATATTCCTCTACTTATATACTTCATTGTAAAACTATAATTTTCAGTTCTACAATAGATTATTTGGCACTGTCTAGCTAAGATGTTTCTTCCAAGGAATCTTCTGTCAACCATGTCAACTAGGTAATGACTTAATTCCTATACTTTCCTGTTTGCATCCATTTATCAAGTTTGCTTAATGAGATAAACTGTAATTGCAGCTGGTAAGTAGTTTTGCCAGTAGGGGAAGATTAGTGCCAAGGCAAAATTGATTCCTGTTTTAACAAAAGCAGAATTATACCTGAAAAACTGAGGTCTACCACAGTTTCTTCAGTGCTGAAAATGATTTCTGTTTCTGGGGGAAATTAAGGAACTATATGCTATACTTTTAAAACATTAGTTATTTTAAGGAAATTAAAAACAATTGCCTAGGCAAAGCTGTCACTGTGCCTCCACTCCTTTACAAAGGCAGGGGCTGCATTTGGTCTTACCCCCTTACTCTTTCTTTATAAAGTGAATGTGGACTCATAGTCCAATACATAATTGCACAATTAAGTCAGAGTATTAACGGCCATCTGAACATTGCTTAGAGTAGGTAAAACTGCAATAAATAACATTTCTTTGGCACTTTCCTGACTCCGTCCTAGTGTCTTTAGTAGGTGTTCCTTCTGACTTGCCATGAAGACCTGTTCTGTTTTCATCCGGAACAGACACCCTCAGAAGTTGCTCTGTGCTTTAGGTAGATCACAGGAGGGTCAGATCTGCCTGTGGATTACCCATTGAAGTACGGTTCCCTACTTTCTCTTTCAAACTTTGGCACTAACAACTGCTCTGTAGGATTGATTACTATGACTTTTAATTTCTTACTTTACTAATGTCTTACAGTGAGTGTGATGGGTAGAGAGGGGCAGATTGGGGAAAGGAAAAAAAAAAGTGTCTTTCCAGCTTGTTCAGCGATTGAGGCAGGTACTGGAAGCAGAGTCCTGTAAAAACACATCACCACCGTGATCATCCTCATCACCATCACCACTAAATCAAACACGGATGAGGGTCCGCACAGCGGGCACATGAAGAGATGACTCTCCAGATGGCATCTCAGACACGTGGGAGGAACATGCACACCTTCTGAGGTCTGAGTGTGCCTGCCTTCAGGGGAGGGAAAATGCCAATTGAATAGTTTTGAATGTAGATCGTATTCCCTCAAAAAAGTCCCTGTTCCCCCAACACCTCTCTCCTTTCCCACCTAGCCCATGCTTCTTGCCTGGCCACAGAATTCTACCTAGGAACTGGCAGGAACATCGCCCCATAATTCTTCCAGGTCTACCTGGTCTGGCCGCATCTCACAGCACTCTGCCTTCCTTCTACTCTGCTCCTTATTGGCTTATCCTGTCAGAACATGCCCGCTCCTTCCTTCCAGGGACGCTTCTGATTTCCTTGTGTCCCAGGACTACTCCAAGGCTTGCCATAAAGAGTACTCAGCAAGTGCTATCTCAGCTAATCCTACAGTAGGGAGTAGGGGCAACTCTACGAGGGGGCTTGGAAACAGAAAGATCTTACAGCAGGGTACACTTATGTGCAATGGGGAAACTTCCCTTGTACTGAGATCCAGCCACTGAAAATCCAAGGAGTTGGTAGACCAGAAGGCTACAACAGTGAACTTGGAATAATTTTCCTCCTCCACTCTTCATGAAAATCTGACCACCACATAATAATATGAGATTAACTCTGGTTAAAATCATTAACGATAATTTAGTGTGAGAGTTATACATGGTTATGTAACACAGGAGTGATTTTAAATTACGTTTGGTTTCCGGCTAGCTGGGAGGTCTACATACTAAAACTGGGTTGGCAAACTTGCAGCTGTTGAGAAAGTGCAACGAATATTCTGGGAAAACCAGTGATGGAATGTAGGTTCTCAGTAACAATGCCTTTGTCGTCAATAGGTAAAACACTGCGTTGATAAACAAATAAGTCAAGATTTCAGCATGGAATGCTAGGCAAATAAAAAAAATACTTGAAATAACAATAGTTTTCTTAGTTGTTTAGATGAGGATTGATTGATGGCAGGCTACATGACCTAGGACAAGGTACAAATACAAACTTTTTTTTTGATGATATATTTTTTTATTAATTTATTCATATTACATCTCGATTGTTAGCCCTTCCCCTGTTTCCTCCCATTCTTCTCTCCCTCCTGCTTCCCCCCTTCTCCCCTCCGCTATGTCTGTGATTGAGGGAGACCTCCTCCCCTGATATATGCTCTTGGAATATCGAGTCTCTTCTTGGTAACTTGCTACAAATACAAACTCTTAATTTCTACTCAGTCCCTCCCAAGCCCCCAAACCATCATCTGGCAGCACTCCTGGCTTCAAGTCTTAAGCTTATGAATCTAATTTTACAACTGTCTCATGTCAAACACTAACTCTAACAAAATCAGATGGGACAGTTTAATGTTCTACGATACATCAGTGACTCCTTCAAGTTTCTGCAAGCTCCAGAAGTAGTTCCCTACTTATAAAGCTGATAAATTACTGTTTCCATACAGTATTTTATTTATCTATTTATTTAATGGTCTGTCTGTCTGTCTGTCTATCTATCTATCTATCTCTCTATCTACTTATTTACTTGGTTTTTTGAGCTAAGTGTTTTTCTGTGTAGCCCTGGCTGTTTGGGAACTCACTCTGTAGACTAGGGTGGCCTTGAACTCCTAGAGATGTGCCTACCTCTGCCTCGCAAGTGCTTGGATTAAAGGCGTGCGCCACCGCCGCCACCACCACCCAGCTCCAAACAGTATTTTTAAAATATTGTTTAAAGGCGAGGCATGGTATCCATGTTCATCTACTCCCACTTCTTTTGAGACTGGGGTCAGAGTCAAGGGGGATATAGTTCTAGGCTAGTCTACATACACAGTAAGTTCCAAGCCAGCCAGGCTTACACAGTGAGAGCCTCCTCCATACCAATTACATGTGTGCCATACAGCTAAGACGGTCTTTAATATAAACTCACAGGTAACAAACATGTTAAGACTTTAAGCCAAAGCCAAAGAATCAAACTAAACCTTAGTATTTCCCCCAACACAATTAGTTGAAGACATCCAGGTGTAACTCAAGTTCCATTAATTTACAGAGGATATACTTCTTTGGAAAGTTTCTCTTTTCTTCCACCATGTGGACTTTGGGGCTTAACTTCAGAGGTTGTTGGCTTTGATCCTCGGCATCTTTACTACCTAAGGCACCTTGAAGTCCTTTTCTCATTCATATATTCTTTTTACTTCCTCACATACACACAATATGAACATGGCTGTTTAATGGGATCTGTATTTGGATTAAGCATCTGGGTCAGGTGGTGGCGGGACAAGACTTTACTCCCAGCACTTGGGAGACAATGCCAAGTGGATCTGTGAGTTCGAGGCCAGCCTGAACTACAGAGAAAGGTCCAGGACAGCCAGGCCTACACAGAGAAACCCTGTCTTGGAAACCCCCAAAATAGAACCTGTAAGACACAGTGTTCTGTAAAATAAAATGCCTGACATTTATTTTAACACAGCTAAGAAGAAAACCCTCTTGTGAGACAAACAGAAAATACAATCCCTGTCATTTTAGAAGGTGGATGGCAGTCTGTACTTGATCTGAACAATAAACCAGTTTTACTGGCCCCAGAAGGCCCTGCCAGAACAGCTCCAGCCTCCAACCATCACCTCTACGGCTGTGATAGTGCTACACGTCAATTTGACAGGAGCTAGAATCATAGCACGCAGAGCTCCAGGCACACCTGAGAGGAAATGTGTAAATTAAGGCTGGCCTCTGAAAATGTCTGTGGAGACTGTCTCGATGAAGCTAACTGATGTGGTAAGCCCCGTCATGACTGTGGGCAGAACCACGCCTTGGGCTGCAGGAAACGTACAAAGTGAGACAAACGCCAGCTCTTACTTGGTCTTTGCTTTGCAATTGTGAGTGCATAGTAAGCAAATGGGGGTGAGCTCCTGCCCTTTTTGGCTTTCCTGCCATGATTGGCTGTGCCCTTGAACTGTGAGGCGGAATAAACCTTTTCACACTTGAGCTGCTTCTATCAGGGTATTTTGTCACAACGGGAAAAGAAACAAAGACAACCGCTGTTCCCTGTGATGAGATGAACGGAGAGAGAGCAGGGAGAGTGGGAGAAAGCTAGTTCTAAGCGTGGGGTCCCAGTTCAGAGCTCAAGTGCTTCATCCAAAGATGTGGAACTACCTTCCACACCAAGAATCTAGCTGGGAATCCAACCGACCCCATATTTTCTTGGTAAACATCCTTCGCCTAGAGTTTTGAAAAAATATATTTTTATTAATTTATTCTCCCCTAGAGTTTTGAGCAGAGATGGAAACTGGCTCTGTAGGGTGTTTTGGAGCCAGAGCTGTTTATAACAGCAACTTAGCCCAGGTCTTATCAGCAATGCCATTGATTTAAAAATGTACTGTTGTATCAGACCCAGATCCACTGACAGACACTGGAGGAACAAGAGATAGTCTTACAGGTCCTCGTGGCTCCATCCTCACACAGCTCAGGTGCTGCCAGGGAAGGGGGCCATCGTAATGAGACCATGAATGCCAGGGACGCATCAGAAGGAGCTTCCGTAAGTCAGTGTGGCCAAAGGGAGGATGTAACGATGACATGGTCAACACAGGGGACTTTCACAGAGGGCTGCAGCTACACAAGCAGAACGAGATGGGAAGCACACAGCTTAGACATCCACTTGGCTGGGTGGTCTGTGAGAGTCAGGGCAGGGCAGGGCATCTGTGAAGATGCAGGGCAGGAAGGTTTTAAGTACTGAGCATCTCTGACTATTCTCTGGGTGGTACAATTTGGGGGGAATGAAGCTGGAGGCAGTCAAAAGGCTGTGGTAAATGGAACATGCAATGAGTTTGAATGAGGGCAGCAAAGAAAAAAAATTTTTTTAAGCCACATTTGATATGCAGAGAAGATAGAATCCCAGGGACCTTTCGTCACAGGATGTGAAGGATGAAGGCGTGGGAAGGCTCCCAGTTTTCTGGCCTGGGTGGTGAAAGCCACCAAACAGGATGCAAGAAGAAGAGCAGGTTTAGGGCGGGCAGGAAGTGTGGAGGGAGCTGAACTGAAGTGACATTCCTTCAGACACAGCTCAGAAAGGAAGGAGGCCAAGATGGCATTCAAGGTGACACCAAGCCACAAAGGCGGCGACTCTAATGGGTGAGGAAGCTTGGAAGGGGAGAGAGAGTGTAACGTAATGTTCTAGTAGCTCAAGAAGCCCACAAAGGTCAAGGAGAGTGCCGTGAATGAGAGAGGACTGAAAATACTGTTCACACTAGGGTGGGCTAATGACCTTAGAGAAAACTGATGCAGGGAGGGCTGAGTTAGACCCCAATGATTGGTGACGCCAAGGAGAGCCGAGAGGTAGATGGGTGCTCAGTCGAAGAGCTGTTACACAGACGAATAGGGGAAAGGCAGGCATACGGTTGTGCTATTAAATCATTTGACAACTTACTGTCTCCACATAACCAACCTCCCATTCTGGTGGCCGCCTTTTGTTCCTTCTCATGTGGTTTTATGTGCACACACATACGATACAGACAAAAGGCACTTATTGTGAGCAAGAATGCCACGTTCTAATACAGGACATTATATCTCTACACCTCAGTCTCCCATTAGGTTATCAGCATCATAGTCACAGACAAAAAGGAAATACTATTTCTTATCATCAAAACCTGACCTTCTACATAACATGCACCACCCCTTGACAAAACAGGCATGTTCCTTACTTCTGAGAGGTACAAGGTACGGCGTTCACCTTAGGAGAAAGACACACCTTGTCCCTCTGAGTTTCAGAGTAGAGAGAGCCATTAACCACTGGGAATGCTTCCAAAGGTTTGAGGGAGCTCGGGGTGCTACACCCGGAAGGCAAAGGACATCTGAGAGAGAGGGTGCTAACACACACCCAAAGGGGTGACACCTAGTGAGTCACCGGAGAGGGAGTCCCACCCTGTGAAGCTTCCACACCTGCCTTCTGTCTCAGCACCACAAAGGCAGTGGCACACATGGCTCTCTTCAGAGCAGTGTTGCAATGTCAAAGGAGCTAGGCGGACTGGTTAAACTGGTCCTGCCAGCCGAATGGCCACCAGACTTGGCTTGAGTTTTCGCTCTCCCAGGAAATGGGGCCAGAGGTCAGAACTGTGGCATGGAAAAGTGGTTCTCAGAGATTTCTGAAGAAGAGAACTGGAGCGGGGACTACTATTGTAGAAAACTGCATGCTCAGTACTTATTTATTTATTTACCTCACCTAGCCAAGGCTGGCCTTGAACTTCTTGCCTGAATTTTGTGAGTCCTATGATCATGGGTATAAGCCTATCCTGGGTACGGACGAACACAAGTGTTTCCTAGGTGGCTTCATTTTGGCTATAGCTTTCTCTCCTCTTCCTTAGTCTTAGCACTCTCAGGCCACTTTCCGTTCCACAGACTTCATCAGAATGGACGCTAGAAGGAGCATGGAGACAGTGGTCCGCTGCACCGCACTCTCTCCACTCTGGACAGATTGAGAAGATTGCTGTGACTCCTCTACTGCTTCAAATAAATCTGCCTTTGACTTTTTAACTACAGAGCAAAATGCCAGGTAGTAAACAAGCTTGCTGGGAAGACATTAAGAAAGCTACTGTATCAACCTGGGAGGCAATTGCTTTCTGATTATACCGTGGAAATTAGGTCTCTTCCGGGCATGTGATGAAATGGAGGTCCACACACAGGCAGAACCGGGCTCCATGTGGTGGGAGGGACTTTGTTCTGCCACTGTGGTCTGAGTGCCCACGTGGCATCCTCACACACTGATAGGTTGACATCCAATCCTTAATGTGACCGGAAGTGGAGCTTTGGGTGGCAATTACGTTTTTTGAGGGTGCAGCCCTTGTAACAGGGACTAGTGCTTGCTTTTAAAGAGACCCCAGAGGGAGCTTCACCTCTCCATTGAGGGAAGACACAGGGTGACGGTGTGCTTGACACGGCACCCCTGTTACTCTGCCTCCTTCTGGTCTAGGCCTTCCCAGCACCCCAACTCTGTAACATTCCAATGTTTGCATGGACTCAGAGCCACTGAGGAGCAACAACGGCAGGCAGCTGCTGGAAGTCTTGTACACACAGCTCTGAGAAACATGGAGCTCCAACTTCTCAGTGGTTTGCAAAGGGATGATTGATGGGGCTTATGGGTTAGAGTGCTTCCTGCTCATCCGGGCTTTCCCAAGAAATGGCAGAACCCTCCCTCCCTCAATGGTCATGATCCCTCCTACTCACACTTTCAGAGTGGAACAGTCTAGAACACAGAGGATTTTTTAAAAAAAGGTAATAGCCTATTTAAAGCTAATGTTTATTCTGAGTAAATCAGTTTTTAAAATATGAATTTTTCTCTTCTTCACATTTCCCCAAGATGCTACCAAAAATAGCGGCATGTTAATTTCCTCGTGTTTTCATGGATACCTTTACAAACAAAGCCATTTGAAAACAAGAATCTGAAGGTTCTAAGTGGAACAGCTGCCCCACAATGCACTCCAGTTGCCCATAACTGTTGCCATGAGAAAAATTACTACAGCTCTTATTATGTCCCATCCAGATTTTTCAGCCCCAGACAGGGGGAACCTCCCATCACCACTTGACGGCATCCTAAACTTACTGCCAGTGGTGCCAATCACGGAGTGTCTCTTTGAATCAGTCCGGAGTGAATGTGGGCCTAATGTATAAACATGTATTTATGTGCATGCATGCACACATGTGTTTACGGAGGCTAGAGATAAAACTCATGTGCTCTCCCGTTGTCATTTATTTTTTTGAGTCTCTTAATTGACCTGGAGCTTACAATTCTGTCTGGGCTGATGGTGTCAGTGGACCCCAGGAATCTACTCAATTCCATCTCCTTAGCACTGGGGTCACAGAGGGTGGTACCGTGTGTGTGTGCATGTGTGGTGGTGTGTGTTTACATGAGTTCTGGGGATCCAATAGGTCTTTATGCTTGAATGACAAGCACTTTACTGACTGAGCTAGTAGAAGGTGTTATAAAACTATGGGCAAATATTTCTGGCAAGCCAAACATGGTAGCTCACTTAAAACACTAGCACTGGGGAGGCTGAAATAGAAAGATGTTTGAGTTTGAGGTTAGCCTGATCTACATGGTAAGACTTTATTAATTTCTTTTTCAAAATCAACACATAGCATTCCATGTAAGAGGCTGTCAATATTGTGTTTCGTGTTGACAGCCCACATCTAGATTTCATTCTTCCAGTGCACGGATGGGTCCTTGAAGCCTGGGGTGTGATTCCAGCAGCTTTTCTAAACAACAGAGTTGTGGCCTGCTAGTTCTCCTGTGTGAGAAGTGGCCGAGCATCCAACGAAGATCATAAACCCCTATGCACACTGCACACACTTCACACTTCCTGTGTTTCATGTGTGGTCATCAAGGATACGAGGGACACCCAAGCAAGAGTGATACTGTGTGAAGGTAAGGGAAGGCACGAGGTCGTAAACACTATCTCTGGGCAGATGGCTTTCCCCACTGCACACCATCCTCTGCGAATGCCATTTCTTGCTCAGGATAATAATCTAATTTGCTCATTGGTTTTCTAGATTAAGTCTGTGTTCGTGGATGAGTGCATGAAGTCCTTATAGTCCTTGCTGGTGACCTTATTCTGGGTGACACAGGGCCCTACGATGATGTTTGAGTACTAACTTAAACCACACTGAGAGCAATCAAGTGTTTGAGATGACACTACATCCTTTCTCGGATTCAGGTGAGGCAACACAGCTCCAATACAAACAGCACTCACAGCGTTTGCTTTAAGCAGCACTCTAGAGACACAGGCTCATGAAGATGGTAAGGGAAAAGGAGTAATATGAAAAGTGAGAGGAAAATGGTAAATGATAATAGAAATAAAACTGCTCTGAGGAGCATGTGCTTTTGAGGGAAACTTGGCTTGCTGGGTAATATATACAATGATTTAATGACTGCTCATGTTTCTAGATATAAAGGAACCTACTATGTACCCTGAACACAGTGTGGAAATGAATTCTGGGTTAAATGAAATATGCCTAGGAGCTTACAAGAAAGTTGTAGACACACATGGTGGACATTTTACACCATACTGTGCCAGACACAGCTCCAATAAAGTACCTTGTGATTCAGAAGTAAATTCTTCCAACTGGGAGGACTGAAGGCATTTAGGGTGACAAAGATCAGATGCCATTTCTTTTAGGCACTAAAGATACCCACCTACCTGTTTTAAAAGGCACTAAGTGTATGCCGAAATCTAGACCCACTGAAAGCAATGCTTTATAAAAGAACGGTCCTTATTTACAAAGCTCCTGCTACCAATACATTGACTATTCTAAGTACTTGACAAAGTTTCATTGTGACGCAGATTTAGGAAAGAAAGCAGTAGTTTTGAAGTTGTAGAGTTGGGAGTGTAAATTGCAGTGGCAGAGACTAGGATCGGGAAATTTTCCCTACCACTACCCTGAATATCCCCCAAAGAACAGCACATCCAGCAGAGAGGTACTGGCCATGGAGGCTGGCTTTTACAAGCCATTCTTGACTCACCAAACTCATTAGAAGCAGGAGAGATACTCCTGGCCCAGCTTCAGCAATCTACATGAGCAAGACATGACGATTTCCCCCAACTCACAGGAAGGAGCCCATGAAAAGACCCACGGAGCCAGGGGTCCGTGTGCATTGAAATGCCGCGCTGAAATCTCTTAACTATGTCCACTGCCTGTGTGCCAATTGCAAATCAAAGTGCATTTCAAAAGACAGCTGAGGTCACTCAAAAGGTGCTTAGTGTAGTCCGCTATGCTCCTAAGTGTCGTCTGATCCTCAGACAAGTGGATGAGCCCCGTGTTGTCATACTCATTTTATAAATGGTGTGAGTGAGGAACAGGGAGGCCGTCCACTATGTAGAAAAGCTGCCGGGCCAGGCCACAAAGCTCCCTGGCACCGCCCTTTTCATAGAATTCTTACACTAGCTGAAGACTTACTGGGGCACAGAAGGACCTGGTGAAAGTGGGGCCCTTTCAAGCTGCAAGGAAGGCACACACTGGAGTCTTTGGCAGGAGTTGCTGAGCTGACTCGAGTGGTTCCTGTCACCTGGATGCCTCGGCCAGAGTCACTTTCAAGCTGTCAGCCAGAGGAACTATCTTTCTTAATGGTTCTTGGCTGGCCAAGCTCAATACAGCTAGGAGAGCTGCTCCTAAATGCAGTTCGTGATACTGTAGCGCTATTGGCCGGGGTGGCACAGTGTGTGCAGATGGTTTCCAGGTACCTGAGTGCCAGTGTCTCTTTCAGGCACGCCCAACCCATGGCCCATAGGACACCTGCAGCCTGAGGTGAGTATGACTAAAACCCAACACAAAACTGTAAACTTACTTAACACATTATGAGGGTATTTCTGATTGATTAGTCGATATTCTCTGTCTCTGTCTCTGTCTCTGTCTCTCTCTCTCTCTCTCTCTCTCTCCACCTATGTGCACACACCAACATCCATGTGTGAAGGTTAGGAGACAATGTGTGGGATTTGGGTATCTCCTTGCATCCTAGGTGTTCTTGAGACTGAACTCAGGTTGTGAGACTTGGTGGCAGGTGCCTTTACTCACTGAGCCATCTCGCTAGCCACACTATGAAGTGTGTGTGTGTGTGTGTGTGTGTGTGTGTGTGTGTGTGTGATCTTCTTGTGTGACTCAACTGTGTGCTTCTTAAGTGTGTAAGCCCTGTAGGCCACAATACATGTCACAGTGTCAAAAGGTTGAACAGCTCTTTGTAGGAACAAGCTTGGGGGCCACCACATGGGAAGGAACAAGCAAGCTTGGGGGCCACCACATGGGAACCTGTCGGAGCCACAAGATAACAGATAATTTCCAAATAGCTTCTGTGATGGGTAAAGGGCATCATCTGATCTCCCTTTTTGCACCTCAGAAGACACTCTGTCTGTTCTATGTCAGTGCGTGTAGGAGGAGAGCAACAGAGGGGATAGGAGTTAGAAAGGCCAGGAGCCACATTTTCCCTTCTAGCTCTCTATCCTGTATGTAGCTCTCTACCCCAGGTCAATGCATAACTTAGGAGCATGAGGAGGCCTTTCTGTCAGATACTTTGCCCTGAGAGGTGAAAGAGCTCTCACTGATGACCCTCTCTGTGGATACTGGCTGACAAGAGGGTAAAAGGGAAGGGTGAACTGGAGACGCAGAAGGAAGAATTACAGCCTCCGCTGACACCCTCTCAGCCCTCCCCATGATTCATAAAACCCAGCCTGCTCAGAAGAGGCTGGGCAGCCTCTCCAAACTCCTGAGGCTGAGGAACAAAGGGATGTATTATCTGTTACTTCCACTTGCACAATCTGTTAGTCAAAGGGTGTCCTCACCTGCTGCGCAGAACCAACGTCGTGAGGATGAGCTCACTCTTACAGGACAGAGACCAAGCTGCAGGGGTCGTGAGAACTCTGAGACTTAGCTGCTGCGGCAGGGCTCAGGTTGGATGTACAGGCTCCATAGCTAGTTGGTTCTGAGTTTGAACCTCAACTTTATCTCCATACCCTGGAGGACCAGGAACTGAGCTTCCATAGCTAGCAAAGCAGTTTCTGTACTAAATGAGATAGTCCGGCCACCACACGGTAGATACTCCCTGAGCGCTCAACAGGGGACTTAACTGTCACCACGGCCAACTGGTGCTCCACTCCCTAGAGCTACTGCCTAGCATTCAGTAGGTATCTAATCTTCTGACCAGGACCTGAAGAGATCCACAGACCTGCAGCAATCCTGTTTCAATGCCATCCCTTGTTCCTAGGTCAGACTCTCGACGCAGTCGCCTGAACTAAAGAAAGAAAACAAAACACGTGTTGAAGTGGTTGGAAAAGGATGAAGAAGCAGCCACAGAAACAAAATGAAATTATATGTCCATGAGGTGTACAGGGAGCCGGGAGGAGGGAGGAGGGGATTGTAGTTTCCTACGGACACATGTTAAACACTTCACATCGCATTTAAAGACTCATGTGGTAGGTGGCTCCTGCACTCTGAAACAGGTAGCTCTGGTTTTCAGTCTTTTCATTCTTTTAAAAACTAGGCATTTATGGGCAAGTCCCCCCACTACCGCCACCCCCACTTTTGGTAAATAAAGGAAGGAGCCTTAAGGCCAAAAGTTGAGGACAGTTTGCTGGATGGTAAACAAGGCTTTGCAGCGGAAGTGATTGCTCCACCACAGCCCCCTGAATTTTTCTGCCGTGACACGCTTGGCTGCTGTCAGTAGAAGTCCAACTGTATGGAAAGTAACATGATTCACAATCTGTTAAACTAGGTTGTTCTCCCCCCCCCCCCCCCCCCCGCGCCCCTGGGCTGGGTAACAACTGGTTGTTTTAGAAATCAACTCTGACATTGATTTTCCAGACTGCTTGACAGCCTACATCTGCACAGTGAGGAATTTTGATGTGCAGCAGAGTATAAAACGATGACGAAGGTGGTGATGGTGATGATGACGACAACGAGGGCGACCTGGGGCACTGTTGATGATGGTGGCTAGGGCATCCTAGGCCGCAGCAGCTGCCCCATGCATGGGAGGACTATAGGACGTCGGCAGTATCTTTGACTTCTGCCACCAGAGAATAGTAGCTGCCTTCCTCCAGTGACACCAAGAGAACACGGGTCTAGACATCAGCAGATGTTCCCAGGGTGGGAAGGTAGATGTAACTTTAAATCTGGTTGACAACTGCTGGTCTATGTTAAACAAAGGAAATAATCATTCTTTCCTTAAAGAAGTAGTAATAGTGTCATTAAGAACTGTGGAATAGGGTGAAAGAGGGAGGGAGGGGGAGCGGGAAGATACAAGTGAGATATAATCTGAATATATTACTTATATAAAAATTTAAATAAAGAAAAGAAAAGTAGGAGGAAGGGTAAAAGAACAAGGAGGAGACATGAGCTCCACAGGAAGACCAGGGCCAATTTCCCTGTGCCTAGAGGGGCTTTCTGAGAATGAAACATCACCCAAGGACCATGCATGGACTGGTCCTAGGCCCCTTACCAAGACAGAGCCAATGGTCAGCTCCATGCGGGGTCCCCCAGTAAGGGGAGCAGGGGCCTTCTTGGACATGAACTCCTTTGCCAGTATTTTGATCACTTCCCCTTGGCAGGGCTGCCTTGCCAGACCACAGGGAAGGAGAACACGCTCGATCCTGATGCAACTTGATTAGCTAGGGTGGATTGAAAGTGGGGTTGCCCTTCTGTGATGATTAGGGGAGGGTGACTGGGGAGAGGGAGGGAGGGTGAGTAGGACTGGGAGGTGAGGAGGGATAGGGTTATGACCAGGATGTATAGTGAATGAATGAATGAATGAATGAATGAATAAATAAATAAATAAAGTAATATATTAGGGGAAAAAAGATCTTTGACAAGCGCACACCTATAATCCCAGCACTCAGGGAGGCAGAGGGAGCCAGATTGCTGTGAATTTGAGGCCAGCCAAGACTATAAAGAAACTGTGTGTCGAAAAAACAAACAAACAAAGAACTCTGAAAAATAACACATTTGTGTGTGTGTGCATGTTCAGGTGTGTGTGTGTGTGTGTGTGTGTGTGTGTGTGTGTGTGTGTGTGTGCGTGTGCGCGTGTGTGTGTGTGTGTGCGTGTGTGTCTGTGCACGCCAGAGTAAAATCCTAGCTGTTGTTCAATGTTCAGATACCACCCACACATTGGTTTTTGAAACAGGATCTCTCATTAGCTTGGTGCTTGTCAAGTAGGTTCAAGATGCTGACCAGTAAGTGGCAGGGTTTGAGCGACTCTGGCTCCTCAGTACTAGGGCTGCAAGTGTGAATCATCATACCTGCTTGTTTTGTTTTACTTTTATCATGGGATCTGGGAATCTAATTCAGGTCTGTGTATTCAGAGCCCTTGACAGATAGTCTTAGTGCAGAAAGTCATAGCTAGCTGACCTACATTAAATATTCTCCTTCACAGGAAAACCTGTTTAATCATTGCATTGAAATGATTCCTACAATTCATCATTGTCCTAGATTTTGACACATAGAATGAAGAATTCCTATAGGATGCAGTTAAGAAGCAAGCACTAAATCTAGGTCAAACTATTACATTTTTATAGGTTAATCTTCAGAGGATGAGAGTTTTACACACACATACACCTTTCCCCGTCATCATCTGATCCTTCACTGAAAGCAAACTTTTCTATGGAAAAGTCTTAGCTGCCACACACAGAACACAAGAGGGAGAAGGTAAGTGTGCGATTTCTGGTCCAGACTCTAGTATCTGAGATCATGAGAAACTTGGACTAGAAGGTCTCTGGGTTCTCAGAGATCACAGTGATTTAAAACAAAATCTCACTGTGTGACTAAGACTTAATAACATTTAATATTACTAGAACTATCCTATTACAAGATTTTAGTCCCATTTAATGATATTATTGAAAGATTTCATCTTGTTGCCAAAAATTTCTTACATTTATTTATTTACACACGTGTATGTATGTGAATGTGTGGGCGTGCAATACCATGGAATGTGTGTGGGAAGGTCAGAGGGCAACTTGTGGGAGTCAGTTTTCTCCTACCAAGTGAGTCCCAGGTACCAAACTCAGCTTGTCAGGCAAGTACTTTTATTTACTGAGCCATCTTGCTGGCCTAGCAACCTCTATTTTAAGCTGAAAAGCTTTAAGTAACAAAGACGATGTCATAGACATAGAAATGACAAAGACATAAATTAAGGCCACTGTGAAAAAGTACATAGTGATGTAAACAAGTATGTGTGCTTGGTAGGAAGGAGAAAGAGGGAAGGAGAGAGAGAGAGGTAGGGAAGGAGAGAGAGAGAGGGGGAGAGGAGGAGAGAGAGAGAGGGAGGGAAAGAGAGAGAGAGAGGGAGGGAAGGAGAGGGAGGAAGGGAGGGAGGTAGGGAGGGAGGGAGGGAGGGAGGAAGGGAGGGAGAGGCTGACTACTTTCCTTAAAACTTAGGTAAATGTCAAGACATGAACTCTGCTGCCCCATATTTGACCACCTCCTGTGGTAGGGAGGCCTGGTGGCACTCAAAGAAAGAATAAGCAGGCTACCAAGATGAGACTTGATAGCCTATGACCATATAGTGGGGGAGGAGGGCCCCCTCGGTCATAGACCTAGGAGAGGGGAATAGGGTGAAAGCGGGAGGGAGGGAGGAACAGAGGATACAAGTGATGGGATAACAATTGAGTTGTGATCTGAATAAATTAATAAAATAAAATTTAAAAAAGAATACTATTTTAGAAAGACTCCTAGGTGCTTCTTAAAATTATTTGACAGCTGTGTATAAATGAAAACCCATATCAGGGGAAAACGTGGCACACAACATCAAAACAACAACAGTACCATTAGTGAGAAGGGGCTTTGAGCACCACATTCTTAGAAAATTATTGGCTTTTGCGTCTGTTATAACCCACACACATTAAATATTCATACTGATGTTTATTTTCTAAACGTAAAATGGAATTAGGATAACAAATAAAGTCTAGCATCTGGTGGTAAACAAAACAAAACAAAACTTAGGGAAATGGCCAGATGGAGGTAGCGCATGCCTTTAATCCCAGCACTTAGGAGGCAGAGGCAGGTGGATCACTGTGAATTCGATGCTAGCCTGGTCTACAAAAGTGAGTCCACAACAGTCAAGGCTACACAAAGAAACCCTGTCTCGGAAAAAAAAAAAAAAAAAAAAAAAAAAAAAAAAAGAAAGAAAAGAAAAGAAAAACAAAAAAAAAGCAAACATTTTCTTAGACTTATCTTCCTCTCCCACATCCTTATTGCGTACATCCGGCTATCAACTCTCAGCTCCATTCTCCACCCCACCTATCTAGGGCTTGATTATCTCTCCTTAGGTTTACTTTAATAACTTCCTAACTGGCAATCCTATCTCCCATTACGGTAGCCTTGTCCACTCCTGACCCGTCTCACTCACCTGGAGACAGTGGGAGCTTGCTCTCCACTGTCTTCCTAAGAGCCCATTTCTGTCCAGGGTGCAGAAACTACACCTCCTACTGATGTGCCTGGAGTCCAAACCCTAGTATGTGCTCCAAGCAGCTTCCTAACCTTACCCACAAGTACCCCCTCCCCTCTGTCTTATAGAGCACAGGTCTTAGATTCCTCGTTGTTACATTCCAAAGCTTTGGTCTGGAGCAGCTCTTCTGCTTGTGCTTGCTGAAGGCCCCCACCTCCCACTCCTAGAATAAAGCGCTACTCCTTATTCAACGGTTTAACCAAAGTTGCTTTGCAGCCCCAGCACAGCACCCCTGAGCACCCCTGCCTGTCGGTTTAGTGTTGAACTGCCTCTGCCTGTTTCACGGCATCTTTGGAAAGAGGTTGATAGAAGGCCTGTCTCTGACAGGTGAACCATCTCTATTTGGTTAAACTAATTCAGAACCCTTACACTACCCAGGAATGTGCTAGATGCTCAGGAGACCATGCAATATGTATATGTATAGACAGGAGCCTTTAAAGAGTAAGCTGGGCATAGTGGTGCACACTTTAAAACCTCTAGGAGGCAGAGGCAGGTGGAGCTCTGTGAGTTCAAGGCCAGCCTGGTCTACATGGTGAGTTCCAGGACAGCCAGGGCTGTGTAGTGAGACTCTGTCTCAAACAAACAAAGGCACAAACTGCTACAGAGATTCTGAAGAGGAGGAAGAAGAAAGATGTTCCCCCAGCGTGTGGAAGACTGGGAGAGGGTACTTGAGGACAACAGCGCTTGGGGGAGGGCTGTGGTCAGACAGTGGCTGGGATGTGTGAGTCCTCTACACAAGAAACAGAAGACAGCAAGACATGACAAAATCTGTATGAGCAATGCCAGCGTGGGGTGTGTGTGTGTGTGTGTGTGTGTGTGTGTGTGTCAGAGTTTGTACTCACATGAGAGACAACACTGGAAAAGTCTGGCCAGCAGTTAAGATAACCAGAGAAAAAGTAACCTGACCTTTACATTGACTGCCCACTGAGAAGGAAAGTAGGGTGTCTGAAGCAGGTGACACATCAGGTGGCTTGTGGGGGCACTGAGGAAGCGGCACAAACAAGACTAAGCACATGGGAACGTTGAGGGTAAGGGGGCAAGGCAGAGTGGAGGTGGGCCTGGAATTCTTACACAGAGTGTCTGGTTACAGAGAGAAGCTCAGGTGGTGAAATGGTGTGAAGGGTTGCTAGAAGCGACGCTTGCATCCAAGGGTGCAAACTCTTGGCTGAAGGACTAGACCAGTTCACTTGTCTACGTCCTTCTGTGTTTTCGTTTCCGGATGCTTTTTAAGGTCTCCATGTTTGTTTTGCTTGCCTGACACTCCCTCATTGGCTTGAGTCACTTTGAGGGTCAGAGCCCAGGATGCTCTGTAAACGGGTACTGACAAGCTGGAGGCACTGCATCACACACCCCTCCTGAAAACGAATACGGCAGTGTCTGAGTCATCCCTCCTCTTGCATCACATGGCAGAAGTGAGCGTGCTACGCTTGCTTTGTTGTTGTTCTGTGTCTACTGACAACTACCAGAAGGGTCAGTCTTCAGAGAGAGCCAGTGCTCAACTTCCTGGGTGGTGAGTCATAAAGCGATAATCCCAAGAAACTGCATCGAGGGACTCCAGGAAGTTTTACTAGCACTGTAATTGGTTTGGAAGTTCTGTTTTCTACAAAAAGAAAAAAGCTCAGATTTATTCCTAGGAGCTAAAAGGGAACCTTTAAAAAGATCAGAGGTACAAATCCAACGTGGAAATCAAATTACGAAGTGAGATGCGCATGTTCCCGCCCGGGCTATAAACACTCCATTAACAGCATGGTCACAGGCAGCTTTTCAAACTTTCCGCCCATGTTGATTGCATTATCTCATAGGTTACATTATAGACTGGAACTGGGCTCAGCTCCTTCCAGCACCAAATGTCCACTGAGTACCTGAACACAAGTAAAAGACACTGAGAGCAACAGCCTAGGAGTTTGGAGCCCCACATGTGATCCCCTGCCCTGAGCCCCACATGTCATCCCTGTCCTGAGCCCCATGTGTGACCCTTGCCCTGAGCCCCACATGTCACCCCTGCCCTGAGCCCCACATGCCATCCCTGTCCTGAGCCCCACATGTCACTCCTGCCCTGAGCCACACATGTGACCCCTGCCCTGAGCCACACATGCCATCCCTGTTCTGAACCTCACGTGTCACCCTTGTTCTGAACCCCATGTGCTTCTTCTGCTTTGTGTTAGAAGTGATTTTCTTCTGATTCTAGATACAGCAGACAACTCACAGGGTATATAAGACTAAACAAGCTGAAATGGGAAAATAGCAACTAAAAGACTTTTATAGTTTTTATGAAAAGTATTTTATTAGTATTTATTGAGCCATCAAGAAAACTCACATTGTATGATGCCAAATAATTATGAATATATTGGCACATAGCCTCTTTCCGTATCTTTCATTAGAAACATTTTATATATCTATATTAAAATCACATTTATCTCTTAATAACGCTATCTTAAAAAAAATAAGGATAATTCCTATTGTAATCAAGACAGCAACATCACATCAGTAAAACATTATGTTGTCACATTCCCTGGGTTATTGTTATTGCTGCTGAGGAGCAGGCACTGAAGCCAGGCTCCCAGTGCGTCCTGGGTTATTATCTGAAGCAGTGAGCAGTGGATTGGCCATGCTAAAGTACCAAGGATTGGTGGCAACCTTCAACTTATTTCAGGAAAGTAGCTGTTTACGTAATGTTTCGCTCTGGCTCTGAGTTGAGTGTGAACATCTATCTGACCATATGTAAGTAAAAAGGGATGAGGAGAATGTCTGGAGGTACCTCAGCAGTGGGCTTTGGCATGCTGGTGTTTAAACTAAAGACTATTAACCCTTGCTTCTCCTCCTCCTCCTTCTTCTTTTTCTTCTCTCTCTCTCTCCCTCTCTCTCTCTCTCTCTCTCTCTCTCTCTCTCTCTCTCTCTCTCTCTCTCATTTTCCCTTCAGGCCAGGACACAGAAACTGCGACCTGCACTTTCCCAGGGAGGGTCATAACCTCCTCTTCTGCAGTGCCACACAGAAGCCTTATGAGGAAGTCAAAGCTTCCCCACGCCCTTGCTTCTCCATGGAGGAGCTAGCCACAGTCCCCTGCATTGTTTGACTCTGGCTTGTATGACCCTCACTCTAGCAGGAGCCCTGCCTCCTCTTGGGAAGAAGGCAGACCCTCCCCTCCAGAAATGCCAAGAGCTAAGACAGATATACCTGCGGGATCTCCTTCCCAGTCCCTGCCCTTTATGACAGTTACATCCAACCCCGAATCCATCCATGCAAGTGGACAGTCTTCCCATCCGTTGTATCTTCAGTTTGAAGGCTATAGGGTCATGGAAAACTAGAGAAAAGAAAGCTGTTGACTCTTCTCTTGTCAACCTTGGTTAGGAGTGTCCTCATGACTCTGAGGTGTGTGGAACAGAACCCTTTCTGCTGGCGACTACATTACTTAGCTTCTTTCTCTCTTTTGAATTATCCCACTTAGCCCAGACAGTCTTCAGATTGCATTATTTTTTGAAAACGGAATAGCGAAAGCGTTTTATGCCTATGCTGTCTTGTTTCCTTTTAATGCAAGTCTTGACGAAAACCGTCAGTCCTCACTTGAGGCCTTCACTGCCCCCTTGCTAACTCCATGACCATTTAGCTTCCCTCTCTCATTCCTCAAGAATCCTACGCTGAGGATCACCTGTTTCCTCAGATGCTATGCAGCAGATCTTGTTCCAGGCCTCCAGCAATGGCCAGGCCTCCAAGCATAGCAAGAGTCCACTTCACTGGCCTCGGTATTCTAGAAGCTCTCCTAGGTGATTATGCAGAGATTGGGCTATGGCCGCTAATGACAGTGAAAAGGTAAACACGGGCATCATTATCTACTTACTTTTCTTCTGGAATCTGAACACCGCTTGAGCCTTCAGGGAGCCAACGTACTAGCTACTTCTAACAGGTCTGTTTTCTAGGATGGATAGATAGCACTGTTCACCCAAAAAGTACTTTCTAGAACTTTACAAGAGAGCATTGTGAGAAGGCCTGGAGCCACGTATTCTAGCTTCCAATCATACTTATTGGCCGTGTAACATCACCAGGGACTTAACATCCAGGATTTCATTTGCAGTTTTTGCACAATGCAAATAAGGAGTAAGAAAGCCTTAGCAGGCTTTTTGTCTATGTCCTGCGAAGCAATAAAAGGCTAAGTCAGCAGCCTAGAAAACGACTAACACAGCTTACTTGTTAACTGTGGCTAAGCACCTCCATCATGGATGCTGCTTGCCTGTTTCTTGTCTAATAATTATAACGGCCAGGCTGGCTGGGAGAAGTGTTTCTTGGCCCATTATGGCAGTTCTCAGGACTTTTAAAAGGAAAGTTTGTTATTTTCCACTTTTATCACAGCTTTCCCCTCATGACAGAGAAATTATACAAAATGTGGCTCAACTCTAGTGGTTACTTTTGTGAACTGATGATTCATGATAATTAAACTTGGAACTCAGAGGGATGAAATTACTTGTTTCAACATTTCCTTTTGTTCAGCAATTATGATTCAAGGTTCTATTAGATAGCACACTATTATGTTTTTGTCATGAGCTAGGCACTGCATATGTCACATTAAAAAAAAAAAAAAAAACAGTCACTGCCATGTAAACCAAGTGCTTTGCTGAATAAGGGCTGTGAAGACCTGGTAAGCAGGTCTACCAGATGTGTGTACAGCCATCCTTTCTTCCTAGGCAGGGAGCAGCTCAGAGAGAAGGCCCTGAGATCATCCTAGCTTGTTAGAGATTGACCGGATTTGCAGGAGGGTGGGAATTTAAAAATAGAAGCCAACACGGCCAGAGTTTATCTCAGATGCTTATGTCCTAGGAGCAGTCTGTTATCTACGATGCTAACAAGTGGTTCATGGAGGGTTTTAAATTCTCATGAACACTAAGAACTGCTCTACCTACCAACGTGGCGGAGCACAGGCAGGGAGGCATCTCACATTTGATCCCTTTCTCCTCTGCCATTCTGTCCCCTCCCCTCTGCTCTTCTTCCCATTCTACACTGGGATAGAAGCTATGGCTCACGAATGCTTAAAAAGCTCTCTACTGCTGAGCGATACCTGCAGCCTTCTATTTACTTTGTTCTTTGAGATAGTCTCAAGGGTAGAACAGGCTGGCCTTGAACTTAGCCTGCACTCCGATCTGGCCTTGAGTTTGTAATGTTTCCACTTCTGCCTACCCCGCTGAATAGCTGGGATTACAGGCCTTGTCCACCAGAGCCAGGCTCCCCTCCTTGGTTCTCAAAGCCGTGTCTTAGTATGCTTGTCTTCTGTTCTGGTGGCTTAGAGACAGGGTCTCACTATGAGGTTCAGGCTGACCTGGAAGTTGCTATATGTGACCGAATTGACCTTGAACTCATGAATTTTTTACTCAGCCTCCCCTATGCTAGAGTTACAGACATGGGGTGATAGTTTCCTTTTGCTTCTCTTGAGAGGTGAGCAAGAAGAATCCCTTGCTTCAAAGGCCTCATGGGCTGAGGCCTCTACAAAGTTAGATATGTAGGCTAGGTGTGGGGCACACTTGGGAGGCAGAGGCAGGTGGGTCTCCATGAGATCAAGGCCAGCCTGGTCTACATAGTGAGTTCCAGGACAGCTGGGGCTATGGAGAGAGATCCTGCCTCAAAAAATAAACAAAACAAAACAGTTAGATCTACAATAATCTCCACAACATGGTCTCAGGAAATCTTCATTACCCAGGGTCTTAAAACATGAGAAGATAAACACAATTTCAGATGGTATGACAGCCAGGTCTTTGTGTCACTCTAAGTTTGTATTCAATTAACAAAAAAACAGATGTTGAATTATGAATACTAAATTATATTTAAGGTCCTGTGTGGGATGGGTCACACAAATGGGAAGTACTTTTGGGGCAGTAATTTGAGTCTGTTGGACTAATGACTCTGAGCTACAAAGACAGAACGCATTTGGTAAATAGGCATATAAGCTGTGAAATGAAAATCATTCATCCTTGGGAACCTTTGCTGGAATTAAGTTGTAGGAAGGCTTTTAAGGGCAAATGTTTTCAGTCGGATAAGTCTGGGTGGACAAGGTGTAAGGGGGGGCACACAGGGTGACTGAGTCGGTCTGCATTCTGAGTCAGCTCTTTCCAGGGCGCTTCATGTTGCACGTTTCCTAGGAAACCTTTGCCCCAGGTAGTGATGGGAAAGAAGAAGGTTAAGATAAAGTTTATCTGTGATGCCTTTTGCACGCAGATGAACGCAGCCGCCTCCTTTCTGAACATGATCAGTCTTTCAGAGCTCTTTCTCTCCCGTTAGCAAAACACACACTGCTGACTGCACACATTCTCAGAACTGACTGTTATACCAGAAGAAGTCTTCCTGTGTCTAAAGCATGTTGAGCCATCGCAGAAGCCAGCACAATGAGTGTCTTACAGTTGCCATGTCAGAGTGCAGACTCCAGGGCACTTTTGGCTCCTTTCACTGCTGTATGTAATTGTTTCTTTTCATATGAGGAATTTCATGAAAATCTCTGACACAAACTATGGAAGGATTCAGAAGTGGGACTTCTTAACAATGTTGAGTTTGGAAGCAGACTTGGGGACATATGACCTGTAATCCCAGGCAGAGGCAGGAGGATCTCAACTCAGAGGCCAGCCTGGGCTATACAATTAGACTCAGTTTCAAAATGAAATCAGAAAAAAACAAAAACAAAAACAAAAACAAAAAATTAAGGTTTCACAACTTTCTTGGATATGTGTGGCTGCTCAAGCTGTGTATTGCCCAAGCCTATGGGTCTCCATTTACAAAGATTATAAAGTGGTTTTCAGTCAGTTCCTTTATTCAGCCAGTAGTCTATCGACTGAAGCAATGCCTGCTGCCAGAAAGCAGGGCCTGCTGGCCAGAAACACAGTGAGCACATTGCCCAGACATGGGGCCAGCAGGTGGAGCGTTACTGTAAGAACACTAATTCATACATCCATGCTAGTCACTAGAGGCAGGTAAAGAAATGAGCAAGGAGGGGAAGCGTTTCTTTACAGTAGGATGAACAGCTCAGGTGGAATCACCAATTCCCAACACTCACAGTAGACACTGCACTAGACGGACATGGCCAATGGCTACACAAACGGTGAAGTGGACAGGCAGGAAGATTCAGAGAAGGAACAGGATAGTCAGAGGGTCTGGAAGTTTCCTCTTCTAAATTTCCAAGCAATGGCGCACTCTATCTAGCTATGTATCTATCTATCTATCTATCCATCTATCCATTCATCTATGTATCTATCCGTTCATCTATCATCTGTCAATCTATCTATCCATCCATCTATCTATAAACATAGATACAGCAAAGAAGTCAGACAACTTAATTCCATGATTAAAGCTGGTATGATTAATAACAGGAACATGGTTACTGGCTCCCTGCAGAAGCCATGATTGCATAGATAGTGACCTGGTGCAAAGAGCATACATGGAATCTGACTAGGAAGTGGCAATCTGTAATCCTTACACATGTCCACAGCATACTGCACAGAGGCAGCCAAGGGACAGTGCCAGATGAAAGCAAGCTGAGGAGACTTGACCATGAATCTAAGTGAGTTGATGCTGTCCTGGATAGGAAAAAATGCATTAAAGGACACTAGTGGGACAAGTGACCACACTGGGATATGGGCTGTAGGTTAAAGTGTCAAGTGCCCAGAATTTTCCAACTGTATATAGTTACATTAGATGGAGGCTACCATTGTCCTTAGAAATTCATGGTGAAGCATTAGGACACATGTGCTATCTATTCCCACATATTCAAAGTAAAGATGCCTATATGTCTATATGCACATTTTGGCAGAGGAAGAATGAGCAAACCAAATGGGGAAGAATGATGTGAAAACAAGACCAAAATGGGCCAAACTGAGTACCTGATGTAAGGATGAGGCCTCAAGACGAAGTTTAGAAGAAACTGTATCTGCAAACTCTCAAAACATGGTTGCCAGGAGAAGGTCAGCAATAATGACAACACCAGTTCACGTGTCAATGTGGATGGGAAAATTCCACCTGGTCTCAGCCCCAGATGAAGAGCTACAGGTGGGGATAGCTGCCTAGAGAGACATCCAGTCTCTTCCCGGAACAAGCTCCCACTCGGTTGTCAGATCTCAAGAGGTCAGCTCGACGTGTGTGGACATATGAAATGCAAAATGGACTCTGGAGGCTGAACATTTACATGTGCACATGCGCACACACACAGAGATTCCTATGTTTATACATGTAACGGTAACTACAGGTAGGAGCATGAGTTTGGGAGGGGTACCTGGAGGGGCTGGAGGGGGAGGACGGGGCAGAAGTGATGTCAATGCAGAGCTCACGAATGAAGTTCTCAAAATAAACAAAAGTATTTTTAAACAGCAAAACTAAGCAGACAGTGGTACACTCACACACAGTCCAATGAAACCAAACCACGCACAGCAGCCACAACAACTCTGAGGGGTGTAAGTGCTCATTTGCTTCAATGACCAGAAAGAGAATTCACCTTTGACAAGTCCAAGACAGGAGCTAGGAACTCAGTAACATTTTCTGGGGAAACTGTGGTGATCCTGCCCGCTAATGTTTGTGGAGGGCTTGGAAAGCGCTGATCATTCTGAAAGGCATTTTGCTTGCATTGCCTCCTGGCTTCCTCAGAGAGCAGTACTCTTTCCTACTGATACGTCAAGATGCTAGGATCCATCCAAACAATACAGAGAATGAGGAACTGGCAGAAATCAAACAAGGATGGTCATGGAGCTGATGGGCTTTGCCAGTGCCGTGGTGCTAAAGTTGTTTGCGGACTACTTACTAAGCTTCCTGCAGGAATGAACGATGACCCTGACTTAGCCGGACTCGTGAAGCTAATAACCAGTAGAAAATGCATGCCTGCGTGAGTGGATCCTCCACTGATTCCAGCCAGAGCTTGAATAAGCAAGAACAATGAAGTGACAGCATTTGCTCCCACATTGCAATGTGATGCCTTCTTCCAAGGGCTGAACTTTCTAATAAATCTCTTCCAGGCATGAAGCTACAGGCCACGGGGAGCCAAGCACGGTGGTATGCACATAGCCCCCAGGTATTTGCATAGGCTGAGACAGGAGGGTGGCTTGGGCCCCAGAGTTTAAGATAAGTTCAAGCAAGTGAAACTCTGCTTGAAAAACTAAGAAAACAGTTCATAAACATGCCACCAGAATCACCAGAGTGATCGTTTCAAAAATAATAAACCTCAGTTTTATAATGCATCCAAACAAACTGCCTCTTGCTCACCTGTTAGCCTAGAAGATTGGCGGGGGAGGGGCAAACCCTAAAAAACTGCCAAAATTTGTTTTTGTAAACCTTTTTTTTTTTTTTTTTTTTTCCCTTTCCAGTACTGAGGCTTAAGGTCAGGGCTGTACATAATTGAGACAAACTTTACAAGAAACAACAGAGCCAGCCCTTTGCCTGTACACTCGGAAATGCAAAATGCCTTATAGCTGTCAAAAGGTGTGAAGGCCCCCAACCCCCGATCCTCCCCAAATCAGTCATATCTGTCTGGACCTCAAAGCTGCTCCTTAAGCTTCCTCCTGAAGCAATCTGAGGAAAACGGCTCAGAAAACCGAGCCTTGCGTTCATCACCAGCCACCTGTCCCTTGTCTAACGGTGAACGGCTTCATAAAGCACTTGGCCTCTAAAACTTCAGGTTTCTCTTTCTTCAATTTGTTTTCCATACGTTACTGTAAAGAGGCATGACTTTAGTGCCCCCCACTCCTTCATTTGGCCTTGGTAGCTCTAGTTCATTGAAGACAGTCTGTATCTTTGCGACATGAGGCTTTACACGGCCATCCCATTGCTGGCATCGTCATTTCTCATACAGAGAGTGTGTGTCTGAACAGGCTGTACCTTTCTTTCCAGTGAAAGATGGATGGACTATTAGTATAAAAGCATAAGCTCAAAATCCTAGTGTCTGTTGTTGTTTAGAGGGTGAAGTCTTATCACTTGGCACTAGATGACCTTCCCCAACTTTAATTGTATTTTTTCAGCCATGGAGAAACCTTAAAAATCCTGACGCTCATCTTATATGAACATTTAGACCTAAGCAACTGTTGAAACCCATTGAAGTAGAATCTGTGCAGCTTGGTCCCAGCCACCTGTCTTTCCGGAACCACCTAAAGTCCACTGTGTAGCCAAGACTGTGGCTTCTGAACAATGAAACATGCAAAGAAGTTTATCAATTGTAGACTGATAGAAACGATGGTCAATATCTATCTTTCTTTTCTTTTTCAAGACAGGGTTTCTCTATAGCCCTGGCTGTCTGGATCTCTCTCTGTAAACCAGCTGGCCTCAAACTTGGAGATTCACCTGCCTCTGCCTCCTGAATGCTGGGATTAAAGGAGTGTGCCATCACTGGCCAGCAAGAGATGTTTACCACCTGTGTTATTTGTTAAGGGATGTACAATCCAACTGGTCAGCGAAGGAAGGTGTACGGGAGCAGAGACAGTGGCACCGGGATGAAGAGTGACGGCATGTGCCAAGTGAACGTGACATGCAGGCAGCAAGCGGGACCCAGAGCCAGTCTATGACAGAAAAGGGCTGTCCCCACTAGAGAAGCTGCATGGTTGAGGGAGGCAACTCCAGCAGGGTGGGTGGAGCCTATGGAAAACAGGGAAGCGACTAACCGAGCTATAGCAGAAAGCCCTCCTTAGAGTAGAA
This sequence comes from Acomys russatus, assembly GCF_903995435.1. Lineage (NCBI taxonomy): Eukaryota > Metazoa > Chordata > Mammalia > Rodentia > Muridae > Acomys > Acomys russatus. The sequence goes on from NC_067156.1 coordinate 10,740,152, forward strand.
AGGTTGGAGCATCAGGCTAGAGAAATCTACATGTCCAACACAAGCAGAAAGGGGGTCTCCACTGTGGTTGAGGAAACGACCCATCGAAAGCAGTCCTCTGGGAAGACTGGGTTGCAGAGACATTCCCCGTGTTTTGTTGAAACTTCTAAAATTCAAGTCAACAGAACACAACTCAGGTAATAACACGCATGATGACAATGTACTTTTTAGTTTTCTATAAAGAGAGAAACCAGAGTTTAGCCTGCAGAAAAGAAAGAAGACCTTGCTCTTGGAGGGGAGTCTGGGCTACCCGTAGGGCTTGTGAAACTCGCTGCTCCTTCGAACACTGCTCCAGTTGCCTGGCTCCTGACCTGATAAACACAGCACCTTCCGCTTTTCCCAAAAAGCAGTTGGTACAGTCATAACGGACACCGTTTTAGGCCACAACAATTCTTTTTCCTATAGTATTTTTTGAAAAGGCTTTTTCTTTTCTTTTTAAGTTTAGTGAGCAGCTGAAGAATTCTAAGAATGAGAAAGGCTCCCAAAGCATTTATTCACTAATACTGACAGAACAAATGCCACTTGCTACTATTTGTTACTATTGTACCAAGATTCTGTTTTCAAATAAATAATCTGCCAGGCATTGTAGACAAGTCTGTCAAAGCCAAAACAGCAGTCCATGTCTGCACAGTCTATAATTACTTGGCTAAAATATCCTGCTACAACTTCAAGAAAAGTTGAATAACAGATTAAGAAGTTAATAACCTTATATAATGAGCTGTAAAGCCAGAAGATAGTAAATGGTGACATGTTTGGTTTTTAAAAACTGAATTATGAGCTACCCGGACTGAAAGTTTATTGACGCAAATACATCACAAGGTCAGTTCTGACCACAGAATTCACTCCACAGAACATGACATCCCTGAACTGAATGGAGCTCAACCTAAGGTGACAAGGTGGCCACCACCCACATTTAACTAGAGCAACAAGGTCACACCACTGATACACTCAGAAAGACAAACTGAGAGGAGTAGCAGGCCCAGGTATCTGAACTTCTAAGCAGATACTTTTAAAATCAGGGTGCACTGTCCACTTGTGGGATGGCACCTTGCGGAGCTGCTACGTCCGAGTCATTCACAAAAGTGACGTTCACGTTGGACAAGACTGTGGAGCTCGGGGACTGGCTACACATAGCGAGCCAGCTTCAAGACCACAGAGGTCTGTTCACCTTACGAATATCCAGCTTCGTTAATTATAATTAACTATGACAAAAATAGAGCTCTCAGAGATAACAAAATAACTGCACAGAAGTGTTTAATTCTTTGAAGTCAGCTTGCTCTCTCGTTAACAGGCAATTCTCAGTTCCTGTTGCAAAGGCAGAAAGACAATCAGCTCTCCAAGTCCCCTCCTCTCTCTGTTTGTCTCGTCCAGTCTTACCTGCATAATGTACAGGGATCTCTATCTTTGGCCCAATGACATAGTGACCTTCCTCCAGGCTGTGGGCAGTGATGGTGGTCCACTGACGGCACGAATGGATCAGCAGGTAGTCATTTTCCCGCAGCCCTTCCACGCACTCTCCTAGAAAATATAATTTCGTAGGAGAAAATGGGAATTTGTATCTGTTTACTCCACACCCTACAGCGAAATTTCCTTAGTTTAAACTTGTATGGCTTTGGGGAGATGGTGTAGTCTGGAAAGGGGCACTGGAGACTGAGGCAGAGGCAGGAGGATCCCTCACACTAACTGGCCAGTCTAGCCAATCAGCAGGCTCCAGGTTCAGTGAAAGATCTTGTCTCAAAAAATATGGTGGTGCTATGGGTTTCCCTGGAGGCCATGATAGTCTAGACCACAAGGATTTAGGGGTTAGTTGTCCCCAGCTCTCACCACCACCACCACCACCACCTATTTAACTTAAGGGAAAAAGGTGGCATTATCCCCTAGTGCCCCCACCTTTATTTATGAACAAACGGACAGTTGATAGCACAGTTTAAATTCCTTGGGTTGGAAAGAAAAAGGAGAAAAGAAATAAAGCAAAAAGGGTTTTCTATTCCAAGTTGAAAATTATACATAGGGTTCCATAGAGACACTTCCATTAATTGGCAATATGGCAGCACATACATCCTCATGCCTACATGGCTGTGGCTTAATGACAAACCCCATTCAGTGTCTAGAGCAGTCACCACTCAGATGACGTTTATGTCACTTCATGTAGTAAGAAGCCATTGCTAAGAAGCCATTGCTCCTTCCCAGGTAAGGAAAACTAATCCAAAATGATGTGATGTGTCCGAACTCACAGGCTTAATCAGCAGAAAAGAGAGATTCAGATGTGGACAAGAAGGATGCCAAAGCTGAGCCCTTAAGCACTACAATAAAACCATCAAAAGTAAACCTCAGTTGAAGGCATGCTTGACACTAAATACGTATACTTCCTTTTACGTTCCATGTGTACCTCCGCCAGTTCTCTCTGGCCTGCCACCAACCCTCCCAATCAATTAAGTGTAGTGAAGCTTTATAATAGCCAGATGAAATTATTTCTCATTTTAATAGTCTCTGAAGTACCTCTCTAGCCTCCTGAAATGATGAAAAACTATTTCAAAAGGGAAATCCACTTTTTGAGATGTAAATGATGTTTTTCAGATGCCGACGAAATCCATCCCATTAGTTCTGGGTTAGCCATTTTAAACTCCCAGTGAAAATATCTGCAGAGGTTAATTCCTTATAGGGAAGACAGCCTTCCTCATTTTTTTGTATTAACTTTACTACAGTAATCAAGAGTCATGTTAGTGATGAAATTGTATGTTTTGCAATGGAGTTTGCAGACCTCTCTAAAATGAAGAGATCCCGTACTTTTCCAGTCATTAATGAAGGCAGTAATGCCTGCTTGGTTGTCCCAACTGTAACCAGTTAACTGACTTCTAAACCAATACCATGATGATCTTTGAAGCAGTCTAAATGAAAGCATATTTTATCTCTGGGGGTAGAAAAGAGATTTAAAAGCTTTATTTAGAGGGTAGAAATGACCTAGAGATAGTGTTCGTTAGCAGGATGGGAAGGTCTGAGTCATGCAGACTCCCTGCCCCTCATGCTTGGGAGGACTAGGCTATTTCATAATAACGTCTCCCGGGGGACTCATCAGCCCTTTGCATTTCTCAGGCATATTACATCAGGAAGGAAGGCTCTAGAAGCTCCACTCCAGGGGAGACATTAAGCAGTACCTACCACAGCAGCCTCTGGAAGGGCCAAGCACGCAGCGAGTGCATTCCACAGACCTGCTCTTCAGCCGCACTGCGTCACCTCCACTGTGTGGTCTCGGGCAGGACCTCTGCTTCTCCCCAGCAAGATGGGTATCACAACCCCTGCCTCCCAGGGAACACAGAGGGATGGAGCAGAGGGCATTGTGGCCAGGTCTGATCTATTACGAGTGATCCCAAAACTTCAACCATTAACTTCACAGTACGCTTTTTTATGTGTGTGCCTAAATGTTAGTCCAACATTGTAATTTTAGGTCATGCTGTTCTTTAATAGGCTGGGAATGACCTTCAGAGCAGTCGAGGGGTTTGTTTGGAGTTGTGCAGCTAGTAAGTGGGCGACTTGTATTTTGGAAATGGCATTTCTTCCTGATCTTCTGCCACAACTTTGGCCTTTACTTGGAAAACCACTGGCACTAACCCAGACACAGGGCGAAGCTGACCAGGGGCTTCCAGTTTCCTTCATGTACTCAACCGTCACAACAGGCATGTTTCTAGCATTTGGGGCCCATACAGCAGGGGACAACAGCAACAACAAAAAGTCCTTCGTATCCAGCACGGAGGAGACGGACAATACCCACAAGAACAGTGAATAATTTCATCATCAGTGAATTATTTGAGAAGTGCTATGGGAAAGGGACACACACCTTATTAAAAAGTTCATGAGAGTACTAGAAAGGGGCCATGAATGTCTGAGGGGGCAGTCTGCATGCTTTTTAAATGTCAAACTATCCCTTACTCATTTGTCCTCCAAACCTTTCTTCTTTCATTTACTTTCTTATTCGTATGTGTACATATGTTGGTGCACATGTGCCATCATGCCTGGACCTACTACTTGATTTGTACTGCTTTTTTATTTCTGTGAGCAGGCAATGGAGGAGTTGGTAGAAATCTTAAAAAAAAAAAAAAAAAAAAAAGACATGGCTCTGTCATTCTCTGTCATTTAAGAGGCCCACAGTTTGCTCATGTGTAATTTCGTGGGAGGGAACACAAGACCCATGCTGTATGAAAGAGATAAGCAATCTAGGCTGGGCCTGGACCTTCAGCAGAGATGAAGAAAGTGTTAAGAGAACAGAGCCACGGGGCATCCCTGTGATGAACAGCTGGGCGGGGCATCCCTGTGATGGACAGCTGGGCGGGGCATCCCTGTGATGGACAGCTGGGCGGGCATCCTTGTGATGGACAGCTGGGCGGGCCACCCTGTGATGGACAGCTGGGCTAGGAGGAGACGGAAACCTTCCTGGAGCCCGGGAATGAACAGCAGCATGTCAGCAACATGAATCTGGAGACACTGCAGAAGATGAAGATGAAGGGAGGAAACGGAGCCCTGAGGCCCACATGGGAAACTCAGGGGGAGGGCGCACTGCCACTCAGCGACAAAACAAAAATGTTATTTTCTGCAAGTGAATTGTGTCATAAAGAGTGTTTTAATTTTATTCCACAGTGGGCTCTAAAGTGGCACCAAAAAACAACTGCAGTCAAGTTCATCAAAATGAAAAGCTAATGTGCAGCCCTGCAGTTTGCTGGTGCAGTGAACATGAGCGAGATGCTCGGAATGACTTTCGGAGCCATAAAGTAGCAAGGAAGCAATGCCTATTTCTGAGCTTATGTCGTATTTTATTTTTTTAAACAACTGATCTGTGTGCCTGCTTTAGGCAAAGTCAGTTCCACAAAAGTTGTCTAGAAATAAAACAATACAATAACTTAAAATATCCCAGGGTAGGTCACTAATAAAGAAGTGGAATTACATGAATTCATAAAGCAAACATCTTTGTGTGACATAGCTACCCTGGTGCTTCATGACTATGTATAATGTACTAAAATTTAGCTCAAGGTTGTAGCACTAAGAAGCACAAGGAAGTGGGTGCTCTATTCTACAATAGGGAAACATCATCCTGTAAGAGCTCTACAGCTAACATGCTTCTGGACACACTTCGTTTGCTTGCATTGACCTTGCTCCCCTAAAAGCAATCCACACCCTCCTGTTAAGATATCCATACTTTTCATTTAACACTAGATAACTTCAAAGTAAGTCTGCTTTAAAATAAGGCCCAATTTCAAAATCCAAAATAATGATTTATGACCTGGACATGTAGAAATGCGTAGCTTTCTCCTCTGCCTATTGGCTTATGTTACAAAACAGTCTACCGAATCACCTTTTTGTCACCTCTACTCAGTGCTCCCCCTTCACCAGCCATTACAGAAGCAGGAAAGGCACAGCCGTAGCCTGCCCCCCTTCTTTCTCATTTACAAGCCTGCACCTTTCTCCAGGACCCCCTTAGCTACACAGCTTATGGCATCAGTTGCACATTTCTATGTGGTGCCCCTGGTCTAGGTTATTTTCCACACCTTTCTGAAGGGATGCCCTCTGTTGGCCATGCATCATATACCATGCAGCCATCCTGTGATGCTGACAGAGAGTCACTATGTTCGAGGCCCTTGCAACACAGTAGTGAATGAACCAAACAGACACAGTGATCTTCTGGGCCTTCTATCTTATATTTTTCTTTTCTATAGCCAGGACCACTTAACAATATAGTATCCTATTGTCCCACCTCCTCAGCTGTTCCTATTCATCTCTTGGCCCAGCAGCCCAAAGGGTCTGCACCCTTATGTCCCTGCTCTACATTAGCCTCCCGAAGGGCTCTTTTTTGTTCAAATATTTGCTCCACTCCTGTCTTCACTTGCACTCTTCTCTTTATATTCTCACATCTATACCCCACATCTCATCCTATTGTTCTTAAAAACCTGCTCAAATGCCACCCACATGAGTGTCTCTCTATCTTGAGTCTAATCCTACCTAAATACTAAACCCAATCTCATTGATTTAAATCACAATCATTTTGCCTTGCTTATAGTCTATGCCGGAATTGTTAGGTGGTTTCTTTTAGAGCTAAGAGGTCAACTTTTAAATGTATGTGCGTAAGTATGCAGATAAAATTTTAATAAAAACATTTAAAAAGTTTGTCCCACCGGGCCATGGTGACAGTTCCTTTCAGCACCTGGAAGCCTCAGGCAGGAGGATTCTAAGTTCCAGGTCAGCCTTGGCTACAGAGTGAGTTTAAAGGCAGCCTAGGCTGCATAGCTAGCCACAGTCTCAAACACAAAAATGACACGCTCATGCATTTGTCAGGTTTCAGAAACATGGTTTTAGGGGTTAAGGAGAATAGACGTTCAGGACTATAAACAAAGCCTTCTTCAAGGCAGTGTATCTCAACAGACCCATAGAAGGCAACACAGCAGGCTACACGCATGGCCTTGGCCTTCACTGGGCTCTTAAATAGTCCAATACTGAGCTCCATGTTGGACTATAACTTACCATGTGCCTTATAGTTACTTTAGCTTCACGCATCAGTACAGCTGAGTATATCTGAATCACAGCACAGGCATCTTTTGGTCTGTATGGATTACTCGGATGGTTCTGAACCCCTCAGTTATGCAGCACTACCCACAGGACAACACAAGGATGTCAAATGCTCCTTTTAGTTTTAAACAGGAAAGTGAGGTACAGATCGAATATTTTAATTCATATCTAGTGAAAAAGAAGTCTCATAATAAAATCTGAAATTTGAAATGTGCTGAAATATAGCATTTTTTTTTTTTAGTGCTACCATGATGTCACAAGTGGAAAATTCCACACATGACCTCACATGAACTAAAAATACTACACAGTTCCTTCCAGGCTGGGACACAAGGTGCATGTAAGATGGAAATGGGTCCAGTGTTTAGACTTAGGTCCTGAGATGTAGCTGCAAATATCACACAATCTGAGAAAGAAAAAAAACAAAAAAACAAAAAAATAACAACTCTGTAATAAGTGGGCTTGGACGACTAAATTCGTCTTACTACTAAATCTGTCAGCTCATGACTAGCACATTTTCTCATTATTACTGTTAGGATAAAGCCAAAGAATAAGGCAGACATATGTCCATGTTGGATTTGTTTGGGGCATGTTCTTGTCATACAGAGTATATCCTGCATTAACAGAACAGAGACAAGACCAAACGCACGCGATTTTAATAATTCCCTCAATTGTGAGAATTGTGTGACTGTGGCAAGTATATATTTAAATTTATTAACAAATTCACATTTTCTTTGTTCCTGGTGCCTTATTTCATACCAGAGCTAAAGGCCAGTCAGGCACTGTTGCTCTACAAACTGCTTTGACTCCTTCCAACTCCCAGAATACCTGGCTTTGCGTACAGAACTGTACGCGCAGAGCCATTATCTTTTTCTAAGTTTGCTTTTATTCCTAGATGACTTAGTTTGGTCTCGGCACCTCTAGCAGAACTCTGACTATGACGGACATGCACATACTTGTTGACAGATTAATAAAGCCACAACTGAAATAATCTGATCTGCTAATGCTTTTGCAATGAGACTCAATCAATGAAAAGCTGGTCCTTGTGTCTGGTTAAATATCAACTATGGGCAAATGAATCTCTTCTCCAACTTTCTTGTTGATTCTCATTAAAGTCTAATTTAATAGTTATGAATTGTCCTATTTTTCCAACATCCAAAGGGGAGCTGGCTAAATGACCACAATGTATTTGATGTTTCTCACTCTATTGAATAAAAACTGTGACGTTACTTTAACTGTGTGTAAACTTGATGCTACAGTCTTTTCCATGTGGAAGGGAGTAAATGAATTCTCTATATTTCTCTTACAACTTAAAAATAAAAACACCTTTGATGTCAAGGGTGGAACAGCAAATATGTTTGCTCTGCTTCCCAGGCATATAAAGGAGCATAGTGCCTCACTGTCTTGGCAGTTAGCCTCGTCATATTTCCGAGTTCTAGCCAAAAGTGTGTAAGCAAAAAAACGACACTGCCTTCTTCCTGCCCTGGCCACACCCATGAAAGCGGTTCACAAGCCCTATGAGAAATATTCATTTTCAGGAGCATCTGGAACAAACCCAGCAGTCTGGGCAAACTAGCTGTTGCATGGCTGAACACACACACACACACACACACACACACACACGGCCTGAGAAACATTACCACAGAGGTAGCTCCAGTGTTCCCTTTCAACAACAGTTAGCCTACCTAAGGCAACATGTCTATCATCACAACATCCCAGTAACCAAAAAGGCTTGTTTCCAGAGGTTTCTCTAAGCAGTCTGCATAAATTTAAACTTCTTGGCCCTTTGAGAAGGTAGTTTAGAGGCAGCTCCTTCATTCAGCTGATTTCATCCTATAGATTAAGGAACATAATTCAATGTGATGTAATTAGCACCCTTGAACATTTTCAGTGAATGAGGTCTTAGCTGTCCCACTGTCTTCCAGCTTGAAAACTGTAGAATGTACCTTCAATATGTTTGTCCCAAACAACCTTATAAACCATGTGGTAAAAGGTTATGAGTGTGGAAGGAGAAGAAGTCATGTGACAGCAACTGTACCGGGAGAGTACAGCCATCAGCAAACTAAAAACTGAAATATTGCCTACATTGAAAAGGTAGTAAGGGGCTCCAAAGAAAGGGAGGGGAATTCTCAAAGAAATACCTAGTTAGCAGGGAACCATTAAGAGGGAAAAATTATCAAGCCACCAGGAAGGATGTGGACACAGGCAATCACTGGAGCGCAGGTAATAATCCAAACTTAATGGGAACTGAAGACACCGCAGCCCAAGGAGCAAGAGAGGAGACCGCCCTCAGCCTAATGGCTGAGTTATAAGGATGAAGGGGCGGGAACTGACATCAACATCACACAGACACAGGAGTGATATCTGGGGCTGCTTGGTAAGAGCTTGGGAATGCATCAACCGAGTCAAGAGGATTGTTTCTGAAAAGCTTTTGGGACAGATATCATGTGTGAATGAAACAAAGCCGCATCCTAAGCCTGGACAAACACAGTCAGGCTTTAGAATCGTCTAGTAAAAGTCACGAGTACTATCCTGCGCTCCCCAACGATCCTCCAAGGACATGCGAGTTCTTACATTTCTATACCCACAGAGAGCACTCTTGACCTTCAACACCGTAGCCTGGTTCTAGCATTGTCATTTTGTGAACAGTGGCCTCTGGGGGGAAAATAACAGGCAGAGTCAACAACACTGCCCTTCGGCCTTGGTGGACATCCTGCTGTAATCATTTCCGAACATGAGCAGCGGTCTGATTGTCCCTTGCGTGTGATGACAGGACCCTGCAGCCCAGAGGGACACAATCTGACCCCAGGCTGTATGCTCACTGTCATCATTTGGAGACCAGCGAGAACACTCGTCATTCCCCGCCTCTGGCCAATGAGGTCAGGGATGTGTGAGTGGGGTCCTTGGACCAGCAGGCTCTGAAATCTTCCCTGCGTGCTAATGCACAATCCAGGTTTTGAAAGGGCCCTGGAGAGACCATATCCCAGTGGGTGGCTCAGTTCTTGGGTTCACATATATCTGAGATACAAGTTTCTTACCACATACATAAGCTATAAATAAATATGTTTCATTGTGTAGAGTCTTTCACTTTCTTGATAGTGTGCTCAGAAGTGCAACAATTTTTAGTTCAGATGACGTCAAGTATACTATTTCTTTTGTTACTTGTGCTTCCACAGTCAAACATTGTCTACCACAAGGTCAAGAAGAGCCACGGCTGTGCTTCCACAGCTTTGTCTTTTACATTTAGGCCTACAACTCATGTTCAATGCTGTGTGTGTCATAGGTGGGGTCCAAAAGCACTACTGTGTATGTGGCTACTCAGAAGCCCGACCATTTTGACTTTTGCAGAGGTGATCCCTTCTTCACAAACTCCTCATGCTCACTGTCACACCCAGCTCTGCGTCTATGGAAGGCTTTGTTTCCAGCCTTTCCACACCATCCAACTACCTCATATTGTTATGCTAATATTATACTGTCTGAATTACTGTGGTTTTATTGTCAGTTTTGAAAACAAGAAATTGAGTTTGACAACTTTGCTCTTTTTCAAGATTGTCTGGGTTTTTCTGTGTACCTTTTATCTATGTTAATTGTCAATTTCTGAAGAAGAAGGAGGAGGAGGAGGAGGAGAAGCAGAAGGAGGAGAAGAAGAAGAAGAAGGAGAAAGAAGAAGAAGAAGAAGAAGAAGAAGAAGAAGAAGAAGAAGAAGAAGAAAGAAAGAAGAAAGCAAGCTGTGAATTTGGTAACTGTTTACTCTATGGATCAGTTTGGAGATTGCTGCTTTAGGAACACTAATCTTTCCAGTCTATGAGCAAGTTATGCCTTTCTATTTGTTTTGTTCTTATTCAACAATGTACACTTTCCAGTGTACAAGTCCTATAATGCTTTTGCTAGATGTGTGAATGGGCAATACACTCTTTCTGACAGCATTGCAAGGAAAATGATTTTGCAGCGCCCACTCCTAACACACAGATGTACAGTTAATTGTTGTATGTTGATCTTATATTTAGCAACTTTGCTGAACTTGCTTCCTAGTTCTTTGTAAACATTACATATTCTTTAGAAATTTCCATTTATAAGCACAGGTTATCTGTGAACAGAAGAAGTTTTACTTCCCCATTTGAATGTGGACACCATTTTTTTCTTCAGTGTCTCTAGCTAGAATCTCTAATAAAATGCTAACAGTACGTGGCCACCAAGACCCTTTTTGGAGACATTTTGCCTTTTTCTTCTTCTTTCTGAGAGATGTAATTTGATATGATTCCTGAATGTGATTACTTCCATCTCATCTCATCTCAGGCTCCAAGGAGAACTCAGGACTAGAATTCAGCCCAGGGCAGGGGCAAACAGAAGAAACCTGGGCCAGAAAACACCATGAAAAATACAGACATCTTTTCTAAGGTGAGCACCAACAGGGGAATTTACAATGATGCACAGTGACATCTCAGGTGAGCTCTATGGAAAGGTAAGGCCACTCCACACCAGTAGTCTCATTTGACTACGACTAAGACTAAACATAGGGGATCTGTTCAGTTCCTCCTGTGAATTTCACTTTGGCCATGAACCTGCGGCACAGAAAGCCTAGCTTCGTGCAAAGCTTGGGAGATCCCTGTTTCTGGAGGACGTGCAAGAATTCAAAGAGAAGAAGGAGAGTCTATGGTGATATGTTAACCAAATCAGGAAGGTTCCCCCGCCTCCCTGGTCCCAGAACAGACGTTCTGATTAAATATGCATATGCTGTCATGGCATGCTGACTAGTTAAAGAGTGAGTTCTTGTTCCTTTGCTCATCAAAAGCATCACATGTTTAGGAAGGTAAGACAAACAGAGGTTAAGATCTCCACAGACAGATCCTTGTTTGCTTGCTTTGTTTTGTTTTGTTTGTGTTTGTGTGTGTGTGGTGTTTTTTTGTTTGTTTTTTGTTTTTTTTTTTTGTTTTTGAGACATTGTCTCTCTGTGTAGCCTTGGCTGTCCTTGGAACTCACTATGTACACCAGACTGGCTTTGAACTCAGAGATCGGCCTGCCTCTGCCTCTGAGTGCATCACTACCACCTGGCTCACAGACAGACTTTCACTTTGAGTGCACACACACAGAACACCAGAACCCTTGGATGCCTACCTAGACCATTATTAGTCAAATCTGTAGGCCCTATGTAATTTCTGTTTCTGCTCTGTTACATTCCACAAGATTTCTAGACAACACAGTGGGTGCATATATATACACACACATACACTTCAATGAAAAGAATCTTGGGTATAAAGTCACCAGTATTCACATAAAATAAGTCTAAAGAGAAATTAAGCACCCATCTCTCACTCAACCCTAAGCCTCCCAAGGAAACATGAGAACTTGCCCACTGCTCTCTCCTGTACTACACAAGCAACAGGAAACCCACGTCACCCAGAGTCCTGCTTTCAGATGAATACTTTATTCAAAGGCCTAGAGATTATAATCTTGAATTTAAGCTAGTAAAAGCACTTTGTATTCAAATTTTATTCTTTATAAATATAAGAGAAGAAGGAAAAGGAGATTAATTTGGTGAAAGCATTAGCTAGCAATGTGCTCAGTGAGCTTCCTAGTGAAACCTAAGCAAGAAGGAGTGCATGAAACAAAGGAGAAAAGAGAGATCAGGCATCTACTGTTTCCTCTTTAAATAAATCCTCAGAGAAAGGAATCCTTTTCCAACAGCAGATTTACCAATTATTAGGATACCTAACTCTTTCCGTATGAAACAGTAGTATGCCTACTTAAGTCAAACCCCAGACTCTATACTCTAAAATAGCAAGCTGTGCTAATGTTTTAAAGATAAGAATTCTACAGAAAGGAAGTTTTAGAAAACAGCAGGTAAGCAGGTGTGAGTCTCATATTTCTACAACACTTAAAACCATGAGCCAGCATAGTGCGCAGTGAGTAGTATGGGATACTCTGGGGAAAGGCTCAGATTCCCAGGAGAAAGGTATTTGATGAAAAGTCCACCACACTACAGCACAGCCAGAACTGCTTCAGGAAGCCTGATAGGCCCACTCTGCCACCTCGTCCACCTTGGGTTAGATACTATCAGTAAGATCACGCTTTCAGTTTAAATGGTCTGCATCTATAACAGGGGCTTTCAACATGTGGGCCGCGATCCCTTTAGGGTGGTCAAACAACCCTTTCACAGGAGTAACATATCAGCTAGCGTGCATTTCAAGTATTTCTACTATGATTGATAATAGTAGCAAAATTACAGTTATGAAATGGCAATGAAAATAATTTTATGGTTGGAGGTCACCACAACATGAAGAATATTAGTAAAAGGTTGCAGCATTAGGAAGGTTGAGAACCACTGCTCTATAGCAGTGTAAGAAGATGCTCACACCACAAATGGTACACAGAAACTGAGACCCACAAGTATAGGCAGGTGTCACCCCACACTCCACAGGCATCAAAGGCCAAAATCGCCAGGCACATTCCTAGAGTTTTTCCCTCCAACTCTGATAATTATGAAAATATGATGACTCCACGTGGTACATGGGAGGCATCTCAGAAATAAGCAGGGGCTTTTACAGATAGCTTGAGCTTAAGTGACTGTTATTTGCTTTCTATGTGTCTGTGAGTGTGGTGCACATACATAAGCATGTCTGAGGGCACACGTGAGTCCAAGCGTGTATGCGTGTGTGCATGTTCATGTGGAAGTCCTGGGCTGATGTGAGACTCTTCCTCCATTGCTCTCCTTATTGACGGAGGCAACGTCTCTCAACAGAACAAGAGAACCGAGAGAGCCTCCCATTCTTGTTGAACCGTCTCTCCAGTCCAAAATTATAGCTTTGTTATTAATACGTGACTGTGGGCAATGCCTTACCTTCTCGGAGCCGTGCTAAGGAGGCCGGCATGACTGAATAATAGCAAAGATGCGAGTCCCAGTCTAGCACTCCGTGGACAGGAGGCTCCAGGAAGATTGGTGATATTTTCTTTCTCAGCCCCCTCCCCAATGACTGGCTCAGTACATTCTGGGGAGTCCTTGTCCACTCAGAAAGAGCACTGCTACCAGTGTAAAAACCCAACAATTGTAGTGTGCACATGTGTGTGCCCTTGTGTATGGGGGACAAAGGTTGGCACTAGGTGTTGTCCTTGATTCCTCTCCACTTACTGAACCTGGAGCTCACCGGTTGGCAAACTAGCTAGCTGGCCAGTGACCCCAGGGGCCCCCACTCTCTCACCCCCACCCCCCACCCGGGGGTTACAGACTATACCTGTGCTCAGTTTTTATATGTGTTCTGGGCTCAGACTGAGGTCCACATACTTTCCAGGCAGGTACTTAACTGATGGAACCATATCCCTAGCCCCCTAACAATTTCATTTCAAATGGATAAATTGAGTCACAGCTTAAATTTCAGAGATTTCTAATGTTGTTTTGTTTCAACTTTGGCTAAATGTCTCTTGAACTTCATTACTTGACAAATAACTTGAGACACGAATGAATAAAATTTTAATATAAAGCTCACCACATAGAACTTACATGAGAGGAACAGTCTTATGAAAATGTTTAAACTACATATTTGACAGCTTTAAAATGTTGCTCATGAGCTGGCCACAGTGGCGCATGCCTATAATCCCAGCACTTGGGAGGCAGAGGCAGGTGGGTCACTGTGAGTTTGAGGCCAGCCTGGTCTACAAAGCGAGTCTAGGACAGCCAGGTCTAAAAAAAAAAAGTTGCTCACATTTTGAAAACCAAAACCCAGCATTAGAAACCAAACCAAACAAAATATAAAGAAGCAAAGCCTCACACATATTTAAAGAAACATAGGTCGATGTTGAAGTTAATACTTCCAGTATCAATGCACAAATCTAATGAATTTTAATTTTTTAAAAAATTTTTTGAAATTTTTATTTATTTATTTTTATTATAATGTAGATGCCATGTAGCAGAGGAAGAGTTTCATTTCCGGCTGTACTGCTCTTGCTGACAGCAGCTTTATGACACTCTACACGTGGGGCTGCCACATACACACAGCTGACAAACTGAAATGCAAAGAGCACCATCTACTAAACCAGGGAAACAGGCAAACACTTTAAAAGTCACATCAAACTTTATAGACAGACAAAGGTCACAAGGAAGTAAAGGGAGACAAGAAGTACGTGGCATTCCCAGGTGAGGTGCCACTTCTCAAAGCACAACCGGAAAATGAAACAGGAACAACAAGATTTCTTTATAAATATCCAAAACCAAAACTAGGCAACAGGGACGCCAAAAACAAAGCTGTGGGATCGTTTGGTGGGTAATGGTATGAAAGGCATGTGCTGTGCAAGGCTAGCAAGCTCAGTGTGATGCCCGAAACACATGTGGAGGCATAAGGAGAATCAACTCCACAATACTGGTCTCTGACATGGCTTTCATGTGATGAGACGTGCACGTCCCTGTATATCATGTACAATACAGTAACAAACAAAGGATTTTTAAATTTACAAGTATTACATTATATGACTGGACAATGCCAACTGAGTTAGTACTATGGTTAGTTATATTTCCTAACCGACTTTATTGCTTGTAAATTATCAATACAATTTTCTGTGGTCAAAGGTACCAAGGAAAAAGTAATTTTGACACTTAGTCCTAAAGGGTGACTTTCTGAACTTCCGATCTGAAACACAGACTAACTGGCTTGAGGTGAGGCAAGACACACTGTGGGGTGCTTAAGTACCCTGGTACACATATGCCTTTTAAAAAAAAAAGTCTGTTCGAATAATTGAAAGTATGTCAGCAATTATGGATAGAAGTTGCTACTTACAAAGTTTAAAAAGATTTCTCAGACATGGGCAACTATGAAGAGATGGCTTCAGGCTCAGTAAATGTGCTGGTGCCACCCCACCCCACCAAACCTCACTGAGCTCCTTTGTTATCTTGTCCAAGAATATTCTAATTTTGCTCAAAACCAAGCCACTGTTATGGTTTGGCTGTTACATGAGTCTCAAAAAATGACATTGTGAGGTGACGGCTTGGTCCCCAGCTGGTGGTGCTAGCGAGGGGTGGCTGGGCCATGAGTGTGCTAACTTCATGCTACATTAACCTCTCGATGAGTGCATAGCTGAATGGCCTACATGGAGGCGGACACTAGACGGAAGGTACTATGGTGCCCTTTGCTTCTTCCTGTGGTCTCTCTCTGCTCCCTGGCCATCATGAGGTGAGCATCCTCCTTGGCCATACGTCCCTACTGTCACCTGATTGAAATCATGCACCCAAACAAGCCTTTCCTCTTTTAAGTTGTTTGCTCAGGCATTCTGTCAGGGAGACAAAAGGCTGACTGGAAGAGCAGTGGACATAGGGACACTTAGAGAGCCAAGCACAGGTAAATCGATCAGGATGAGACTGTGTTGGCTGGCTACATTCTCATCTGGATCTGTAGGGCTGACATCCCTGTTTTCTGGCTACAGGTCAGAGATTGCTCCCCAGCCAAAGGCCAGTCTCAAGGCCTTGTCTGCAGCCCTCTCCCCATCTCAGCAGGACACCCAACTGTCTCACACCAAAGCCCTCTCATGCTCCCAATATCTCTGACTTCCTGTCTGTGACCTGCTAGAGAAAGAACAGCCTGATTTTGAAAGGGCATTTGACCAGGCCAGCCCACTTGGCCTAGCCGTCCCTCAGTGCACTGGGTGTCTGTGCTCTCCTAGAGGAGACAGTCATGCAATAAAATGGAGCCTTCAGAAATAAGATGAATATCTTTATAAAAGGAGCCCCAGAAAGCTCTCTTGTTCTTTTTGTACCACCTGAGGATTCAAAGAGAGGTCAGCAAACTGCAATGAGAGGCCTTCCTGCCCTGCCCTGCCATACTGGTGGCCTGCTTTCAGATTCCCAGTCTCCAGAACAATGAGATGTGAGTTCCCACTAACATAAGCCACCTAGTCTATGACATTTTATTATACCAGCCCAAACTATGACACTCCTTAACTTAAAATAAAACAAAAGGCTGGGAGACACTACTTACTTTAGAGTAAATTAATTAATGATCCTAATTATATCTATGCAATCCCATTTGACATACACACACACACACACACACACACACACACACACAGAGTATATGTTATATGTAATAACATAGTGCTATCATACGAAAGGACAAAGAACAAGGGACCATCTGAGAAATCTGCCTACCACGGATGCTAATTCATGAGGGAAGCTAGTTTTCATGGCAGATGCAGAATTTAACTTGAGTATTATGCGCACAACTTTATGTTTACAAGGTGATTTTCAAAGTGACTCCAAGCATACAAATTAATCAAAATCAATTAATGCTTTGAGTCATGATGATCTGAGAACTTCACTCCTTTGCCTGAGGTGAGAGGAAAAATGAGGGTGACAGCTTCATTAGCATTGCAACCAGGCCAACAGGACGTGCCTCACTCCAACTCTGGAGACAGACACAATCCTGACATCAGATAAATCTAATTGAGACATGAGTGCAGCCAAAACCAATTAGTTTATGCTTAAGAATAAAACCTGAAGTGATTTTCAGCCATTTCACTTGGCTTTTTAAAAGCTAATTGTGCATAACTGTCAAAGCTCTAAACAGTTGGTGAATTACTACTGTGCATACTATGTTTAGGCCACAAGACTTCCTTGCTTTGCTTTGCTTTGGGCTCTAGCTTTCAAGCCCAGGCAGGAAGAAGGAAGACACAGGAGCAGTGCCTGGGGTCGGGGAAAGGGGAGAATGCTGGGCTCAGAGGATGTTTAAATGCTCAAAGTGCCAGGCACTGACATTGGTGGAAATGAACACTGTCAATGTGCACACACCTCTGTCTTTTGGTTCTATCAAATACCTGACCTACTTCGAGGAACTAACTATTCCTTGGAGTCTAGAGTCTAGACTCTTCACCACCACCCTGGGGGAAGGGTACAGATGTCTACTAGTGGCATTCACCTATCACCACACCATACACCTTCTGGGTGAGGAAGAGCATGAAGAACTCTTTCAGTGGTTGGGAAGACGGCTCCGTACAGTGCTTGATCGGGCAAGCATGAGTAGCTGAGGTCAACCCCAGGGGACTACGTTTTAGCTGTGAAAAGTTGCATGTGTTTGTAACCCCAACACTGGGGAGGCAGAGATAGGGTATTCCTGGGGCACGCTGGCCAGCCAGACCAGCAAATTTAGCAAGCTCCACCCTAAAGAGAGGTCTGTCTGAAAAACAATTGTAGGGGCTGGAGGGATGGCTCATCCTAGTGCCAATTCTTAGAAACCACAGAAAAGCCATGTGGGCATGGGGGCCTATCTGTATTTCCAGAACTCAGGAGGCAGAGACAGGCTGGCTAGCCATATTGATGAGTTCTGGGTTCTATTAAGAGACCTTAAGTCAAAGAATGACTGAGGAAGACTCCTGTCAGCCAGTGGTTTCCACACACATACATGCACACCTCAGCACACACATACAATATCCAAGGTAGGTTATACAGGCATGTGCATGCACCCGCACACAAGCAAATCCATGTGTGCATCCTCTCTATTTCCACTTAACTAGTGAAGGGTACCATCTAAAGCTGGACATAGGAGGGCCATACAAAACTGAATTGGCTTCATAAACATGAATGTTTTGTGATGTGATGTGCAGCTGTCTCTATGACAGTCTTACTACCATGGGGCTTCTTAAACTGTTCCCATTTGCACACACTGAGGCTGAGGCTGAAGTTGCAGTTTCCTTTCCAACATTCATTTTACTACACACACACACACACACACACACAGAGAGAGAGAGAGAAAGAGAGAGAGGTGGGGGGGAGGGAGGGAGGGAGGGAGAACCCAAAGCCTTAGGCATGCTAGGCCAACATTTTGAGCTATACACTCATTCTACCCATTTAAGAGAAATTCTTACAAATACTTCTGAGGAGATATACAAAAAAGTATACAGTACAACTGTACCCAGGGTCATCCTAAGGGATTATTCATCAAAGAACTCCTGGGTCCCCATTAATGACACCATTGGCTGTTTTGTCAGCAAGTGTATTTAAAGCTACACACATGTCAAACCTGTTCACGTCAGTAAGAAACATCACACTCTGGGCTTCAGTTTATTCCCCTATAGAATGCAGATGCTCAGAATACAGGGCCCACAGGTTTGTGTTTCACATGGTTTGTATACACAAAGGCACAGGCAGTTTAAGCCAGCATAACTTATCTTTATTCTTACTACGTCTCACCTCCCATCCCTTGTCCTTGTCTTTGCTCTTGACATTTCCCTACCTTCCAACCATTTCACTGCTCCTGGAATCTTCTACATGCAGGTTGGTGTGTTATTATTACCCTGCTTACAAAGCTTTGATCATGTCTTTTCTCTCTTCAGGATAAAATTGTCCTAACTCTATGAGGTGCAGTATGAAATGCCCCCATGACCCACCTCCAGCCATGGTAAGGGTCTAGAAGCTAGCTAGACTGAGAGAACAGACACTGGCAAAGGCTAGTAAAGCCTCCCCCCCACCCTCTACCCTCCCCTACCCCCTCCCCCTCCCCAGCCATGCTAGCTGATGAGGAGTGGTACTTCTCAAGGTAATGCTATGGCCTGAGAAGTCTTTGATCTGCCAAGCAAGAAATTCCAGGTTCTCCTCTCTGAGCTCTATGGGGGATCTGAGCTTCCTTATCTTCTTCCAAAGGCCCTAGGCCACTCCTAGGCCACTCCCACACCAGGTCCAAGCTAATTCCTGCTGATGGAAAGGTCAGTGTGAAGCTGGCTAAAGGCTAGGAGCTTGTTGTTATGAAGAGAAGCTGGCTGCAAGTCAGTCCCAGTCTGACTTGACTGTAACAGCAGCATGGACAGAGAAGCCTGATGGGTCTTGAGCACGCTCTTCTTCGCCGGAAGTGGTCTTTCTTGCTGGTGAAGAGATCAAGGCGGGAGGTGCAAAGCACTAGCATGGAGACACAGAGCTGAGGGTAGCTGACACTCCTCTCACCTTTGCTTTACTTGGTGACAACAGTGACCAGCAGGGAGAAGAGAGAAGCTGGCTTTTGGATGAGCACAGTGCAGGGCCTCGCCTGGGCTGTGGAAGGCTAGTGCTCCTGGAAACTATGCTAAGCAAATAGATTTTAACTGGCTTCAATCTCCAGTGAAAACATAGTTTATTATCTGTCATTTCCAGTTCTGAATAAAATGGGAGTAACATACACACACACACACACACACACACACACACACACACACACACACACACACGAATGAAACCTGGTCCTCAAACATTTCAAAGGATTAAGTATGAAAATATCTCGTGAGGCCCTGGCAGGTACAAGCCCTTCGATCCTACAGGTGGGACCATTTCCTTTTCTTGGCAAGCGCCATTCCCCAGAGTCCTTCTAACTGCAGTAGCAACTCATATTTGGGGGCCTGACGTCCACACTAAGCTGAGAACATAAGTCTCAGCAGCCCAAGTGCCTGGTATCAACATTTACTATATGTCTATCTGCTTTCTAGGCACTGTTTTTCATCCCTTAAGTACAGGAGCAGAGCTTCCTGTTACCTGGTATGACACAGAATAGAATTTGGTGGGAGAAAGTTTTGCCAGGAGCCGTTATAAAGGGTTTTGTTGCTACACATTAAAATGGTTATGAGTTTCTGGCTTGTGACAAGCTGGAAGAAACAAACATCTAGGCTGATCATACAATGCTGACTTTTTTCTAAGCAACAAATTTGAGAGGAACAGTAGCAATTAAATATGGATTCAGAGAATTTTTGTGTGATAATTGAGCAAATGTTCGCAAACTTCTCTGATTTGTGACACCAGCAAGACCAGAACTCAGCTTCCTGCTTCTCAGGTGCAGCCTAAGCCACTCCCCCACTCCGCATGCCCCGCCCTCCCCCCTCCCCCCCACTCCCCCTCCTTCCACCCCCTCCCCCTCCTTGGAGAATTGACTTCGAGGTGCTCAGATTACACATACATCTACATAGTTCATTTAAACTGCAGCTCTTAAAGCTGTTAGAGGTAAAGCCCAAGCAAGGACAGGGGCTGGTCTTCCTGCTGAGTGGAAGGCCTAGCCTGACCTTGAGTGTGTGCTCCTAGTTACTCAGGAGGTCCAGGATGGGGTCTCCTAACAGACATGTGAGAGTACTCTTTCATTATCTGCCCTGGGGATTAAGGACCAAGGATGGCAAATGTGTTGAATAAATCATAAATGCCACATAGGTGCTGGCCTGTGAGGAAATGAAGTGTAAGACAGACACTAGCTTACCCTGCGCTTGCCCTTCAGTGGTAGACTAACCACTAGGTGATGACTGTCCCGCTTTCCTCTTTTTCTGACTTCAGCATTTATCTTGCTCAAGAGAGTTCCATCAGTGCCAAAGGAGGGTTTGTGGATTTTGAATGTGTATCAATTCGCCTTTCCCTCAGTCTCTGTTATCAGTGTGTGCAATCACAAGTCATCACCGCAGTGTGACATGAATGCTGCTTACATACTTAGAGACACAGTGTACCGCACAGACAGAAGTGTACCGTGTGTTGGGAAAGTTCAGAGCATCTCAGGTACAAGGAGCATCATCTAAAGCTTATCTTTTATCCAAAGGAGACACAGGAAGACCTCTAACTCAAGGAATTCCCCCTACCCCAAGTTAGAGTAGGTTTCTACTCTGTATTGTTTCCTATTTGGCACCTGACTATATATTGCAGACTGTCCATGAAAAAATAGAAGCAGCTTTCAACACCCCACAGGAGGCTTTTCATATGCTAAAGAGCTATGACGAAGTAAAGGCAAGATAAATGCTTGCCTTGTGACACTGAAATAGAGTACAAAAGTATTTCACAGTTATTTCCCCTCTCAACACCAAATGCCTCTGCCCTTTGTAAGGCCAGGATATGCACTGCCACAGGAATATAGGAGCACAATTTAATTTTCTCATGGGCTGCATCTCAAGGAGCCCAGAGTTACTTATTCTTAGACCTCAGATAAGACACTAGGATACCAGTCAAAGGTAAAAGAAAGGAAACACCCAGGGGCGTGTCCCTGGGTGCAGTCAGGACTGGGAGAGATTGGTTAACATAAAGCAACTTACCAACATCTGACACACTTCAAGCCAGAGAGGAGAAAGACTGGATTCTAGAATAGAACTAACTCTACTGAGAGAGTGCATATATTAAGAACCAGATGAAAGCATCCACTTTCCACAGTGAGTTTGGTAGGGTCTTTAAAGACGAGCTTTAAGGACAGACTTTCTGACGCTATCAACGTACATATAAACAGACCTTGTAAACATCAAACGTTTTGCTCCCTTTCCTTTGTCAAACGTTCTCTTACTTCAGCATGTTGTCAAACAGCACTGACGGGCCACTATTCTCAGTCACCAAACAGAACAGGCCCTTGTTCGCTGCTGTAATTTGGCACGGGAAACGTCCACAGAGGCCAGCCTTCCGAAGGGTATATCAGAGCAGTTCTAAAGAAAGATCACAACAGCAAGGCCCAAGAAAAAAGGCACTTAAAATTCTGTACCATTCTCAATTTAGTGTTTGTGACTGAGTGAAGGTCAACTCCATGATCGCTCGGCTCCCTGTGCCACTATTTTTACCCCAGAGGGTTGGCAGACATTGATTAGTTACTGCTCGGTTGTGTCTTCCATCCAGTGTGCAGAGTATATTTCCTATAAAGTTAGCTTTTAAACTCTTGTTAACTGAACAGCGCTTGTTTAAGAAATCAATTTCTCCCCCATATACGGTAGGTGGTAGGAAACACGATTTCTTAGCACATTTATTTGGAGACTTACCAACCAAGAAACTGTGCATACTTCCTAAGGAAGGTGATTCTGTTTGCAAATGCAATTTGCTATTCTTTCAGGTAAACAGGGATTCTAAGTCCATCCATAAACTCTCAGGGGAAACTCTGCCTCCATAGTCTGCTAAACCACTAGGTCAAAGAACTTCTCGTTTCATGGCCAAAAGAATTCATTTTCTGCTCTTCACTACCTTATGATTTAGGACAGAAAGTGGGGAATTGGAGAAAAGCAGACATTAATGCACATGAAAGAACCGCGACGTGGTAGCCTATAAGTGCAATCCCAGCACTCAAGAGTGAGAGAGGAGGATTACAGTGCGCTTGTGGACAGCAGACTACACAGTAAGTTCCAGGGGAGCCACCCAGAACTACATGGGAAGATCCTATATCACAAAAGCAAGAAGAAGAAAAAAGGGGGGGGGGAGGAGAAGTGAGAGATAAAACAAGCGCTGATTTGTGGCCAGGTGAAAGTCAACACTCAGTGATGCAAATAGCCCACTGCCTACCTCAGGACTCAGATGTCAGTCAGTTTAAGCCTCCATGCCTCTCTCTTTGCAAGAGGCTCTCCTGAGTGAGCACTCAGTGAGCAAGCACCTTCTCAGGAGTCTCTTTTATGGGTGGTCCCTTTGGCTTCTCTTTGAACTAATGATTCATGGCTCCTGTGGGCCTTAGCAGCATTCTTTCATTACTTCTATCACCTTTCATGGACCATTACTATTTTCCCTTTAATTCTTAAGTCCAAGGAAAAAGTGAAAGGCCTTGACCGACAGACAGAGCAAGTTTATTATTATTATTATTATTATTATTATTATTAAAATACAAGTTCCAGGATCTAAGGCAAAAGAAACATAAGATAGTTACTTCTGGTTTTGTATTTGGGTGGTACTGGGGATTGAATGCAGGAACCTATCCATACACACTAGAAGCAAGTGTCCTACCACGGAGTTATGCTCAGCAAGACAGCAGTTCTGGATTCTGACTCTGCTTCTGTATACTATACCTAGATTTATTTTTTCAATTTCCATTCTCTACTTCATGTCTCCAAATATATCACTACTATTCTTTATTCTATAGCAATTATCTTTTAAATTCTACTTAGAGTGCTCACAGTCTCATCCACTCAACCAGTTTATCACCCAAGTGGTTAATACCAATTTCATCTGTGGACTCATAAATGTGTTATTATTCTCATTACCCCAACGCTAAACATGGTTGCAATCATATGCTATGCAGCAATTAATTGTTTTTCAGGAACGAGCTTAACTTGTTTTCAAAGGTCAACAGTTATATAAAGTCCTTCTCCAAGTTAATATGTGAGGAAAAACTACGGTTCCAAGAGATGAAATAACTAGCCCCAGACTGCCCTGTTAATGAATGACTGAGCTGGAGAGAAAGCCAGGGCACCTGCTTCATTTGACTTGATGTGGATGCCCAGAGCTCAGTTCTGAAACGCAGAACTGTGGCTATGGTCTGGAAATAAGGGATTGTATTATTACATCCTGTCACATCTCCCAAATTAAAATCAGACATATGCAGATAAATGGTCCTCTGCATTTAAGTTTAAGCATCTGCACTTGGATAGAAAATCTGGTCTTAAATTTACTTAGACAATTCAAATGACTCATAAATATTTCCAGTTTTCCTTCCAACCATAAAAAATGTGACCTTTCAAAAAAATGCCACATCATTTGTGGATATATTAAAGCTATACTTTGTAAAATTGAAAATTAAAGTCTTTTAGGTCTGAAAAGTTCCTACGCAACAGGAGGAATGAGGAGAGGAGAGGGCTAGCACAGTTTAAGTGTAATTGTGTGCAAGATCGTGACCACACGTGGAAGTGTGCTGTACGGAGGTCTAACAATGATGATAACCCGAACAGTGGGAAATAGAGTCGCAGCTTTAAAATATACAAAGCTATTGGAAATGTTGCCATCTCTGAGGGACAGAGCAACAAACACCTGGACAAAACCATTAAAACTGTTTGGCTGCTTCAGAGTGAAAATGGTTGAAAACATGAACTTGCAAGTTTGATGAATTTTGTGAGGCTCCAGAAGGCAGCGTGTCAGGAAAGGTTTTAACTAAAATAAGGCGGTGAACTTGAACGTGAGCTGGATGGCTTTTGGAGAGTCCTGTGTACTTCAATCCCACCACCATCCTATCTCTTCTCATCCCAGAGGAGGGACTTGAGCCACAACCTGGAACACAAGGTACCTCAGCTTCGCAGATACAGCTGGTGGCACAGGAATGGATCTGTGACCCTAAAGGAGAACACTCTGGCCATCCTCAGACTTCCAGCCCATTCTGGATGGGTTCAACCACTAGATGCTGGAAGCCAAAGACAGCCAGGAATCCAGGCCAACAGGAAATTGCAAACTTATCTGAAACATTGAGACTTCTTTTTTCCATCTCTCCTTCCTTCCTTCCCTCCCTCCTTTCTTCCTTTTCTCCTTCCTTCTCTTCTTCACACTCTCTCTCCCTCCTTCTTTCTTTCCCTCTCTCCCTCCCTCTCTCCCTCCCTTCCTCTTTCCCTCCCTCCCTCTTTCCCTCCTTCCTTCTTTCCCTCTCTTCCTCCCTCCCTCCCTCCCCCCTCTCTCCCTCCCTCCCTCCCTCCCTCCCTGTGGTAACACCATTGCTTATTCCCAAGCCTGTGTTTTAGAGATGATAAGAGCCTGATGTAATATCAAAGGCCGGTCCTGTCTTTGTCACTTCCATCCGTGCCCTTGGGTTCCCAGGCAGTTCTGTATTTTTCCCTTTTCTGATGAAGCAGCCCAAGTTTGTTTTGCACAGTTTGCCAAGGTCCTAGCAAATGTTTCGGTCTTGAGAAGCATTTAATACAATATATTGTATGTGTCTCTGAATACTGCCTCCACCTACCCAGAATTGACTCCTTGGAATGAAGATGGGAGGCTGGGCCAATGACTCAGTTGGTAGGAGAGAAATAACTGCTATAGCTTGTCCTGAGCTCCACAAGAGCATCATGGGACACAGGACTCCTAAACATGCACACAAATGGCTGACTCAATGGATGGATGAACGAAGCAAACACAACTCTAAGGTGAAGATGGTGAGGACACTTTCCTGTTCTTAGTGATAGGGGTGGGGAGGAAGGGAAGCTAGCCAGTTTAGAGTTGACAATATGCGGCCTGGCCTCACTTTCACTTTGTGCATCTACATATACAAGGAATGCTATTTAAGCCGTTTCATTGTCAGACTTCTTTCATATTAGTTATAATCAGCTTAGTAAAAGATCACACCATTCCATGCTGGCTACTGGAAATTTACTCCTTATTTCCTAGTCCGTGTAGAACTAATTTTCATCGTTTTGGAGCCAGTGGCCGACCTCTTGGGATTCTGTGTATCATGAAGACCAATGTCAACAGTTCTTAAATGACTTCAGCACCCTGGGTAATGATGCCAGTCTCGGAATGCCATTAGGAACGAAGCCTACCCACTTCCAACAAAGCAAGTGCTGCTTCTGCTGCAGCCACCTTCACTTCAAAGCAGATGTTGGCCCTCCTGAGCTCGGGATGCTGCCGTGAGATTTTTGAATCCCACAGCATGGTACTTCAACTTCTGAAAGTGAATTCATGCTGTGAGGACAGGAAGTGAGGAGAGCCAGCCAGTTTTAGTTCATAGGCCATGTTTCCGGCTTAGTTCTTTGATAAAATTTTAATCTATGGTGATCAAGGGCACTTGACTTCTCTAGTGAAAAGCAGTGATCCAAGTGTGGTGAACTTTATTCTAAGTGAATGGCCTTTCTTTCCAGCTCACTCCTTCCTGCTACGGAAGAACTGCGTGTGCTCTTATGTGAGCTGCTCATGGCCTACATTGCGCCTGTAAGACAGCAGACAACAATAACCAAGAGGAAGCCAACACTTGAGCTCTCTCTGCACATTCAGCTTAGTGAATGGAAGCAAAAAAGAATGGATATGATGCTCTGTCTTAGACGGTCCGGTAACATGAAACCAAAGACATGCCATGCCAACAACCCGGTTTCTGCTGTTTTCGTCTGAATCCTGAAACACGATCCTTGTCACGTGAATTTTTTAAAGGCTTGTCCTTTTTACTTATCAAGAAAATAACACATCAGATTTCATGACACAATTACCAATCACAACCAAGAATGCTGCTCCTATGCTAGTACCCCAGAACTTTCCTGAGAACAGAAAACAGCTCTGCTCTGCAGAGTCCAAGGGAGTCAGTGAGCAAAAGAAATGGTTGACACTGAAGGACAACTTTGCATTCTGTCACATATAAGAAAGGGATTGAAGACAGAACTGGCATGCTGATATTTTGGGTGTCCCGAAGATGTTAAATTTAATCTTTAAGATTCTGTCTTACAAATGAATGGTTTACACAAAGACACCAAAGCGGATGAAAGGAACTGACTACAACAGTTACAGTGAGAATTGTTCCTGACTTGATGGTGCAGTGGTAACAAGAAAGACTTACACAAAAAGTGCTGTATTTTGATTATTTTATTTGTTCTCACAGGAATAGTACGTTCAAAAAGTCTATGTTTACTAGAGTTGATGGAATGTGCAAATACTGAAAGCCAAAGGGTCTCAGTATGTTTAGGATGCTCAGGAAAAGCATGGCATTTGCAGCCATCATTGAGAGTGAGGACTGGACCCAGTACAGTCTGCCTTGTGTACCAGGGCATCTAGTCATAATGCCTGGACAGAACGCAGAAGGCGGCATTCCCAGGACACTTGAGATTCAACAGCAGCAGGTTGGTCTGTGTGATGGTGGTGGGGCTTCACAGCTGACCAGGTTCCCAAAACTTCAAAGGGTAATAATCCTCCTGACGGAGGGAACTTTGGTTCCAACACCATAGGACAAATGACCAGTGCTCCCCTCTGGGGGCGGGAGGGGGGGTGGGGGATGGGGATGGGGAGGGGATGGTGCATATTGCTTCCCTCCATGGGGAGGGGACAGTGTGTGGCGCTATCTCTTGTCCTCTTGCTTGGCTGTGGATGCGGACGCAATTGTGGAAAATGTGTATTAGAGAGGGAAAATGAACATCTTTAACATTTTAGCTTGAAAACTGAAAAAAGAATTCTAGAAAGTCAGGAATATCAAGGATATCAGACATCAGAGAGCTGCTACCATAAAGTGTACACAACCCTGGGTTCTGACCCTAGGCAATTTCTAAGACAGTTCAAGAACTGATTTAGAGTACAGTCTACTAACAAGGACCAAGATTGTCTACAGTGTAGTACACACAGTTCAGAGCTGATACAGAAGAAAAATCAAATAGATCTAAAGATAAATGAACAGGAAAAAATAGAACAACAACAACAACAACAACAACAAAAAAACCCCAAGTCTTCAGGTATGATAATATCAACAGATAGGACATTCGTGTTATCACAGCCGAGGACAGGAGAAATAGTGGGGTAGTAAAAGAAATTGAGGAATGACTAGAAACGCCTGCAATCTAGTAAAAGACAGAGTCAAAACTCTAAGTAGAAAAGGCCAGCTTAATGCAATCCAAGCAATGATATTCCACAGTCAAATACTGCACACAGAGGGACAACACCCGAGGGCAACTTGATCAAGGTGACATGCTGCCTACAGGGAAATCATGACTCAAGTGATGCTCTCATCAGAAATCATACAGGCCAGAGAGAGGAGCCTTGTCTACACTGTGAAAACAGACGTGTCCACCAGCAAGTCTACATCCTGCAAAAGCATCCTTGAAAAATGAAGTTGAACCTGGGCATTCTAAGATGAAGAACAGCTAAGAGGGATTTTATCAAGCAGCAGATCCACTCCAGAGGAGGCAGCAGCGGGAGCTGGGCTAAGAGAAGGAAGCTTGGAAGAATGAAAAGTTGCGCAAGGGGCTGGGGCTTGCATATCGGAGGGTTTGGTGGATAAAGGCTAAAGAATACCAAGGTAATTCTTAAAAGTCAATCCTATTTCTATATATTAGCAATGAACAATCAGACACCAATTTCAATAATATCATTGATAATACTTAAAAGATAGTTGAGTATACACTTAGCAAAAAGTGCAGAAAACATGCTGGGAAGAAGTAAAAGAAAAGCAAAGAAGTGAAGAGGCATAGCATGTTCACAGACTGGGAAAATAGGGAATTCAATAATAGTTAAAATAATGATTTGTCTTGATATGATTTGTGCTTGATACAATTGCAATTGCCATATCTGCAGCTTAAATTTGGAGAACCCATACTCCCTAACTTTAGGAGTGAAAAAAAAAATGGAAAGGAAAAAAAGATAAGAAACTTCAGAGTGACAGTCAGAACTTAAGACTGTAAAATGTGACAGCATTCAAAACCAGGTTCTTGGCTGCAGCAAGCCTCACTGTTTTTACTCTAGTAATGAAATGGCTGAGGCAGCTCATGTCAGGCACAGCTTCTGTTACTCTAATCTGCTTCCTTCTTAGAGGTACTGGAGTGCATGGCCCTATTCACATTGCTAGTTTCCCCTGAACTGTAGTTTTCAATAAAAACAGAAAAGTCAGATTACAGTTTAAGAAGAATGCTGGGTTCTGACTTGACATTTTAGATTTGAAATTGATCAACTCAAGCATGAGAAATTTCTTTATTCTTCATGTACCTATACCTGAGGGGATGCCAAAGAGTAGAGATTTACAAAGTGTGTGTGTGTGTGTGTGTGTGTGTGTGTGTGTGTGTGTGTATGTGTGTGTATGCACACACACATACACAGGCACTCTCTCATATGACAGGCACTCCCCTCCTGCACACATGTGCATGTATACATGTGGAGATTAGATGACAATTTTTGGGGGTCAGTTTTTCTCTTCTTCTACCATGTTGATTTCTGAGGACCAAGCTTGGGTCAGCAGGATTGGCAGCAGGTACCTTAAATGCCAGGCCACCTCGCCAACCCACTGACAGAGATGTTTGAGAGAGGAACTATTTTAATGCTCAGTGTGGTGGCTTGTAACAGAAATCCGAGCACTTGGGGTATGTAGACAGAGAGATCGCCACATGCTTGAGGCCAGCCTAGGCTTTACGGTAAGCTCTAGGACAGCCTAGGCTACAGGGTGAAGCTCTGCCCCACCAAACCAAAACCCCCAAACCAAACTAAATCAAACCAAAACCAAGAGCTCCCTTAATTATAGTTGTACATGCTCACCCAGGATTCACCTTTCAATCTAACTCAATATAAAACTTTCTTTTTTAGGCTATTGTGAAATAACTGCGCCATCATCACATGGGTCAATGCCCAGCTGACCATGGACACAGAGCAACCCTTGAATACAATATGATGGATAGAAACATGTTTTTTGTTTGGATCCCAAATGTGGGATGGGAAACAGACTTGTGAGAGAGCAGGTGATGTTTATCCACTAGAAGACAAAGCACCTCCTGCGGGGGCTTGGGTTTTGCCAGCTGAAACACATCTTAGTATAGACTCTGAGAGGAGGCACATATATGAGCCCAAAACAGGAGGCGGGGGCTTTTGGGGTCTTGGTATTGTTTGACTGTTCATCGCTCCACTTCTAGACGCTCCTAGAGAGACCGCTCCAGAGAACGCTTCAGGGCTCCAGGTTCTGGCTGATGTTCTAGATTCCAGCAGCAACTTTGGTGGAATTGCTGCAGGTCTGCTGAAATCCTGCCGACTATGCCAGGGGAATTGCTCACAGGAATTGAGTCCAAAAAGGTCTACTTCTCCTGTTCCCATTAACTTCTTTTCTCTCCTATCTAGGCTAGGTGGGTTGGAAGGGAGGTGTAAGAATTAAAGAACCCCAAATGAAGTAGGAGTCGAAGCCTACAATACAGGGATTGAGTGATGGTAACACAGCATGTAATTCTTCATTTCATATATGGATTTTAATCCATCGAATAGTGATAGGTAATCATTAAAATGGCAGAAGTGATAGTGGGGCAAACAACCAACCAGTCAGTGTGTTTTATAATGAGAATAGTAGCAGACAGAGGCAGGAAACTTGTGTTAGCTACTTTTCTACAGTCACCTAGCGTGACCATGTCTGAGGAGCTTGCTTACTGCCTCCTGCTGCCCTTCTGCCACAGGACAGAAGCAACATGGGGGCCTCTCAATGCTTCTCCCAGCTGCTAGGGGTCGGCAAGCCCAGGGATAAAAACTGTGACTGAAACTAGCTCTACGATAAAGTGGAAAGGTTACAAGGCAACCTAGGGACTACAGGTGGTGGAGGGGTTCTCCGATGCGCTCTAGGGTCTGCAACTTCCTGGCTAATCAGAGAAGCTAATGGGGACCAGCATTCTTGGGGGGGGCAGGCAGACCTTAAGGGGCTAAAAACATCAAAGAAGAGATTACACTAAGCCCTAGCATACTGCCAGGTAGACTGTCCTTCAGAAGGTTAACCTGAGCACAGATTTAACCACGGACAGCCCCTTGTATTTAACCAAGGGGGCCTTAAATACAAGAAAATGGGAGGGGTCCCATGCTAGAGAGTCATACTGCCTCGGTTGCTCCTTCTAAAATTCTCAGGGGCAAAGTTGGCAGTGGACAGTCTGGAGAATGACTGACTCATGGTTTCTCCACTCCTCAGTGAGGCACCCCAAGCTGACCCCAAAGCAGTGTTGATGACCTCTGGTTCCACTTAGAAAATTTTAAACTGATCTCTTTAATAGACGAGGCCTACAGAGAAGGGTCGATGGTTAAGAGTGCTGGCTGCTCTTCCAGAGGATCTGGGATCGATTCCCAGTACCCACACCATGATGGTACAACCATCTGTAAATCCAATCCTGGGAGATCCCTCTTCTGTCTTCCAACGGCACTAGGGTACACATGTGGTACATAGACATACATGTAGGCAAAACATCCGTACACATAAAACAGAAGTTAAAAAAAAAAAAAAAGAAAGAAAGAAACAGACTAATACCCCAAAAGACAAAAAGAAAAAAAAAATGTAAAAAGGAACCAAGTGATATCCATTTAATAGTTGGGTCACGGTGGTGACAGCTCTCCCGTCTTTGCAAACGCTGCAGTGTCCAGGGGAAAAGATGTCGGGCCTTCATCCCAGGAGCTCCTGCTAACCTACAAGTTTACAAAGGAATCTATCTTTACTTTTGTCTAGGAACAAATACCCTACTGTTGACTCTGGGTTTCTTTATCTGCAAAGTGAAATTTCTACTATCTTCAAAGATGGCTTTCAGGATAGCAATGTCAGCCTCTCCAGGTAGTAAATCTGGAGGCAAGGCTCCGAGGCTACTTCCACAAGTAAATACCATTAAAAGATCCTACCTCCCATTCCCCCATCTATGTGGCAGATACCAAACAGATGTGAAAGCTTGCCAGGCCCTGGAAACTCTAAAGCCCATTTTTTTGTTTGTTTGTTTTGTTTTGTTTTTGCCTTATCATTGCCACTTTTGATATTTAATAAGAAGAATGAGAGAAAAAAAGTTCTTTCCCAGAGGAATCCAAAGGAGGGAGAAAAGCCCATAAAATCCAGAATTGCATGAGAATAAGAACCATGGCTTTGGGCAAAGGCTGAGAGCAGGTAAGCAGGCAACTGGCTCACAGCCGAGAGCCGCAAACAGGCAGCTAAACAGGGAGAAACTTCCCACACATGCTGGGGTCAACTGACTTCTGATGGAGTACTTCGTCCTACAGCCCTTCCTCCAGTCCTATAAAAACGCTCCAACTGGGAGGCCAGTGGATTTACAACCCTACAGACTGTCCTTAGTTCCAGTCCTTTCTTGAGCAGAAGACATCGAGGAAGCAGGTGAAATGCTTTAGCTGCAGAAGAAACTTAGCAGCCAAGAGACAGACCTACTTTAAAAAATTATTTATTTATTATAATTTGTTCATATTACATCCTGATTGTTATGCCCTTGCTCTTCCACTTCCCACCCTCCCTCCCTGTTCTGCCCTTTCCTCTCCTAGACCTCTGTTAGGAGGAGGGTGCGCCCAGAGGCTTCCTTCCCCACCATCTGATCACAGTCTAGCAGATCTTACTTTTTAAAAGGGGTTTATTTTGAGTAAGAACAGTAGAGGTTGGTTGCTGACACAGCTAAGGAAGGGCAGTGCCGGATGTTGGAGCCTTAGCAACTATCATGGCCAATTGGTACCTCCCTGTGGTCTCCACCACCCCATCAGACTCCAGTATCACACACACAGATAGCGTGCATAGGGAACATACTAGATAAACAAAAGTCTAAGTTCTGCCTTCTGCTTTCTAATCTTCATTCCCCCATGGGATTTCAGGGTTGGGCGCCTCCAGCAGGAAGGAGACTCTACTTTAGAACACTCCCCTGTGGGGAGCAGACGGCGCCCCTAAGAGAATGCGTGTTGTTGACATGGGCACAGCATGTCAAGGACTCATGGAATGGCAAAGCCAGTGAAAAAGGCTCGGAAGTAGCAAAGCCTTGCTCTGGTCAGTGTGAGAATGTTGGCATGGGTACAAACAGCAGCAACTGCAGCTCCCTCCTCCAGTAGGACTGCAACAGAAGACTGCTGCCCTACAGAGACTGCCTACCAGGACCAAAGCATGCTGGGCAAGGCCCACGGGATTCAGGATTCAGATGCTTAGGCTCCTCTACTAGGCAGACAGGCTCTGAGTCTGGTCCCTGGGCCAGAGGGCTGCTTCCTAAGCTTCTGGGCAACTCTCCTCTCTGCTGGCTGACCTCCCCTCTCATGCTGTGTTTTCTACTTCCCGACACTACCAGTTATTATTTGTTTACTAATTGATTGGACACAAGAGGCACTTGCCAGCATAAGCAGCATCTTAAAGTTGCTATAGTTATTAACTATGAAATTTAAGAACCCCCGAGGTGGACACTAGAATGCTTACTGTCTGAAGTACTGAGAAGCGAAGCACTCACACGGCTTCGCACGGCTCTTAGAGCTTTGGGCACCTCTCTCCACCATGGTATTGTGGCTTCTGAACCCACAGTTATTGATGTTTCCTAGTTCACAGTCTCACGAGTCGCACAGTGTTCCATTATCATGACCCATAGTGAGCACAGGTGAGGTTACCAATGGTGGAACCAGGAAGCGCACTGGCAAGCCCCGTATTAAAGATGAAGTGAAGAACCTTGGATTTCCTTCCTTCTCATAATATTACACTAAGAAGTTTTGATTCTGAGATGACTCTCTCAGATTGGGATACATGTTACAGTCACCGCTAGCCAGGCGGCAGTCGTGATATGTTCGTGTTTATGAAGCCACTGGAAAGGGTGTCAGTAGACAAAAGTCCTGGAGGCAGCATCAGCATTCCCAAGAAATGCTTTATCAGCAGTGCCCTTGATGGCAGGGAGGACCATATGTGTGGGAAAACATGGGCATTGACAGCTGAGCAGAAAAGTCAGCTCTGAACAAAAAGCAGACTTAGAGATGTCTTATTTCAATGCAGTCTTATTTACGTGGGCCCAACAGTAAAAGGTTATCTGAAACAACTCAAATAGACAATTTAACAAGTATAAAATAGAATTGTAGGTGAGAAGGGCACTGTTAGACTCCATCTGGCAACACACACACACACACACACACACATACACACACACACACACACACACACAAAATGTCTTACCATTAGTGCTTTCTTAATAAAAGTTAATAAGAATACAAATTAATAAAACCTAGAACCTCACCTGAAAACCAGAAGCTTGTATTTCTAAAACTTAGGAGACATTACAACTATACAGTTCATGTGTTTTCTTTCAAAGAAAAAACAAAAAACAAAAAACAAAAAAAAAAAAACAAAAAAACCCAGACCCTATAACAGTTTCAATGTGAATTGTCCCCAGGTCTCTGAGCCCTCGGTCCCCAGCTGGAGGTGCTGTTTAGGAAACTTGTGGCATTGAACCAAAGAACACAGGGCTTAGCTGGCAGCTGCTGGCCACTAACAATAAGCTGTAAAGGTCACAGCAGAAACTGATTTCTGATTGTCTCTGTTACCTGTTTGGCATCGCAGACTGGTCCATTCCACTCAACATCCCTTCCCTACAGAGATGGCCCATCTCCTCTGAACCAAGGGTGTTTACACTAATTGTCACACTGTATTCTGTGACACCCTTACTCCATTAGGTTTCCTCTTCCAGGGATTTTGTTACAGTAACTAATGTAGATTTCTGAGAGATGCCCAGCCAATGTCTTGGGAGAGTATACATGTAAAGAGATGGAAAACAGCAACTAGTTTGGTTTAGAATTGTTTTTCCACAATTCACTGGAGAATCTGGGTTGTGTGTAGATCGACGGCTTAAATGCAATGATCACCTCCAGCACGCTCCTCCGAAAAAAAGGAAGATAAGCACAAGAGCTACCTTAGAAAGCACCTTTGCTCAGTGGATGGTACTCAGTAAATATGAGTCAGTCCTGGTGGCCAACAGCGGCGAAGACAGCGTTTGACATGAGCAGCCGAGGAGAGCTGCCCACGTCCTCCAGCTCAGGGCCTGAGCTTCCTGGCTGTGCTTGCTGCTGAATGTCTGCTTACCCAGACACAACATCTTTCAAACACACAGAAGCCTTCCCTTGTGTCCAGAAACAAAAGCGGGCCTGCTCTGGTTTTATCCCCCTGCTTTTCTTTGGTCCTCAGTGCCCGGTATAAAAGGGCTCCTTCTTCGGCCACAAGCCAACCCACTCAGCAATCTCCCCACACACAGCCCACCCTCTCCACCCCTCACAGAGAGAAAAGTGCTGCTAAAGTCATCTGCAGAAACAATGTGCCGATATTTTTGCTTGCATTCCAAAATATAGCAAACTTCCTGTCCGTGGTGCAGCTGATGGAGCCCGGGGAGGTCACCAGCAGACATTTGAAGCAATTCACAACCAGCCCCAGGATGGAAGTCCTGCTTCTGTCACAGCCAAGGTGCAAATTGTCTTTTCTTTTTTCCAGAAGCCTCTCACTGCCAGTCAACACCAAATTACCGTGCTGCTTTGCAAAAAAACAAAACAAAACAAAATAAAACAAAACCAAAAAAACTATTATTGATCTTGTGAAAATAAAAATTACACTGAAAATGTTATTCTTTTTAACACCGCTAAGAAAATGATATAAATTTATGGTCTCTATAATGTCTACTGTTCTTTATAGCACCATGATGACATATGTAGCAAATAATTCTCAATTTCTGTATTTAGTGCTATAAAGTATACAGCTCCATTATTTAGGCTAAAGTAAATTTCAAACCCCTGAAAAGCAAGGGTTAGCTAAAGAATGTAATGCTCCAACAGGAACCAGCGCATGAGACTTTAGCAGAAAACTTCCATCTTAGCTTTTCATTCACCATGCAATGTTTCAGCAAGAAGGGACTCTTGTGAGACACAGGGCACACATACTTTCAGAGCCTGACATCCACAAATGGAAGGCGTGCTGTGTGCAGGAAGAGCGGCACACCGAATGCCGGACTTAGCACAGCAAAGAATAAGCAAACGCC
Organism: Acomys russatus; assembly: GCF_903995435.1. Lineage (NCBI taxonomy): Eukaryota > Metazoa > Chordata > Mammalia > Rodentia > Muridae > Acomys > Acomys russatus. The sequence continues at coordinate 10,775,804 of NC_067156.1, forward strand.
AGCAGGTGACTTGGTGGATAACTGGAGTGGAGTAGGCTTGCAAGTTACAGAAACTGGGCTTTGGAAAGCATGCTAATTCCCAGCTTTTACAGACAGGACAGCGCTAGGGTTTCCAAGTCACCTGCAGGTCCTCAGCCCCTGCCCTCTGCTCAGGGGCTTTGTTCATTGTTAGACACAAGAAGCTGAGGGGAAGAGAGATGCTTTCAGTGAAAGGTCCCAAACAAGTGTTCTCAGAAAATGAAGAGATTGTTCTAGAACAGAGACCAACTGTTCAGGTTAACAGAGCAAGGGCATTCAGAGGCATAATGCATTGCTACTGTAGAAGAAAAAATATGTTCTTCAACTCACAACAGTACTGAGCTTAAAGACTTGAAATTACTATGTCATTAAGGAGGTTCCTCTCAAGAGCGAAAGGTGAGTGAAAGGTTTCCTTAAAACTTTCCATCTAATTTAAGGAGACTAGAACAGCAGAAATAATTTAAAGATAAGACTGCTGGACAATGCAGACAGTTCATTACTAAGCAGTAATGCATATGAAAATTAACGCAATAAAGTTCCAAATGTAACTATAAACTCTAAAAGGAGAGTCCCTGAGCAAAACTCAGTGACCTAGGATGTTCCAATGTTTTCTCATACTTGACACCCAAAGGGTGGGGAAAGCAAAAACTAGTTATGTTCACCTTAGGCAGTATTTAACCCTTAGTGTCTTTTGTGCGTCTAACGCCATCATCAGTAAAGTGAGAAGCTAGCCTATACAGTGGGAAGAAACATGCGCACGGCGTTTAGCTGACAAAGGCTTACACTCAGAACACAGGCAGATTTAGCAGTTCTGCATAAGTAAGAGTCCAACTTGAGAGCAAACAAGTCAAGGAAGCATTCAAAGAAGATGCCCCATCGGTAACGGGCGCAAAAGGTGTCTGACACCCTTGATTATCAGGGAAACAAACATACATCAATGCCACTGTGAGACGCAGCACACCTGTCGGGACGGCTGCAGCAACAGAGACAGACACTCAGAATGTGGAATTTGGGATTGCCATGCACCATCGTCAGGAGTGAAAAAGGGTGCAGAGGCGGTGGGAGACTTTCTGCTAGCTGCTCAATGACTCGTCATAGAACTGCTGTATGACTCAGCAATTCCTAAATGCGGATCCAAGAGAAATGAAAACAGATGTTCACACAGTAACTTACATACAAATACTCACATCAGATGACAGCCAAAACTAAAAACAACCCAACGTCCATTAACTAGTCAATGCGTCTGATTCGGCCGGCGGAACTCTGGCCTAGGATCCTACATGCCCTCTACCTGCCTGGAGTGAGGCCTGGAGGTGATCCCACAGTCCCAGCAACACTCCCACTGCATATTTCGGAACGGACAAAAATGTAATATTCCACTCTGGGTTGGGTGGTCATTTTGTGAGGACAATCATCAGGAAAGCAAGAGATGCCCGATGAACCACAGCATCCCCAGCAGTCCCCACATCCAGTAGTATCAGGTCCCATCCCAGCCTTTCCAAACGGCCCAGACACATAACCCAGCTGGAGAGGAAGGTTCATCTCCCTCTCCCTAGGTCAGCTGTTTTCCCTCAAATGCTATATTGAACGCACATGTTCTTGGGGGCACTAACACTGACAGGTTTGACTTTGAGAGATTAGGAGAAGGTTACATAAAGCAAAGAGGTATTTATTTAATAGCCTGAGAGAAGAACAGCAGGTCCTTGTCAGCTGGCTAACGCCTATACGTCTTTCAAGGCTCAATACAGACAACACTTCCTCCTGAGGGGATGCGCGCCCTGCCTCCCATCCCATCCCTGGATCTGCTTGGATCTGTTGCTAGTCTGAGATAACAGAGAGGGTCTATGGACCGCAGAGGTAGATTAGAGAAAAATGGCCACCAGGAGGCACTCCCCCTGGATTGGCACCAACAGCTCAGGCCCACTTCATTCTTCATCTCACTCTAGCCGACCACAGGGCTTCTCTGGGATAGCTCCGTGGGGAGAAGGGCAGCTCACATAACACGGTGACTGGATGCAGATGAGACAATCTAGAGTTAGTGGGTGAGCTGTGGAGTAAATCAGAGGTGCACAGCTTTCATTCAGGGACACACATATACACACATACACACATACAAACACACACACACACCAACAGGTCATCAGACCCCTCTGAGTCTTTCTCATGAACAGAAGAGAATCTATTCATTATGTGGCAAACCAATAGTCTATGAGCACAACAGCGCACTGGGAAAGTGCAGCAGCCATCAGCTAAGCAAATGAAGGTGTGTGTTCCTCCAGGGCACATGCCCCGTGTCAGCAAGAGACAGGCAGCCCAAGAGAAGAAAATGGATGGGAAAGTCTTGTCAAAATTATGGCATATGTTAATATCTAGAATTTATGAATTAGTAATTTCTTGCCTTTGAATAAGACCAGAAATCTAATAAAAGATGATGACGTCAACCTGATTGGCTGAAGGTTAGACTTCCAGATTACATAGCCAAACTGTGTGTGTAAAAATGTCCCTTGTTTTGTAGGACTCTAAACTGAATAATCGTACTGTCGGTGACAGATTATGTCCACAGTCTAAAATGTGTGAAATGCCTAGTAAATCCCAAACATTTAATTAGTAATATAATAACCCAGAACCAAGCCATATGGTATTAACTTAAACTCATCTATCAAAGATGTTCTGTGAGGTAATAATAGGATAAAATTAGACCCACATTATTTCAGCAGCAGAGCCAGGTTACACAGGAAATATAAACACAGTTGTGTTGTTCGTTTTCATGTTATGTTAATTCCATCTCTGCAACATGACAAATATGGAGCCACTCTCTCCGCTATAAACAGGATGCCTATGTATTGTCCGATCCAGGACACTATTTTTTTGTGTGTGTCTATGAGGTATGTATGCATGTTCACACGCACAAGCATATGCCTGTGTGTGTTGTGTTCATCTGACTTTCTCTTGGTTGCTCTCTACTATATTGAGGCAGGTGCTCTTGGTGAACCTAGAACTCACCAATTCTGGGAGGTTAGGAAGCCATCTTGGCCCTGCGTGCTGGGATTGCACATGCCTGCCACATTTTTCTAGCTTCTACCTGGAAGATTGAGACTCCATTTCGCGAGTGTTTCATCTGCTGAGTCATTCTCCAGCCTCGCCAGGGTGCTTCTGAGAGGGAAAGGGAGCACTATAAACAATCCCACTGGCACTACAGATATAAACTGGGATATCCTGGACAAAATGAGATGCTGAACCATTCTAGGAAAGGAGGTAAGGTCAGAAGCTTCTTGACTTGCCAGGTTCTCACAGTGACTAGGGAGAATGGGGGTTGAAATCCACATCTGACTGGTTCAGAATAACCTCCCAAACAAACAGAAATGGACAAAGTTGGTACACAAAGCAGCAGCAGGTTTCCTGTGTCCCACTTTGCTGTCATGTGGACCCAGCAACATGGCCTGTGTGAGGCTTCCTAGGCTGCTGGTCATTGCTCCATTGACACTATCCCCCAAGCTCCTGCAATTCTTCTGAGGATTCTAGGCACAAAAGTAGGGATTAAATTCCCAAGCCACTGAGATAATGAAATTGTCAGTGTGTACAGCACACAGCAGTCTAGCCCTGGTGAGTGTTCCTAAGCATAGTCCATCTTCTCAGGGCTCAACTGGCACAGCTGTAAATAGCTCTGGCTGCACTGTGTGCACAAAGCACACCAGTTACAGGCAACTCTGCAGCTTTTAACTGTATCTGCACCCACAATGCCGCCGCCATCACCTGGTTTACACTCAGCAAGCAGTGAACGGGTTTCTGATCATTTATACCAACTCCACTAACTCGTCCTCCAAGGCTTTCCACAAAGACTCTGAATGAGAACATCTGTTGCCACATTTAAGAATTTCTTTTCACGTTGGAATTTAATACAGACAGCCTTAATAAAGATCAGTGTTCTGTGCTGCATCACACATTCAGCTAAATTCTCTAGTTTCAAATTTTCCTTTTGTGTCTTTAAAAGCCTATTAATCGAAGGCACTCATCGAATAAATGTGTGATCCACAACCCTATGGTATACCCTCATTCACCCCAGACTGTAAGGAAATTTCCTTGGCTTTATTAAAAAGTAAGTCTTTAAAGCTGGCAAATACACTCCTCCTTCCCTCCCTGTCTCCTTCCCACCCTCTCTCCTCCCCTCCCTCTGCTAGGAAGGAAACCCCTATGGCCTTATGCATGCTCCCAAATGCAGAGTCTCCCACTGAGCCTCCCAAGGCCCGCCCCCCACAGGTGCAGCAGTGCTAGCATATCAACACAGCTTTTTCCTACACCAATGGACTGATGACAAAGGGAAAAAAATGATGAATGACTGCCTTTCAAGACGGCTATAGATTCAAGTGTTCTTCAATCTTCTAAATCTACTACAACAGTTAAAAAAAAAGGGGGGGGGAACTCTAGTAGTAAATACAAAGTATTATATTTTAACATTTCCTGAAGGTGGGGCTGTGCATTTCTTTGTCCCCTGCACTTGACTTATACATTGCAAGCATGTTCTCAAACTGATTTCTACAATTTTCAGTCACATTAATAAAAACAGAGATGACTCAAGGAATTGCACAATTTGCTGCGTCAAATGGGGTGACTCTGGCTCTACAGTTCTGTGCTCTGTGGTGTTACATTAAATAATTGAGTTTGTCTCATCTAGGTATCCCATGAGAGGGTATGTGAAAGCCTGGTCTGTAAAATTATACCACTTCACAAATAGATAATAGCAACATAGATACTAAGGGATTGCAATACTGTACTCCTGAATGGGCAGCTTTCAGGATCTCTTTTGTTCCATACCCATCATGTATTAAGTGAGTACACGTGAGACTCATATACAACCCTGTCAGCCTTGCAACCAAGCAGACATGCAACCATCATCCATATCAACACTAAAGTTACATAGCTAAGAACAAATGACTTCAGATGAGGGATGGTCAACTTCTTTCAAGTGAGTGGCTGGTGGACGCCATCACTGGATTATATAATCTCTGTTCGTAGCTGCTATAGGGCAAAAGCAACTGTAGAGAGCATGGGTACAAGTGGCTGTCTTCTGGTAAACGTGAGCCTAGGTTCCCCAGGTGCTAATCTCAGACTTACGACAACCTCACTGCTGTTTGGTAAGGGAATACTTCAGGAACTTGTGGTCAGACTGCTGTGAATTGGCTCCAGCTATCTCCAACCCTGAGATACCTTCATTAGCACTCCTGTCACAGGACTCTGCTAATACCACTCAACATGCATACGATAAAGGCACTATTCAGTGAGCGCTATCTAATAAAGACTTCATTGCAAAATAACCAAGTGAAAATAGATAAGTAAGCCTTTCCATTCTTGGGAGCATCTACTGTGTGGCGATTTAGCCGATCGTGAGCTGGTGTCCATGTCCCTCAGAGTCAAAGCACTCTAGCCTAGGGTCTGAGTCCTTGGTTACAGACAGGAGGGTAAGTCTATCCATGAACACTCTTAAATTGTGGGAGGAATTCTATGTCCACCCGCTGCTTTCTTACAGCTTTAAAAAGCTGGGCAAGAATCACCACTAATATTGTGACAACGTAGATGTGTTTAGGACAGGAAGAATTTGCTGCTGACTGAAACTGGAAGGCAAGTGTGATCACATGCGTGTTTGGGACAGGTTCTTGTCACTCCAGCTGGTACCAGCCTGTTTCTGTTTGATTGGCACAGTGTTTGCTATTTCATTCTGTGATATAAAGCACACTGTCCCCCAGTCAGAGAAGGGATCTGACTACAAGTCTGAGCTATGATACATGAAACTAGAGGGAAGGGCTCACTGGAAAGACGGCCAGAGTTTCTTCAAGTTCCATCCCTTGGTAAGTGAAGGATATTACTGTACATATGGGTTTATGTACACACACACACACACACACACACACACACACACACACACACGCGCGCGCGCATGCATGTACACACACACATACACATGCACATATACAGACTGTTGGGGACAATTTGGAAATGTGTGTTTTAGAAGCCAAGAAAATGAAAACTATTTTTCCTGTTACATGCCACCTTCCACCTCTTCGTTATTTTGCTGTTGGGTGTGACCATCCAGCCATTCCTGCTGGGAAGGACAGGGTGGGAGGATACTGGATCCTCAGTGTTCACTTCCGTTCCTGTCCTCTGCAAAGAGTTCTATGGGATCCTTGTGGTACTCTCCATCAGTTACTGAGACCGGACCTATTTTTGGTCCTTTTGCCTAGAGAGGGTTCAAGTTTTCATGAAGACAATAAACAACAAACTGTCTTATTTTGCACAGTGCAGCACGAATAGGGAGGGATGCTGGCCAGCGTGAGAACTGGGAGAGGCAGGCTGGAGTTGTGTTTGGGTTCTCAAAGTGCCTCCAGCCACTGACTTCACTTTCCAGCTACATGACCTTCCGCAAATTACTCCCTGTGTCAGGGCTGGTCTAAGAAGTAACTGAGATCATGTATACAAACTGAACCATGGCCAGCACCATATTCAGTCCTTAATAAATAAATGTGAATTGTAAGTACTACACAGGTGTGAACACCAGTGCCTTACCCATCTTGGAGAAAACACAACTGTTTGATTTCACAGTTTTCTGTGCTGGTGTCAAGAACAAAAAGTGCGTGTTCTTAAGCTAGTGGCAGCTTTTTAATAATGTAAATACATTAATTAGCACCCAATTAACATCTCAGTATCAGTATCAGGATTTCTGAGGGCCATTGTGGGTCAATCCTGAGAACAAGAATTAGAGCCTTGCCGGTGGGAGAATTTACCGCCAACTCTATCAGTAAACATGGAGGTCACGGAGGTCACATGTCAGCAGTGTCAGGGACAAGGTCAGGAACCTGCCCCTGTTCGCTGCTTCTTTGACCTGGAATAAACTCATACACTGGGCACCAAGCATCAAAAGTGAATTGTTTGTGTTCATCCCGTTCATGAAGACTCACAACTGAAGTGTAGGAAAATACTAACATTGAGATTTTTTAAATTATATGTAATGGAGATAAATGAAGATGACGTTATTTCTTCCTCATTACTAAGGTATGTTGATCCATTCTAAAGTAAGACTGGACTGAAGCCAAATTTGTGTTTTTTATAATATCTATTCTGCTTCCAGTTGCCTTCTTGGTAGATGACTGTGGTAACTATGAACTTCATTGTGTAGTATTTAACCACTGATTTTCCTTTTTTGTGTTCATGTGAATCCTTTGGTGGAGGGCCCTTTTTCCATGGGTGTTTAGTTATTCAACCTTTAGTGTATATAATGTATATGCGCATGCACAGAAGGTAAGAGCTGGCTTCCTGCTTACACTTTTCTCAATCACCCATAGTATAGTGTGCTATCAAAAAGCAGAAAGTTGATGAGACGTTGACTGTTTCACCCGGAATACTCATTTTACCATTCCTGCTATCACACAGCTTCAAGCCTCCCATTAAAAAGATAACGATGGGTTGGCGGATGTAGTTCAGTTGGTAGAGGGCTGGTCTAACCTGCAGGAAGCTCTGCACTCAACTCCTGATACCGCATTAACCAGGATCAGGAGCTCAAGGTCACTCTCAGCCACACAGTGAGTGAGTGAGTTTCAGGCTAGCCTGGGCTACGTGATACCTGAGAACTTGCCTCAAAAAAATAAAAAGGAGGCATGCCATAGGGCCAGGCCTATTTCTTCATTTTTCTGATAAATACACAGTTTTGAAGGAAGGGGAGTTAAGTCGGTGAGAGTAATTAATTACATATGTGCACACAAAAAGTTTTAAACATGAATACTATAGTGTAGACCCCCTCTGGAGGTCAGGAAGGCAAACATGTAAGAACCTTTTGAGAGAATGGAGAATGGGAAATGCAAGTCTTATGTCTGAACCTCAGCCAATGGGGAAAACTGCTATTAACTACCTCCCTTTGCCAGTAATTGAAGCTATAAAAAGAACATCATTACAGCAAGGATAAGCCTATCTTGCTGTGTGAGGCAGAGACAGGGGAAAAAAAAAAACATGAAGGCATTCTAATTTTCTGAGTACTCAGCAATCTTGGTATCAATCAACATATAACTGACCTTGTGTTCCAACTTACAGTAGCTACCCTTTGCAACGCATCATCTTTCTGTTGGGGTGAAAAAGCTGGCTGGGATCTTACTGCAAAATCTAAAAGCACCTTTTAAATCACTACATGCCAGTCAGCAATTTGAGTCTCCAAAAGCCACATTCTGTTTAAGTGATTCATTCAACCCTGTGGCAACCATTAGATAAAATTTAAAGTTATAGCCAGCTGCTACAAAACGGAGGATTCTGGGGTTAGAGCATTTGTGGCCACAACTTACTAACCCTGGACTGAGCTGGCTCTATTCACACCTGCCCAGTGTTATTTGTTGGTATGTTCACTTGACTCATGACTACTGCATGCAATCTCCCATCACCATTTCTCCGGCTGTGGACTTTCAAGATGCAAACTCTCCACTGTTTATGTGCAGCTTCCCTAAAACTTGTCTGCATGGCTGCAGGTAACTGTGCTGTCTTCCCTATCTCCCACCACAGCAGACACTAGAGTCTTTTTTGACACATGACTCTTGAAAGTTAAGTGTGGCCAGAGAATCAGCCACTAACAGTGACATGTAACGGGGACATGAAGTACATCACTTCCAGGCAGAGGCTTTAAGGGCCTCAAGTGAGATGTGCTTATTCAATCTCCTGCTTCAACAATGGGGACATACAGTTAATGGTGATGCCAACCTGAGTCCTACAGTGAGAGGAGGTATGGAGGAGGCCAAGGAGCAGTCAGTTTGTGAGGACTACATAAACCTGTGCTCTTTTGTCCGCTTAAGTTTTACTCAATGATTTGAAGCGCTGGGGACTGAATTCTGAGTGGCACAAGCTACCATGTGCTTCATCTTTCTCTTGTACCCGCAGCTGAACCTTTCCTGTTTGAAAACACTGACCTTTCGCATCTCTCTGCTGCTAGCGCTCACCAGCAGCCTACTTTTTCACTTGTTGACGTGTGGTCATCTTTAATACAGCACTGGCACCAAAGCCAGTAACCTTGGGTCTCGTTTTTGCTTCTTACTTCCCCACACACATCCAAGCACTCATCTGACAAGACTCACCTGCAAGCCGGTGCCACTCACCTTCTGCATGCCTCTCCACATGTGGTTGGGACTAAAGGCCACTTTTCTTGATTATATAATCCTATGGCTTCCAAATATTCTTTCTCATCACCGGCCTTTTATGGTTCTAAATGATTTTCAAAGATGATGAAAACGGTCTTCATGAAAATTAAATCTAGAAAGCTCCTGCACTCCCAGCCCTTCTAAGTTTGCCAACTACATTCAGAAGCTTGTTTCTGAGCTGCACGGCTTGCCTAGCTTTTATCAGAAGGATCAGTGCATTATTTGCGATTTTGACACTGAAGCTCATCGAAGTTAGGGACTCCAATGAGTCCACTGTCACTTGTGTTCTGGCACGAACGGCTGCTCGTGCAGCCACAGGTGAGATCCAAACTTCTGTACGCTGGCTCTTCAAAATCTGTTTCCAACTTGTCTGTGGGGTCTCATTTCCTATTTCCTCTCTCACATGCCTGGGCTTTGGCTGCTCTGAACCTCGGTCAGGAATACAATTCTGCCTGTTCTAAACAGGGCAGAATTCTAGGCATACTTCGATGACTAGCTCACTGGTCAAATGGTGCTTTCTGAAAAATCCCTGGCAAAATTAACTGACCTCTGCGATGAAGCATTTCTATCTCTTTATTACAGGTTAACATTTAACCTTCTAAGAACCACCTAGCTAGCAGGCCTGCGAGCCTCCCGGGGATGGGCTCCACATTTGTTTATCTCTGCGCTCCTAGCAGATAGCAGGTCGGTGATCCAGTTTGTAAATGAATAGCATTGTGTAAACCACATACCAATCTCCTACTCACATATCCTATTGATGGATGTTAGGGTAAATTCTATGTTCTTCTATATTTATAACTGCTATTTTTAAAAACCTAGCATTTTACTTAACTATAGGCCAGCAAAACTTGTGGGGTGTGTGTGTGTGTGTGTGTGTGTGTGTGTGTGTGTGTGTGTGTGTGTCCATGTGCATGTGTGTCCACATAGGCACAGCAGTTTTTCGGGGAGTGCTATAATAAATTAATATGAACTGGGTAGCCTAAAACAAAAGAAATGTATCCCTTTCCCATTTTAGGGGCCAAATCCAAACTTACTAAACAGGATCATATTCCTATGAAGGTTCTAATTATGTTTTCTACCTCTAATGGCACCAAGTAAACCTTGACTTACATAGCTATCTCTCCCATTTCTGCCACCATGGCCACACTGCCTACTCCATCCCAGATCCCTTTCAGTGCTCCTCCTTCCTCTTACAAGGATGCCTACTACGGCTTTACAGCCCAGCTGGGTGGATACTTTCATCTCGTGATTGTCAATTACTTCGGCAAAGATTTTTGTCTACGTAAGGTAACATAAAAAGGGATTTAGATAGAGACACGTCTTTATTCAGGATGGGATGAGCATCATTCAACTACATTGTGAGTATGTTGTGTGTTATTATTATGCCACAAAAGGAGTCCTTGGGCTGGTAAGATGCTTCTGATAGGGTTAGGGGGTGGGGGTGGGGGACACTTGTGCACAAGACTGAGCACTTGAGTTTGATCCCTGGGTCTCACAAGGTAGCAATAGAGAACCAGCTCCCAAGAGTTGTCCTCTGACCTCCCTACACTTATGTGTACACACACACACACACACACACACACACACACACACACACACACACACGACCTAACAGTTTTCCTCTTAGTCAGCTTTCTGTTACTATAAAAATACTTACTTGATATAATTAACTTATAACGTAAGGCTGTACTTGTTTACACTTTTGGTGAATTTACTTCATTGGTTGCCCTGTTGCTCTGGGGCCCATGGCAAGGCAGCACATCATGGTGCAAGCGCACAGTGAATAAAATCATTCACTTTGTAGCCAGGAAGCAAAGGATAGAAAAAGGATCCCACTCAAAGGCGCAGCACAGAGACCTGAAGTAGTTTCATTAGGCCCCACCCTTAAAATTTTCCATGACCTCCTGCCAGCACCAAGCTGAGGCCTAACTCTTTAAGGGGGCCTCTGGGAGATGCCCCAGATCTACATTATAGCACTCCCCACTAGAGATGGATAGTTTGGGGACTAGTCCTTGGACTTCAGCTTGGATAACATCCTACCCTCGACTGTGGTGCTCGCACCTTGTCTCAGGTGTTTGCTCTGAGCACTGAATGACTTGTGTGAGAGACATTCCACAGGATAACTATAACTCATGCCATCTGGTATGTTGACATCCAGATGTAAGATAATCACTTTACAACAACCAAGACAGAATAAACACCAGTGATTAAACTATGCCACACCATTAATTATAAAGCACATTCTACTGAAAATGCGCACTTTGGTATCAACGCATATGCTAATGTCCGTTTTGGGATATGTTCCCACAACACATGGAAAAATGCACATAGCTTTTGGTAAGATAGTATAGCTAAATCTCAGTGACCTACCAGCAAAATGTCACCATTATGCTGGCTTCATCTGTCCAATTCCTTTCCATTAGGCCAATGCATATAAATATAATCTTAGATAGGAAGTGCCTTTGAGAATTAAGTGTGAAAAATCAGGGCCTTAGAAAGACTCTAGAATATATATGCTTGTTTGAACATGACTTTATGCCACACAGTACCACACACAATGGATATATATACAAGGAAAACTTGCAAGTCTCTAAATCCTTTGAGCTGGAGCAGGAAGGGAGAGATTCTGGAGGCGAGATGTTCCCCTTACCCAGAGCCTGCTGGAAGATTGTTAGGTGAAGAGTGGAGTATACACACATGTGCACACATTATACACTCCCAACACACCTGGGGTGGAGCCATTGACTCGGACTTCTGATCTATCCAGTGGGACATCAACACTCATTCCTGTGCAACCTACGATGGGATGAGAGGTCCAAATCTCTGCTCTCGGCTTAGAAGTGCGAACCCAGAAGGAAATAAAACATTTAAGTACACATTGGCCCAATTTCCTGAAGCGCGCCAGGGAACCCAGGGCTGAGGCTCTGCTGAAAGTGCACACGTGACACATGCAACGGACAAAGCTTCAGAGAAGACTGATGGAGACCCTGTGAATTCTGAGGATGAGGTGAGAACCACACTCTTCTGCATCTTTTCTAAAAAGGTTTAACTCTAGCCTCTGCAAGTGAGATTAAATAGAACTAGAATGACAATGATTTAACAAAATGTGAGAAGTTTAAGTGTTTAAAAACGAACAGAGTGAGTCACTATGGAGTCTGAAGAAAGTAAACACTTACATATTAAGAATTAGTCCCAGCACTCAGGACGCAGAGGCAGGAGGATCTCTGTGAGTTCGAGGACAGCCTGGTCTACAGAGCGCATTTCAGGACAGCCAAGGCTACACAGAGAAACCCTGTCTAGAAAAGCAACAACAACAAAAAGAGTAGTGTGCAAAAGTGTGCCCCTTGTTTGTACCAAAAATAACAGAACTGCACAATTATAGAGTCTGAAAGAGAGTACAACTTGGAACCCCCCTTAAATTACGATTCCTCCCCCCACTCCTTTCTATTACACACACACACACACACACACACACACACACACACACACACACACACACACACGGCAGCTTAGTAAAGAATCAAGTTAAGCAAATGCTTCCCTGGGGGAAGCCCAATGCCAAAGCATCTGGACTCTGCTTCCAGACGGCATTTGACAAGTTCCTATCGCTTCCAAAACCTCACCATGGCAGCCCTGCTTCAAAAGGAATTTAATTTTTCTTTGCACAAACAACTATTGGGTCTCCCATGGCCACTGGATGAGAAGAACACATCAATACTAGAGAGGCAGATCTTCTGTGACTTTTCTTTAGGGAATAAAGAGATTGTTTTCAGATTTCATTAACCTTTTATGTTCTTGGAACACAGCCCAGGGTAATCTCTGAAAGACAGGTGTGGCTCAAGTGTGTTTTCCTATTGTTAAAAAGCAAAATAAATTCAACAAAGATAGCTCATATCAGTTGTAAACAGTTTTTTTTTTTTTTAAATAACTGGGCTCACATAACAGCAGCCTGTAGGAAAATAGAAATCTTACATCATATACAAAAATTAATTCCAGATGGACTGAATACAAATTTGAAAATTTCAAATCTTCCTAAACAATCTAAAGGACTGTATGCACATTCTGTGTTTCTGGGTAGGTTTTCTTAATCAGGACTTAAAAAGGAGACTCGTCTATCTTTGGAAAAACTAAAATCTGTTCAGTGGAATAATGCAGAGTCAGATACAAGTGTAAATAAAAAATCCCCCCCCACCCCCAGAGAATACAAATACTATGCAGAGGAGCAGTGAGATGACTCAGTGGCTAAAGAAGCTGCCAAGCTTGATGATCTGAGTTCAATCCCCAGGTCCCTCAGGGTACACAGAGAGAACAGATTACTACAAGTTGTTGTCTGCCCTACACACACACACACACACACACACACACACACACACACACACACACAGGATTTACCAAGGAGAAATGCAAATTAATGTAGCAGTAAGACCTTATTTCACTTCCATCCATTAAGCTGGCAAGAACATCTCAGACAAAGGTTGATGCAGACTTGGGGAAATCGCATTCCCATATTTCCGTGACAGAATAAGAACTTCGATGGGCTTTTGGGCTTCATCTTATCAGCCCTCATTAAGTGCACCCCACTCCACCAGCTGGGCTTTGAGCTGATGTAAGGCTACCTGACAACCTCCCCACTCTCCGATCACCCCACCCCGACTCCAAACTCAACCCTCTGACTGTGACATTACAGAACTCAGGAAGACAATGGTATGAGAGATAGTTGAGCAGAATGGACACACAGTAGATGACTCTGGGAAAACAGTGACATCGATGACTTACATACAGCGAGGTTTGGTGAGTTAATCACCAGGACTGCCACTCAAAAAGCGACCGAAGCTGGGTGTAGTAGCGCACACTTTAATCCTAATACTCAGTTTTTATGAAACCGTGACAGGATTTGCACGTGTCTGTGTAAATGTTGACACAGGGTGAATAGAGAGCAAGCATGATGAGCCCACATTGGATTGTTGGAATATATCAGAGTATCAGAGTGTGGTGGTTTGGATAAGAATGTCCCCCATGGTATATTTGAATGCTTAGTCACCAAAGAGTGGCACTACTTGAAGAGATGAGAAGGATAGTGTGTCACTGGGTGGTCTCCAACACCACACCTGCTTGCTGCCACACTCCCCACCATGATGATAATGGACT